>NC_138891.1:96831744-97225338 GCF_965194825.1 Balaenoptera physalus
AATTGCATGAGCCAATTCCTTATAATAAATTTATGTATATATATTTATACATATATTTATGTATATACAGGTATACATATACATTATAGATATAGATATAGAGATAGAGATGACATAGACATAGACATAGATATAGCTATAGCTATAGATATAGATATAGATATCCTTTATTGGTTCTGTTTCTCTGGTGAATACTGACTAATACTCATGAAGGGAAAAATGATTAAGCTTGGTCCATGGATTGGTCAGCTCAGTATGTGGGTGTAAGCCTAAGTAGACAGTGGCCAAATTATATTCTTATTCAAGGGTGATTCTGAAAGAGAACAGTGAGAGGAAATCCTCCCATTGGGCCAAGCTTTGGGTGGCACATCTGTTTGAGATAAAAAAAGGGGGTGGGGGGAATGTGGTCACTAGGGATTGTCTTAGTACAACTGATCAAGATTTTGGAAGGAGAAATACTGGAAGACTGGGGTCAAGAAAATCTATAGTAGGAGCATGTGGATGGACATATGGAAATGGATTCAAAGTCTGAAGGTATTGTATTGCATATAATCCCTAAAGAGAATCTATGACAGAAAAAGCACTAAGCACACAAGTAGATAAAATTATTTGACAGTAGACATACGTCAGCTTCTGCATTGGCCATCCCTTGCATTGGGTACATGGAAAAGTAGCCATGGTGGCAGAAATGGAGGCTATGCATGAGCTGAAAACCATGGGCTCCCACTTACCAAAGCTGATCTAGCTATTGCTACTGCCAAATCTCCTATCTGCCAACAACAGGTCAATCCTAAATCCCTGTTACAGGACTCTCAATGAGACTGTGGTAGTTTGTCTCAAATGTGGCCACCATCAATTCCTCTCTTCCCTTTATGCACATGCCATCCCTGCCATCAAGAGGTAGACTGTGTTCCTCCTTTCCCTTGGATCCAGGCTGAGCCTTAGTGACTCACTTACCAATAGAAATACAGACATTCTGGGGAATTCCCTGGTGGTCCAGTGGCTAAGATTCCACGCTCCCAATGCAGGGGGGCCCGGGTTCAATTACTGGAACTAGATCCTGCATGCTGCAACTAAGAGTTCACATGCCGCAACTAAAGATCCTGCATGCCAGGCTTCCCTGATGGTGCAGTGGTTAAGAATTTGCCTGCCAATGCAGGAGACATGGGTTCGAGCCCTGGTCTGGGAAGATCCCACATGCCACGGAGCAAATAAGCCTATGCGCCACAACTACTGAGCCTGTGCTCTAGGGCCCACAAGCAACAACTACTGAGCCCACGTGCCACAACTATTGAAGCCCGTGTGCCTAGAGCTCATGCTCCACAACAAGAGAAGCCACTGCAATGAGAAGCCTGCGCAGCACAACGAAGAGTAACACCTGCTCGCCGCAACTAGAGAAAAGCCCGCATGCAGCAACGAATACCCAATGCAGCCATAAATAAATAAATAAATAAATAAAGATCCTGCATGCCACTACTAAGACCTGATGCAGTCAAATAAATATTAAAAAAAAAAATACAGACATTCTGTAACTTTCAAAGCTAAGTTGTAAGAAGCCTTGAAACTGTTACCTAGACCTCTCAGAATGCACCTCTCAGAACGGACCTCTCAGAAAGCTCTTTCCTGGAACTCTTGTTTGAGAGATACCACCTGTCAAATAAGCAGCTTGAGACATCTACCCTGAGATGACCATGCTATGAGAAAACAAGCCAACTATAGAGGCCCTGAACAACGAGATGTCACGGAGAGAGAGAGAGAGGCCAAGGTACACGGAGACTCCAAACATCTGAGGAAAAAGCCACCTTAGAAGTGAATCCTCTAGCCTCGGACACCCCAGCTAGAGCCATGTAGACCAGAGACATACTGGCCAGCTGAGTCCTTCCTGACTTCCTAAACCAGGAAATCATGAGCAAAATAGAATTGTTATTTTAAGTGACTAAGTTATGGGGTGGTTTATTTTACAGTAATAAAACCAATCAGCCATTTTCTTCACACCCTCTCCAGCATTTGTTGTTTGTAGATTTTCTGATGATGCCCATTCTAACTGGTGTGAGGGAACCCTCTTGCACTATTGGTGGGAATGTAAATTGATACAGCCACTATGGAGAACAGTATGGAAGTTCCTTAAAAAACTAAAAATAGAACTACCATACGACCCAGCCATCCTGCTACTGGGCATATACCCTGAGAAAACCATAATTCAAAAAGAGTCATATTCCAAAATGTTCATTGCAGCTCTGTTTACAATAGCCAGGACATGGAAGCAACCTAAGTGTCCATTGACAGATGAATGGATAAAGAAGATGTGGCACATATATACAATGGAATATTACTCAGCCATAAAAAGAAACGAAACTGAATTATTTGTAGCGAGGTGGATGGACCTAGAGTCTGTCATACAGAGTGAAGTAAGTCAGAAAGAGAAAAACAAATACCGTATGCTAACACATATATATGGAATCTTAAAAAAAAAAAAATGGTCATGAAGAACCTAGGGCCAAGATGGGAATAAAGACACAGACCTACTAGAGAATGGACTTGAGGATATGGGGGGGGGGAAGGGTAAACTGGGACAAAGCGAAAGAGTGGCATGGACATATATACACTACCAAATGTAAAATAGATAGCTAGTGGGAAGCAGCTGCATAGCACAGGGAGATCAGCTCGGTGCTTTGTGACCACCTAGAGGGGAGGGATAGGGATGGTGGGAGGGAGGGAGACACAAGAGGGAAGCGATATGGGGACATATGTATATGCATAGCTGATTCACTTTGTTATAAAGCAGAAACTAACACACTTTTGTAAAGCAATTATACTCCAATAAAGATGTTAAAAAAAAAAAAGATGTGGTACATATATACAATGGAATATTACTCAGCCATAAAAAGGAATGAAATTGGGTCATTTGTAGAGATGGGGATCGATCTAGAGACTGCCATACAGAGTGAAGTAAGTCAGAAAGAGAAAAACAAATATCATATATTAACGCATATATGTGGAACCTAGAAAAATGGTACAGATGAACCGGTTTGCAGGGCAGAAATAGAGACACAGATGTAGAGAACAAACGTATAGACACCAAGGGGGGGAAAGTGGCGGCGGGGGTAGTGTGATGAATTGGGAGATTGGGATTGACATATATACACTAATATGTATAAAATGGATAACTAATAAAAACCAACCAGCCAGTTGGTGGTATTTGACCACATTAGACCCCTTCCACCTTGGAAAAGGTAACAATTCATTCTTACACTAATATGCAAATATTCCAGGTAGGGGTTAGCCTCTCCTATGTGCAGGCCTGAGAGCTTAGAAGGTATTTGACCCACTGTCCCAGCATCCCACATTGTATCACCTCATATCAAGAGAACAACAGCAAAGGAAGTACAGGAGTCAGCACGTGACCGCAGAATCTACTAGCTCATACTATACCAAGGAGAACTCGCTAAAATGATAGATCAGAGGCAATACCTTGCAAGGAGTATTGCACAGGAGTGCCATCCTTTAGAATGTTGTACTTTAAATCACTGACCTTTAAATGGTTCCTAATAGATCCCTAATAGGTTGAATACATGGGTCCAGGAACTAAGAAGTGGAAGTAGAAGGGGCCCCACTTACCATCACTCCTGGTGACCCACTTAGGGAGATTCTCCAAGTTCTTGGAGAAGCTTCCTGTTGTTGCAACTCAGGGCTTTTCAGAGTTAGAGGAATATCTCCACCAGCAGACACAGGTAAAGTTCCATTGATCTCCATAGTGCCTCTGCCTCCTGAGCCCTTTAGCTTCTCATTCCATGATAACAGCTGTCCATAAGAGGAGTCATTTGATGTGGGCTGCCCCAGGAAGGGGACATGACTTTGGGCCAGGTAGCTGTCTATGGCAATCCTGAAGAGGACTGGAAGCTAAGGGCTGGATGTTGACAGCATTCCCAGCAGTTAAAGAAATAAGACTTTCTGTCCTGTAGGAGAATCTGAGCAGTGCATCGTACTAGTTCTTATCTACCTCACATTGTATTTGGAGAAGATAATAGGGGGGACCTTATATTTCATATGTAGATACTTATATTTCATATGTAGATATTTATACTTGACCTCAATAAAATTCCTGATAGTTGTAAAAGCAAACCCAAGAGGTCTTATTTGAGCCTTCCTAGAGAGATTGAAAACGTTAGTGAAAAAACAAAGGTTTTCAACTGACCAATGGAGCAGAGTCAAGGGTTCCAGAAACAGGCCCAGACATATAAAGTCAACTAATTGACAAAGGTCACCCTGTGATTTAGTAAAGAAAGGATAGTCATTTTAATAAATAGTGCTGGGTAAATTGGATTTCCACCTGAAAGCTAATGCATTTTGACCCCTACCTCACATCATACTAAAAAGTTAACTACAGACAGATTATAGATCTAACTGTAAAGGATAAGCTTTTAGAGGAAAACAAGTTGTTAAACATTTCCCAGCACATTGATATCCTACCCTCCCACCAGGTCACTTTTCACCCTTGAGCCTCCCAGCTCCTTCTTCCTCAGCTGATGAGCACTGAGAAAATTGACACCGTAAGGGGGAAAGCTCATAACTTCTGTCAAACAATAAACCTACCTGAATTTATGCCCATATTCTCTATTTTCTCTCTTATTAAAATAAAAGCTCTACCTCTGTCCTATCAAAATAAAAACAAGCAAGTGAAAACAAAAAAAACTCCACTTTTGTTCTGTGCCTCAGTTTCCTTACCTATAAGCAAAGTAAGACTAATAATAGCTCCTGCTTCATTGTAGGAGTAGGTAGTATTAAATTAGTGATGGTAAAAATAGTTAAAATATTCACTGTTTCATGGCAAGCACTAAATAAAGTGTTAGTTACTACTCTACCCAGCACATATCTTGAGGAAGTTGACTCTATTTATGATCTCCACTTCCTCACCTCTCATTCACTTTTAAAATCAAATCGCATTGCACCCATGCAAAATCTACTCTAAAGTCTTCCCGTTGCATGCAGAATAAAATTTTAATCCTTTACCATGTAATCTACAAGACCTTTCCTTTGTGATCCGGCCCCTGGTCATCTCATATTTTCTCTTATTTCTTCCGTTCTGTCAATCACTATGCCTCAGATAAAATGACCTTTTTTTTCTTCCTCCAATATTCCAACGTCATTACTGTCTTTGTAATTGGGGTTTTCTTTTTTATTTGCCTCCCTCCATGAGCCACCACGAAAGTAGACTTCATGTCTGTTTTCGCATCCATCAACCCCCAAACACCCAGAATAATGTCTGCTACATAATTAAGTACTCAAAAAAAAATGTGTGTGGACATCAAGAATTAGTTAATGAAAAACCCATTCTAACCTGGCTTCCTTCCATATCATGTTTCCAAATCCAGTAGACACGTAGACACATCTCTTCACATGTTATTCTATTTTCTCTGTTATTCCACAATTCACTCCATGAAACTCTCCTCTTTGGCTTTTGTGAGCCCAATGTTTCCTGATTTTTCTCCAACCCATTGCGTTTTCTCCTGTTAAATATTCTGTGCAGGTTCCTCATCCTCTCTGGATATCTAAATTTTGAGTGTGTCAGGCATGGCTGGAGCCTGGGAATTATCTCTCCCTAGGTGCCCATGTCATCTGTGTCAAACATGACATGGTGCTTTGGTATGAAAATTGCCGTGAACAAATCAGTTAGAGGGTGGGGAAGAATTCTGGCATTTTTCCGTCCCAAATGGAATTTCTGGTTAGACACTTGAATCTTCAGAATAGGTAAGATGATTTCTTCATGTGTGTGATGGAAGACAGGGAAATCCCCTATCAATTCATGACCTTGCCTTTGGAGTCTTGTGATAATCTCAGACTCTGGTTGTCTGCCCTCCTAGCCTGAATATTGCTTCTTTTCTCTGCCCAGGCTTGTCACCTGCTCTTCCCTTAATCTGTCATGCACCAACTCCCAGCACCTTTGTTGTCACACTACACCCTCTCTGAACCTCCTATTTGTAACATCTATCATGTGCTCTCTGTAGGCACACACAGGTGAGGTAGGACAGCAAGGCAATCATGCATGGGAAAAGGAAAAGCAATTAACATCTGTACATTGTATCACATGGCCACAAATCACCTCCCTGAATGGATTTAACTCAACATAATTTCTCTCATTCACCTGCCACTTCTGCATGTTCCCTTCCAGTGTCACTGTACCCTTCCTGCAGAGGTTAGCCAAAGAGACCAGACTTGCCACAGAACCACAATGTCTGAAATCTAAAGAAAGGACCAACAGAAATGAATAAGTACATCCATTTCTTATATTCTCTTTCTGGCCAATTCAAACACTATTTAATCTGTATGAATCAGGGCCGTGTTTTGAAAAGGGCATCACCTTAAAACACAGGAAGGGAATTAAAGACCATCCTTTCAGAAAAAATATTTGACTAGATGTTAACAGGCAGAGAACTCTACAGCTGTAAGTTTCTCAAACATTTTCGCTTGGTAATAGATGTATTTTTCCCTTTGCCTGATACTGTCCCTTTGTTAGTATAGTCAACAAAAGAAGCGGGGTGGGGGGCAGAGAGAAAGACTAACCTAGTTATTCTTGGTCCAGGTACTTGCCTGGGCAGATGTATCTGTCAGAATTAGGAAGCTGATCACCAGTGATAGAAGATATGTCTTCACCAGGAGAACCTGCCAACAGGTTCTTTAGGATTTCTGATTCTAGAAAATAATGGGTGGCAACAAAAAATTATGACCTGAATTATTTTATTTACTAAATAATTCCTGTTCATCATTTATTCCAACTTATTCTGAACTCCTCAGCAGAAAGAAATGCTAAATTATTTGCAAGTTCTGTATGTACCTAGCTTACCTCCTGCAATCAAGGCTATAGCTCAGGAAGCTGCCTTGTTTATTTCCTTTCTCCTACTTTAGCACTGGCACAGGGAGGGATTGTTTTATGGTTTATTTTTCCAGAGGGATAAGGCAGGGTCATGCTGCACCAGGTTCCTAAGAGAAAACCAAGGTCAATAATACACAGGAGATATAAGCCTCATTACCCCTAGAAACAGGTAAAAAGAACAAGAGAAATGGCAATAAACCCCACATTTAAACAAATCTGTGGAAGATGAAAATTGGATGAAGGAGTGTGGTGACTGGTTTAACTTAGTAAAGGAAAGTGAACTCTAAATACCTATAGTGAGGACAACAAAGAAAGGCAAGCTTATCCACTCCACGATGGAATTGCTGGTTTGATAGTTGGTTTCCCCCAACAAATCCATAAGCTCCTCCTCGAGGGCAGGATGGAATCTGTCATCACTCAGGTTTTAATCCCAGAACCTAATAAAATGCTTGGCTGATACTAGGGGGTTCAAAAATTATTTGTGCATAAAAAGAGTGAATATATTAATTTGTTGAAGTATCTACTGGTAGGTCTATTTACTTAATCAGCGTTTAAAATCATGTTCTATGGTCAAGATTTTCCTTAGGGAGCTAGCCTGACATGACAACTTTATTATTTAGACAGAATTCAGGAAACAAACTAGCAAGAGATAACAAAGAGATAGTTTTCTTTTGCTACTATAACAAATTACCAAAAACTTAGTACCTTAAAACAACATAAATCTATTATCTTTCAATTCTAGAGGTCAGCTGTGTTTCTTTCTGGAAGCTCCTTTTCCTTGACTTTTCCAGTTTCTAGAAGCCACCCACATTCCCTGGTTCACAGCCCCCTTCCTCCATTTTCAAAGCCAGAGACTGTGGGATGAGTTCCTCTCACAGTCTGTCTATCTGATCCTTGTTCTATCATCACATCTCTCTCTGACACAGCTATGAATGTTTCTCAACTTTTAAAGACATGTGTGATTAGATCAGACCGACTTAGATAATCCAGGATCTTTCATGTTAAGATCCTTACCTTAATCGCATCTGCAAAGCCCCTTAATCACATCTGCAAAGCCCCTTTTCATGTGTAAAGTAATATAACCCACAGTTCTCAGATAAAGATATGGACATCTTTGAGGAGCTATTTTTTGCCCACCACAAATGTCTTCCAGCCAAGTACCATTGGAGTATATTGGGCAAATGCCCTCAGCACCTCTTAGAAGGGTCCTGTTTCCCTGAAACAAGATCAGTGTCAGCCATGCTCAGCTGGGAAGGAAAATCCCTCCATAAACTAAATCATAAAATACCACCTCAGGGCAAGCCCCCAAATGTCCCCTCTGCTAACAAGACTTGATCTGGCTTTAGTCATGTCTCTCACAGGGATCACCTGACTGACTGCTTACATCAGGCTATATCAAGCTGACCCATTTTTCTTTTTCAGAGAGACAAAGATACTAACCATGCAGAACCATGCATCTACTAAAATATGTTGAAGACTGAAAAAGAAAAAATGTAAATTAGCCCTCAGAAGAAATCCTTTCAGTTCATGTTTCATCAGAATAGTATCTTTCCACAGCTAAAGGTCATTCATCAATCTAGTTTTTGTTAGAAGTGTTTTCTTTTCAATTTGGTGATGGGTTTATTTTTCCCTCACTACCCCACTTTGCTTTTCTCTTCTCCCACCATTTGGAATGGGTTAATGACTTTTCTTTTCTGTCTTCCATAGTTACTGGATAGTATTTCTCCCAATCCAAACACTCCTGACAGTGAATTCACCTTCCTTCACAACCTAGTCTTCCTGTGTCTGCCTCGGCTTCTCTATTTCACAGCACCTGCTCTCAGGAGACCGTGTTCAGACAAGCACTGGTTGGCTGAGTTATTATTACCATTCCAGCACCATGACACCCACAGTCAAGAGAGGGCCCAAGACATCTATTAGCATGAACCTCTAAAGAAAGGACAGCAGAGTGTTTTTCAAATGGCTGTAGACTTCACTTGAGATTTGATTGTTTATTACACACTAAGAGGATCTTATTTTGATTCTCTGAGATTTGAGTGTAGGAGCACACATGAGATTTCTTCAAAATGCATCGCTCCTATACAGGCTATGCTGCAGCTCAACCTTCTTAGAAACTGACACTTTAAGTAACAATATGATTAAACTTACATTTCTGGGGGAAGGGGGATGTGTGATTTGAGAATGAAACCTATACTTGCTATACTAATTTCCCCAGGTAATCAGAACTATGAAATGCTGCCAGTTGAAAATTTCCATTTCCCAGCACTTGGGAAACATTTGAAATACGGGACAAATCCTCCTACTAGGAAGTTTTGTTAAGGTGTTTAATTAGGATTCTAAACTATCACAGAAATCAGACATTAAGTCTGATTCTTCAACCCCTCCCACATGTGTGTTCGCCACATCTTCACCGGTAGCTGGCCCACTCTTTCCATAAAACACCCTCCTGCACAGCATACACTAAGCCTTAAAGTGGCCAGGAAAGTCCTGCCCGAGCTCCACAGCTACACCACCATCTCCTCTCTACTAACCCTGACCTTGGCTGCCATTGCTCAGGGTTTCACTGTTTTCCTTCCCAGGTACTAGAAGGGCACAGGCCACCTACTAACTCTTCCTTGACATTCTTCCTCTCCACTGGAGGCTCTCATCACCTACATTCCTTTCACTGTGACCATCAAAAGGGTAACTTATTCATGAGTCCTGTTACTGATGGTTACAATTTTGTATCTCCTCTCCCACCCTCCCCCCCCAACAGTGTGTACTTCTCCTTGTTTTTGTCAGTTACTTTCTTTCTGTCTTATCTCAAGACTTCTTCTTTGATTCACGAATCAATTCATGAATTTCCTAAATTTGTGCCTGTGAGTTTATGCAGGTATCACTGTAGCATTACACTGTAAATAACAATAGGCACAAAATCCATACTGACAAATATAAGGGTTCACTTGCTGTAAATGTTATACAGGATAACACACAGAGAATAGCACACAGAAGGCTAGTACCTTGACTTCTGAGCAACAACTAGGGCATCTCTGGAGTCAATCAGGAGCCCATCTTATTCATAATTGGCTTGCAATATTTCAAATTTCTAGGAACTAAGTGGTTGATATCTACAGTACTTACCACTATGCCTATCACATAATGAGCTCTCAACAAATGACTTTTGGGGAATTCCCTTGTGGCTCAGTGGTTAAGAATCTGCCTGCCAACTCAGGGGACATGGGTTCGATCCCCTGTCTGGGAAGATCCCACATGCCGCGGAGCAACTAAACCCATGCGCCACAAATACAGAGCCTGCGCTCTAGAGCCCGTGTGCCACAATCACTGAAGCCCACGAGCCACAACTACTGAGCCCACGTGCTGCAACTACTGAAGCCCACACACCTAGACCCCTTGCTCCACAACAAGAGAAACCACAGCAATAAGAAGCCCACGCACCACAACTAAGTGTAGCCCCCGCTCGCCACAACTAGAGAGAGCCTGCACACAGCAATGAAGACCCAACATAGCCAAAAATCAATCAATCAATAAATACAAAATAAATAAATGAACAAAATGACTCTTGAATGGATAGATATATTAATGAATTCACAGTCTGGGAAGAAACTGGTGAGACTTATTTCAATACACTGTACCTGAAAGTTCTTCCATTACTTCAAAGTCAGAATATGTATGCTATCTCTTGAATGAGGGTCAACCATTTTGAAAAGAAGTTGATAACTGAGTGTAGATGAAGGTAAAACCCAGTAGTGATGACACATCTCCATGCTGTTTGGCTTCATTTTTCTTCTGCATGTCACAGCTCCCAACCTTCCTGTCAGAAGTCATTCTATCCTCCTTATTGAAACCATTGTTCACGGTCAAGGTATCTGCAAGGAAAAACACAAACAACAGAGAAAGCTAATACTTTGTATTTGTTCCTCTCGAAGACAGCTCACAAGTTAGTCCTTCTCCTGTTTTTTTTTTTTTTTAACATCTTTATTGGAGTATAATTGCTTTACAATGTTGTGTTAGTTTCTGCTGTATAACAAAGTGAATCAGCTATATGTATACATATATCCCCATATCTCCTCCCTCTTGTGTCTCCCTCCCACCTCCCTATCCGACCTCTCTAGGTGGTCACGAAGCACCGAGCTGATCTCCCTGTGCTATGCAGCTGCTTCCCACTAGCTATCTATTTTACATTTGGAAATGAATGTATGTCCATGCCACTCTCTCACTTAGTCCCAGCTTACCCTTCCCCCTCCTCGTGTCCTCAAGTCCATTCTCTATGTCTGCATCTTTATTACTGTCCTGCTCTAGGTTCTTCAGAACCATTTTTTTCTTTTAGATTCCATATATATGTGTTAGCATACAGTATTTGTTTTTCTCTTTCTGACTTACTTCACTTTGTATGACAAACTTTAGGTGCATCCACCTCACTACAAATAACTCAATTTCGTTTCTTGTTATGGCTGAGTAATATTCCACTGTATATATGTGCCACATCTTTATCCATTCATTTGTTGATGGACACTTAGGTTGCTTCCATGTCCTGGCTATTGTAAACAGAGCTGCAGTGAACGTTGTGGTACATGACTCTTTTTGAACTATGGTTTTCTCAGGGTATATGCCCAGTAGTGGGATTGCTGGGTCATACGGTAATTCTATTTTTAGTTTTTTAAGGAACCTCCATACTGTTCTCCATAGTGGCTGTATCAATTTACATTCCCACCAACAGTGCAAGAGGGTTCCCTTTTCTCCACACCCTCTCCAGCATTTATTGTTTGTAGATTTTTTGATGATGGCCCTTCTGACTGGTGTGAAGTGATACCGCATGGTAGTTCTGATTTGCATTTCTCTAATGATTAATGATGTTGAGCATCCTTTCACGTGATTGTTGGCAATCTGTATATCTTCTTTGGAGAAATGTCTGTTTAGGTCTTCTGCCCATTTTTGGATTGGGTTGTTTGTTTTTTTGATATTGAGCTGTGTGAGCTGCTTGTAAAGTTTGGAGATTAATCCTTTGTCAGTTGCTTCATTTGCAAATATTTTCTCCCATTCTGAGGGTTGTCTTTTCATCTTGTTTATGTTTTCCTTTGCTGTGCAAAAGCTTGTAAATTTTATTAGGTCCCATTTGTTTATTTTTGTTTTTCTTTCCTTTTCTCTAGGAGGTGGGTCAAAAAGGATCTTGCTGTGATTTATGTCATAGAGTGGTCTGCCTATGTTTTCCTCTAAGAGTTTTATAGTGTCTGGCCTTAAATTTAGGTCTTTAATCCATTTTGAGTTTATTTGTGTGTATGGCATTAGGGAGTATTCTAATTTCATTCTTTTACATGTAGCTGTCCAGTTTTCCCAGCACCACTTATTGAAGATGCTGTCTTTTCTCCATTGTATATTCCTGCTTCCTTTATCGAAAATAAGGTGACCATATGTGCATGGGTTTACCTCTGGGCTTTCTATCCTGTTCCATTGATCTGTAGTTCTGCTTTTGTGCCAGTACCATACTGTCTTGATTACTGTAGCTTTGTAGTAGAGTCTGAAGTCCAGGAGCCTGATTCCTCCAGCTCCATTTTTCTTTCTCAAGATTGCTTTGAGTATTTGGGTTCTTTTGTGTTTCCATACAAATTGTGAAATATTTTGTTCTAGTTCTGTGAAAAATGCCATTGGTAGTTTGATAGGGATTGCATTAAATCTGTAGATTGCTTTGGGTAGTATAGTCATTTTCACAATATTGATTCTTCCAATCCAAGAACATGGTATATCTCTCCATCTGTTTGTATCATCTTCAATTTTTCTCATCAGTGTCTTATAGTTTTCTACATACAGGTGTTTTGTCTCCTTAGGTAGGTTTATTCCTAGGTATTTTATTCTTTTTGTTGCAGTGGTAAATGGGAGTGTTTCCTTAATTTCACTTTCAGATTTTTCATCATTAGTGTATAGGAATGCAAGAGTTTTCTGTGCATTAATTTTGTATCCTGCTACTTTACCAAATTCATTGATTAGCTCTAGTAGTTTTCTGGTAGCATCTTTAGGATTCTCTATGTATGTATCATGTCATCTGCAAACAGTGACAGCTTTACTTCTTCTTTTGTGATTTGGATTCCTTCTATTTCTTTTTCTTCTCTGATTGCTGTGGCTAAAACTTCCAAAATTATGTTGAATAATAGTGGTGAGAATGTAGTCCTTCTCCTTTTATCTCTACCAACTCTTCATCCCTCATTCACCAACGAGCTTCTTTCTCACCCTGCCTTCAGAAACCTTTTCCCACCCTGCCTTGGGGAAATATGTAACCTTATGATGAATGGTTTACCAAGGGGCAAGATAAGAACAACTTCAATTCTTTCTAGGATAACATCATTCTTTTTTCAGCTTCGTAAATTCTCTCAACTTCCAAGAAGCAGAAAAGTGAAAGAGACTTGAGATTCTATGTCAACTCGGAGAATGACCCTGATCTAAAGTGACAAGTCCAAGCTTTGATCAATTCTGGATCATTTCCACTCTTGGTAAAACAAATGAATCCATTTGGCATAGCTGCCCAGGGACTGCTCTATGGAAAACATAGTGGGTACAGTTTGAGCTAGAATCCCAGATTCAAACAAGTGAGTCCCACTTTTGGATTCAAATATCTCTGTTCACAAGAATAAGAAGGAATGGTGGTGGGGGGGTTGGGCGGGGATAAGTAGCAATATAACATTAGGTGACTCCCCTCTTTGTTTCTCACTATGCCTGGGTTAGACCCAGATCCACATAAGATATTCAAAATATGTTATGGATCCCCGGTTTTTATAACATTGATTCCACAGCATTTATTGCTTCACCATGTACCATAAGGATAAGACTATGAGGGGAATCATCTGCTTGCTTCTTCCTCAGTCAAAAAAGTATGCATTGCTGTAGGGCCTATCTTGCTCTCCCATTCAACTACTTGCTTTAATAATGTAGGAATGATAAATAGACATCTTTAAAATGTCAGTTGGGATGAAGATAGTTTGTTTCAGTTTACCTATAGAGTCATCATCAGTTCTAACTCATCCAACAACTAGAAACTAGAATGCTGCTGGTGCTCAAAGTCTGTAGAAAAGACGGATCTCACCGGTTGTTAATTGCAATTTTACATAATCTGGTCGAATACTTAGAAGATTATAGTAGGAAAAAGTAATTGGCCCTGTAATAAAAGTGAAATTGCCATTTGGCTTCCCTGATGGCGCAGTGGTTGAGAATCTGCCTGCCAATGCAGGGGACACGGGTTCAAGCCCTGGTCTGGGAAGATCCCACATGCCGCGGAGCAACTGGGCCCGTGAGCCACAACTACTGAGCCTGCGCGTCTGGAGCCTGTGCTCCGCAACAAGAGAGGCCGCAACAGTGAGAGGCCCGCACACCGCAATGAAGAGTGGCTCCCGCTCGCCACAACTAGAGAAAGCCCTCGCACAGAAACGAAGACCCAACACAGCCAGAAATTAATTAATTAATTAATTAATTAATTAATTATTTTTTAAAAAGTGAAATTGCCAGTATTTGATTTGAAAGGGACAAAGGTTCAAAGGTGGCTGCTGATCCCATGCTGGGAGGTGAGATGCTCAATATATGAAGCACCTGCTTCTCCTCATCTCACCACCACTCAAGTGCCCAGGATTGTTGCGTTAGCCTCTTTGGCCATGAGAAAATTATCAGCCCAACATCTATCAGTTTCTCTTTGTCTGGAAAGGAAGCTACCCACAGAGCCTGTCTCATAGTATATCTCAAAGATAAAAGGATGAAATTTTCCCCAGGAGGCCTATCTTCATGCCAGGCCAGGAAGACTCACATAAAAATTGTGTTTCCAAATCAGCACTTCACCCCAGTATCTACATGCCCTTTGATTGTTCCTGACTTCTATTCTTCAAATCTGGTGCAGCCTCATGTGCCCTCAGGTGGTGGATTATGCTACCTCTGCTACAGCCGGAACCTGTCAGAACATTAAGCCAAACCTGGGTTAGTGGGTTATTGTTCATGGAAAGCAACCATACATCTCTGAAGACAAAAATTATAAGCCATTTTCTAAAAGCTGAATAAAGGGAGGAAGAACATCAACCTATCCTAGATCATTGTGAGATTAATCTCCCTACTGGTCTTGGGAAATGCTTCATCTCTGGGTAGAAGTCAATCTTTACTTGTCACACATTATGCGATCACCATGGGAAAGAAGTAAAAGTGATACCACATTCCTCTAGTTTGCAAAGTAGCTCCCCCAGAATTCTCTTTCGTATGCTACTCCCAGGTCTCTGTGGTCAGCTAATAATTTTTTAAACCCACTCTTTAATGGAAGACATATAGCTCTCCACAATACTTTATGTATAAATTTGTATTTGCAAATATAATTAGTCTGCCTTTGGTTTACTCCAGGCACAATCCTCATCAGAATAGTTCTACTAGAGTTCAATGCATTCAAAGGTTTACCATAACTCATCTAGGGCTCAAGATTAGTCAGTTTTTAATGATACAAATGAACTTATTTACAAAACAGAAACAGACTCACAGACTTAGAAAACAAACTATGGTTACCAAAAGGGAAAGGTGGGGGGAGTGATAAATTAGGAGTTTGGGATTAACACATACACACTACTATATATAAAATAGATAAACAACAAGGACCTACTGTATAGCACAGGGAACTCTACTCAGTATTCTGTAATAACATAAATGGGAAAAGAATTTGAAAAAGAATAGATATATGTATATGTATAACTGAATCACTTTGCTCTACACAACATTGTAAATCAATACAACATTGTAAATCAACTATATTCCAATACAAAATAAATTTTTTTAAAAAAATAAAAAATTTTTTAAATTTTTGAAAAGATTAGTCAATTTTTGCCAGTGGGGATATCTACTTCTAAACTCTTCTCTTAAAGTCTACTTTGGAAGACGCCCTCTCTGTCACCAAATCCTTCCCCTTCTTATGTACCTATTGGCACACCCCTTGGAATTTAAAAGAAATATTGAGTGAGTGAGGGTTTAGCTTTGCCGAGAATGAAGTTCCTAGATCCAGAAGGGGCACTGAGTATGCAAATCAAAATTACCAAGATTCTTGTGTTTGCTACTGTGGTAACCTCAAGGTAGCCCAAGAAGTAGCAGGGAGCTGGGGCCTCTGAGGTACTAGCTTCTCAGTTCCCAAGGATGTCTATTAACCAAATACTAGAAGAAAAGAAGATGAGGTGGAAGGTGAGGTCAGGGAATGGCAACAAATGTAGGATCATCAGAATGTTTCTAGATATCTCAAGCAGTGGTCCCGGCAGTAATTTCTGGGTTATTTCCAGAGGCTGCAGCATCACACACTGGTGACCACAAAGAATTTTACATTTGGAGTGATGCATTTATTCCCAGAGAATCCTTTATAACCTCTAATTCTAACCAAAGAGAGCATCCAGGGAATATTAATCACTTTCATATTAAATATTTTGATATATTGCTATCTGTCCTCTAGGATTTCATCAATACATTTTAACAGTTATTTTTACATAAATCAGCCTGGTCTTCTGTACTGTCTTTTTTGGCAATGATACAGAGATACAGCAAAAATGTGTTTGACCTGGAGTCAAGGTCCCTGGTTTCTCTCAGCCCAGATCCTCTACTAGTTAGCTCTGTGCCAGGCAAGTTGTTGAACCACTCTTCTTGTATCCTCACCCATAAAATGAGATGATTGGATTAAAATAATCTCTAAATTCATATCAATGCTGAAGTCCTACACTTCCATAATTTGGCACACTGATTGAGCTCACTAAGCATCTAGAATTATTTGAGGTAGAGTGAGAATACACACAAAAAAATATTTTTAAATGTTTCTATCTTCAAAGATCTAACTTGTTTACACTCCATTAGATTCTATTATTTCTTTAATGGCTTGTATTGAACCTAGTTTATTTCTGTTTCCCATGGGGTAATACCCAGTGTTAGATGAATGTGTGTTGCGTGAATAAATAACACATGAATGAGCAAAATGCACATACCTGAAGACCACACCTGTTAAGGGCCGCCAAGGAGTATAACACTGAGAGCAAGAGAAGATGAAGTTCAGAAAGGGTGAGATCAGGATCTGAGGGAGGCATTAAACAGCAAAGCACACCAGCATGTGAGTTTGTGATGATTCCAAAGATGAATGCTACAAACAGCAAGAGCTTCAGAAGAACTGAGAGATAAGTGACTACATGGCCTGGGATGCTGAGAAAAGCTTTCCTGTGGTAAGGCAACCTGACCAGGACCCAAAATAGGGGTGAAATTTGGATAGTCGAAGAGGAGATAGAAAGTTCCAGGCAGGTGAACAGCATAAGGAATCACTAAGAAGAGAAATAAATTTAATGTGTTTGAAGGTAGAGGCAATCAGACTGCCCAATAAGTAAATAAGATTTTACACTAGCGAGTCTATTCATTTAACAAATATTTATAAATATATACAAAGATGTATATAAATATTGAGCATGTATCTTATGCCAGTTATGGTTCTAGGAAATGGGGAGACAGCAGCGAACAAAACAAACAAAAAAATCCCTACCCTCATGGAGCTTACATTCTAGTTGGGGGAAACAAACAATAATCAAGTAAAATATAGGATGTGTCAGATGGAATAACTGCTATGGGGAAAAATAAGTCAAGGAAGGGGATCAGTCAGTCAGGAAAGGCTTTGGTGCTGGTTTAAGGAATGGGAAAAATAACCTCTACTTGGTCCCCTGGTCCTGTATCTCCTCGACTTTCCTTTGTCTAACTCAAATCCAGCCTGCTATAGCATGATCCTACTTCCATTTTCTGCCTTTCCATGTCATTTGGCATCAGCAAACAGAGACCAAGTGTTCATCTGAAAGTTGAACCAGGCTACTTTACCCGAGTACCTAGTTCACTTCTGGTGCCCAACATTGATGGGACAGTGAATCAACTCAATATGGAATTTGAGAAACCTGCACTGGTGAGCTGACAGCTGCCTTTATAATACGTTCCACCTCCTCCGTATCAAGCCCACCTCTCTGTGAGCCACCACAATTCAGGTTCTCCCCAGCTGGCTAGGAAAAATAAGGTTGGATATGTAGGTTATTAGAGCAGACAACTAGGAGTTTTTGCTTTGCCCTGTAGGCCATGGAGAGCAACAAATAGTTTCACAGTAAAGATGATGTTTGAAGAGGATACATCTAGCAGTAGGAAGATTAGTTGAGGCTATTATTTAAGAACATGAGGCTTGGAGGGTGGCAATGAAAATTAAAGAAAAAGAGAACAAAGTAAAGAACTATTTAAAATAAGATTTGATAGAACAAGGTATTAAATGTATACAGGGACGAAAAGATAATCTATCTATTCCTGGCTTAGAAATATAAAATTGGGAGTAAATTGAAGAAGGTTTTTTTCTTTAATTGAAGTATAGCTGATTGACAATGTTTTGTTAGTTTCAGGTGTACAGCAAAGTGATTCAGTTATATATTTTTTCAGATTATTTTCCATTATAGGTTATTACAAGATATTGAATATAGTTCCTTTATCTATAAATAGAAAACGCCTTGTTGGTTATCTATTTTATATATGGTAGTATGTATCTGTTAATCCCAAACTCCTAATTTATCCCTCTGGCCCCCTTCCCCTTTGGTAACCGTAAGTTTGCTTTCTATGTCTGTGAGTCTACTTCTGTTTTGTAAATAATTTCATTTGTATCATTTTTTTAGATTCCACATATAAGTGATGACATTTGTCTTTCTCTGTGGGGAAGCTTTAAGGAAAAATAAGTTCAGCCTGGAACATAATGATCTCCAAATGATGTCATAATGATGAAGGCATCAAGGTAGGCAGCTATAAATGAGTATTAGAGTTCAGGTGAAAATCTGGAGCTGGATAAACGGAGGCAAGCATTCTCTACAGAGAAGTGAGAGTTGGAATCAAAATAAACCTAGTCTCCAGGGAAGAAAGTATAGAAAGATAAAGCAGAGTACTTAGGGTCAGGTTTTAGGAAATACCACTAGGTAAGAAATGAAAGAGAGGAGTGATGAAAAAGATGGGGTACATGGCACAGCTTCGCATGGAGGAGTTTAGAGAAGAATTAAACACCACTGGCTTTGGCAAGGAGGCCACTGATTATCTGTCAAGGGGTGCTGGTGGAAGCCCCATTTCTGTCTCATTCTTCTATATTAAAAAAAAAACACAGAATGGCAAATCCTCGAGCCCAAAGCTAATACCAGTGCTTTGCAGAGCAACTCTTGGACAACTTTCAAATGTCAGTTCTGTAAATTTAGAGACATAATCAGGTCACTGGAAAAGCTGGCACCTGCAAGGCTCAGAGGCCAGCTGAGCATTTGTGAAGCAGCCTGCTGGCTCAGCAGCACTTTCTCAGCTGCAGCTGAAGTAGGGCTCAGCAGCTGCAGCTAGGAGACTCCTCAGCGGGTATTCGCCTTGGGAATCTAGGCAGCCTACTTCAGGGTCCCTGCAATTACTCTCTAGAGGTGAGGATCTTGGGGGATTTGGGTGTATGGGCTGGTTGATTAGTTGGTAATTCAAGTTTCGTTTAATTTTGTTTTTATGTTTTTTTCATAGAAAGAAAACTTTCTTAACAGGTCTGATAGAGCAAAAAATACTGGACATCTGTGTCCTGGGGCATGGGCAGCTCAGATACAGGAAACATCTTGTCCATGAATGAGACTCATGATGCCAACAGACATTTATTGCAGGCAGCATTGTGTGAGGTTGATTGGTCTACTTATCGTGGTTCTGACCTAAGCCAAATGCCACTGAGCCTAGACAAGGTGAGACAGCCAAGCAGGTCTGGGGACCAAGGTAAGCTGATGTGTAGAAAGACTGGAAATGACTTGAAGGAAGTAAGCCAAGAGAGTTTCCATGACCTTGTAACAACTTTTTAAGCAGTGCTCAAAGCTTCTGGCATAGGCATCTTGGTGGTTAATAGAGCCAACTCATAGCATATACTTTCCCCTGTGTATAAGAAGTTTTTTTTAAAGTTTGTGTCTTCTTCAGTTTTCCTCCATATGTTCCTTGTACTCCCACTTCCTTGCTGAGATGGCTTGGTTTTTGTTTTGTTTTGTTTTTTTTGGTTTTTGCCCATCCTCCATCACTTCAAACTATGACGTTCCCTCCACTTTTGAAATTCCCCCCATTTCTGAAACTCCCTCAGCCGTGTTCAGCCATCCACTTATGACACTGGTCAGACTTCCCACAAGCCTTTGGTTGATTTCTAAATGCTGTTCCTGGCTCACAGCTTCCTGTGATGAAACTGAAACCAGCTGGTTACCGATGACAAAGAGCTGACTCTTTACCAATAAATACAGCCAAAAAGCAGCTGAGACACTCACCTCTGGGTCAGGCTTGATCTCTGCAAGAGCAATTGTGAGGGCTCAAAGGAAATGAGGTCCCATGATAAGCATGACGATCACCACATCAACATAAAGACAAATGGGGCACCTCTATTGGAATACCACCCCTTGAAAAAGGATGCGCTTTGGCACCTGTGCCACCACAGAAAGACCAACTAGCTGAGTCAGAAGCAGACTCCTGAGTCACTAGCCAGACAACGCTCCAAGTCCCTGGAAACCATTATATCATGCACAACAAATCAAACACTTCATGTTTCTGGTTTGTTTGTTTGCTTTAACTTAAGGATTTTTTGAGTAGCCTCATCTCAGAGTCTGTGTAGATATATTATATCCCCTGGTTTATAGTTTACCTCTGCCTACCTGCCTCAGCATATAAACTATACTCAAGTAATGCTTTGGAACATTAATTATTCTCCCTTCTAGGCAAACAAACAATCTTGGACATGAGGAACTTCAACACAAACTCAAGTGTTCAATAACTGGCCAGTGTATAAAGTACTCAACAACACAGAAGTAATCAAAAGTATTTTTACATGTAGTTGAGGATTACAAAAAATAAACTGAGCACACACTTTTGCATTTCAGATCCAGAATGGATACGTGGCTGGCTCCGCCCACTTCTGCCTCCTCATGAAGAGCAAGGTCTAGACAAAAGTCATGAGTGCATGAGTGTTCAGTGGTTACTGTGGCTTCACAAGAAAAGCCAACTGCTATATAACCACGGGGCTCATCTGTTTGTTCTTTACAAAGGACTGTAAATAACAGTTTCCATAGTAGTAGTTTTAATCAGCAAAATTTAACAGATTAACATTAATCTGTTTACAAATTAATTTATAAAATTAACAAAATTTCATTAACAAGATCCAAATTGAATAGACCATGTAAATATCTGATCAGTCTTCCGGCAATTTTTTTATAGTACACAACTCATCATGAAATGAGAATTTCTGTGTGTGTCCTAGAAGCATATTGATGGAGAGCAGGGAGACCTACAGCCACACAGCCAGGCCCAGCATAAAGCACCGTGACCCAGTCTGAACCGTGGACGCTCAGGAGCGTGACCTCAGGAGGGTACGCTGACACTCTCCTCTTGCTCATTCCCCTAATTGTACCTTCCCCTTACTCACATCTAGTGAATGACTTCCTATTTTACCAAGATAGCTTAAGGCCTTCCTAAGGTTCCTCATCTACCATTTAATTTCTACCACTTGGTCCTACATTCATCCTCACATTTAAATCATAACTAGTCGCAGATGTAGAGAATGGACTTGAGGACACGGGGACGGGGAAGGGTAAGCTGGGACAAGGTGAGAGAGTGGCATGGACTTATATATACTACCAAATGTAAAATAGACAGCTAGTGGGAAGCAGCCGCATAGCACAGGGAGATCAGCTCAGTTCTTTGTGACCACCTAGAGGGGTGGGATAGGGAGGGTGGGAGGGAGACGCAAGAGGGAGGGGATATGGGGATATACGTATGCATATAGCTGATTCACTTTGTTATACAGCAGAAACTAACACAACATTATAAAGCAATTATACTCCAATAAAGATATTAAAAAGAAATCATAACTAGTCTTCCTTCCTCCAGTTCTCCCCACCTCTGCCAATCCAGTTTTTATTTCAACCTGGTCTACCTACCTAAATCCCAGTGTCCACTATGACACCCCTCTGCTCAAAAGCCTTCCAAGAATCCATATGTCTCTCAGCATGGCCCTCTAAAATTGACTGCAGCTATTCCCAACATAAACGTTCTCAATCCAGATCATTCTTTTGTATATTCTATACTCTACAAAGATTGTCCTCTCTTCTGTCTTACTCCAAAACTTCTAGAAAACAGAAACTGGGGCAATGATTATGGGATATTTCTTTATTTAGGGAGGTACAATCCTGGGACAAGAGTGAAGAAAAGGAAAGGGAGACAGGGAAAGATGACAAGCAATAGGAGATAAGTATCTCCATAATAACCACAACACCAATAAACAGCGACCAGCCAGTAACAATCACCAACCACGTACCAACAATGGCTTCTACTTCACTATGAGCCTGAAAAATCTCAGTCACTTGGCAGGTCACATACTCAGCTACCCAGAATGTCTCCAGACAGGTTGGTCAGAGAAAATGTCTTAGATTAGTCTGTTAAAAGAAGAAAGGGAAAGAATACATATCAGCCCAAATTCTCTCCAGCTCCTACTTTTCTTTTGCCAAAGTCAACTCTCTTCTTGGTTGTATCTTCTGGACCCATTAAGAGCTGCTTAGGAAGATAGAGCCCATGCTAAATAGTGTGATATTTCATACAAGTCTCAAAGTGGTAGGAGGAGCCAGAGGGTCCAGGCATGGAGCTGGTCAGTCTTGGGTGGTAGAATCTCATAGACCACAGACTCTTTCAGGCTCAGCAGCTGAGGCAGAACAGATGAATGGAAAAGGTCAAAGTCCTTGAAACAGATGAGACTAAGAGAATCTGCCGAGGCATGTAAATTCAACATGCTGTCTCCCCATGTAGTCAAAGCCAGCCTTTCCATAAAGTTTACCCACTGATCTTTCAGTTCCCTGAATTCCTGGTTTGGTTGCTTGCTTATATACTGCTAGATTTGTGAATGTTATTTAAAGGTGGTATGTGTGTGTGTTTATTCTCCTTCATTAAATTTTAATCTCATTAACGGCAGATACCATGCGTGTATTTCCATGGATCCCCATTTCAACTGGCACAGCAATGGGACATAAATGGTATCCCATCGGCAGTTGTTTAATAAGTAAAAGAGCAAAACCCCCTAGAGAACAGCAGATTTGGGGATCACTTTAGCCCAGGAGAACACAAGAACAGTCCCTTTTCTTTTGGCTTCACAGAAATCGTCTGAGCTTTGAAAGAAACCCTAATGGACACTTAAATCATTCCCTCATTGCACCCTATCCTCCCAAGTCATTTCCTGAACAGTGAAAAAATGATGTAGGTTCAAAAGCAACTTAGAAGCAACTGGCTCTTATTTTTAAAAAAAAAGAAAAAGAAAATGAACTATTTTCCTCTCCAACAGTAAATTAGTTCAAATTAGATCTTGCATTCATCATTCAAATATTTTTCTTTTTTTTTTTTTTTTTGTGAACAAATACCAATCCAAATTCAAGACCATGCAACATGATTAAATTGTTAAGACTGTGGACTCTGGAGCCAGAGTCCCTGGTTCAAATCTCAACTCTGCCACTTACTAGCTATATGACCTTAGGAGAGTTACTCAACTTCTATGCCCCACAGT
Source organism: Balaenoptera physalus (assembly GCF_965194825.1). Classification (NCBI taxonomy): domain Eukaryota; kingdom Metazoa; phylum Chordata; class Mammalia; order Artiodactyla; family Balaenopteridae; genus Balaenoptera; species Balaenoptera physalus. The sequence goes on from NC_138891.1 coordinate 96,855,183, forward strand.
TTCCTCATAGATAAAATGAGAATAATAATAGCACATACCCCAAAGGGTTTTTATGAACATTAGGTGTGTAAGCATCTGTAATGTCTGCAAAACTACCTGAAACATGGCAAGCCACACATAAGAGTTTGCTTAACAAATAAGATTATGGGGCTTGGAGAGGAAAGATAGGAACAAGTAAAATTATATACTGCTCTGGTTGGTTGAATGTGGCTGTAAACTCTTTAAGGTCAGAGAGCACATCAATACTAGTAAATAGCACATCGATGATGATGTATAAATGTGGAGTATTTTTGTAAATAAATGAGGGGGAAAGTTATGAGGAGGAGGAGTGAGAAAGCCCAGCTTGCAGTTAAAAGGTGACTAACTAGATAACATCTAGTTCACACTCCAAGAAAAGCATTTATTTAGTTGATTGAAAAATCTGTGGGTCCCACCCAACATGCTGTTTTTTAATTTCCTCATTCTTCTGTCACCTCAGCAGGTGTGGCTTATCCTTCTGGACTCATCTTGCCTGTCCTATTTGCTCTGTTACCTCTGTTCTTCTTTCTCTCTGTCCCTCAGACACCTAATTGGGTCCTTACCATCTGTTCAACTTCCTAGCTTCGAGACAGCTCTAGAGAGAGGATACAACAGCCCAGGGCAAATGCGAGACCAAACACATCCCAGCTTTCATAGCAACTAGCTCTTTGTTACTCCTACCCAAAGACTCCGAGGTTTCTCTTCCTAAGGAGGGGATATACCTTGGGGTTACACCCTTGCCTCACTACTACTCTCTAGCATTCCTCCTCCTATATGCCTCTCCACCAGCCTCCCGACAGAGTTAACACTTTACAGATCCAAACATAACATTATAAATGTAATCTGAGGATGTTCAAGGTGCCAGTTTTATTAAAGGAGAACATTTGCTCAATTCAGTTTGAGTTGACTTAATATTTGTACCCACTGGACCACACCAGCCCCAGGAAAAGGACATGGGCCCAAGTTCACACAGTGGCATTTTACTTCAAGCCCCCTCCAAGTTTTTCCTGGGACTTAAACCCTATCAGGTTCTATATCTTTCCCATAATAATGAATATCAACATTCTATTGTGTGGTGATTTGTACAGTGAATTCCCTCCCTCAGTGTGGCATTTGCCACATCAAAGGTGGCCAATAAGGAGGTGCCTTCTAGAGAGGGGCTTTGAACTAGGTCTCTGAGGTGTGCACTGGTCATGAATTTGTGGAAGAAAATAAGGAATCATTTTCGCAAAAGAAGTACACATCCTGTTAAAGGAGCATTGTGTGGGAGATGAATTTTTAATCTCTTGTTCACTTTACCCTATGTTCATAGGATTTCCTTCTGAAGAGCTTGTGATAACTTGGCCACGACCCACAGGTCAGGCTCTTTGAAAATTGGGTCTTTTGAATATGAAGAATGATAAAATTTTAGGGACCTTAAGATAGTATAGTCTAATTCCCTTACTTCTAGTAAGGAAACTTGGTCCAAAGAGGTGAAATGGCATAGTCAAAAGACTCATTAGAAACGTGTTAAAATCAGAACTAGGATTTGAATCCAGACCTAATTATACTGGGCTCTAGGGCTAGGATACATCGTAATAAAAGTAACCTGAAAAATTGTAACATTGTATAAACTATCAACACAATGACTCAGTACTAAATAGCAAGAAAGTTTATTATCTTATTAAAAATTATTTCTTCTTTAACTATAGTGTGTTCAACTCTTTTGGCAATCAGACAAGCCTAGGAGTAAAGTTAAAGAAATGTGTAAGATGTAAATAAAGAAAAATGAAGGGCATTTAAAAAGAAATTGAAAAGGTGAGAGAAGTCTCTACATAACTGAATAGGAAGACACGTACTGCCTACATATACACTTTCTCCAGCGACATTAAACGGGAGAATCAAATAAATTATGGTATAGGCACTTTGCAACTATTAGCTCATGAAATCCTCACCACATCCCTGTGAGGCACAGAGAGTGAAGTAACCTGCCCTTGGTTGGCTCTTACAAAGAGTAATAAAGTGAGAACATTGGGGTCACATCCAGACAATCTCACTCCAGGACTTTGCTCTTACTGACTACCCTTTTCAAGCAGTAAGTATATGAAAACATGTTCAACATCACTAGTATCAGAGAAGTAAAAATTCAAGCCCTGTTTTCATTTTCAACTATCAAAGCAAAATTTAAATGAATTGATGATACCTAATTTGGGTGAGAATGTGTGGAAGCTGATACCCTGTTATACTTTTGGGGGTGCATGATTTGCTTCAGCCTATTCATGGAGAAATTTGGCATTATTTGTTAAAACATAACATGTGCATATCCTTTGAAACAAGGTTTCCACTTGTAGGTGTTTCCTAGAAAGATGTTCACAAACTGGCACACGAAATGTTCAAGGCAGTGTTGTTTGTAATACTGAAAATTTGGAAATAAATTAAATGTCCATCAGTAAGGGATTACTTAAACTACGGGACAGCCATTCTGTGGAAGACCTAGGAGGCGTGATAAGGAATGTGGCAAATTTCTATGTACTGTCATGGGAAGGCAAGTTTCATCTCCTGTATTGCTAGAGAGAGGTAAATTGATACAACCCCCCTGAAGGGCAATTTGGTAATATCTTATCAAAATTACAAATGCACACATTTGACCCAGAAACGCCACTTCCAGGAATTTATTCTATAAAAGCTCTTTGGTATGTGTGATACACTCTATATATAAAGTTATGCAATGCAATGATTTTTAAATGGGGAAATATTGAAAAAAAACTAAATCAGTAGGTGACAAGTTAAATAAATTATGATAAATCCACATAATGCAATACCATGCAGTACTACCTATAAAATGCATTATTATGGAACTGTATTACATACTACACTGCTACAATCGTTAAAAGAAAAAAGGCTTTTTATTTGCTAATCTGGAATAATCTCCAAGAAATATTAATTTTTTTAAGTAAGGTGCTATATATATATGTATAGTATGCTATAATTTATTTTTAAAAACAGGGGGTAAAGACTTATATGAGCGAAGAATCTCTCTGGGTAGCTACACAAGAAACTGGTAACACTGGTGGCCTCCAGGGAAAACTGCATGACTAAGACTCAGAGCGAGGTGAGAGACTTTTCACTTTTTTAAAATCTTTTGAACTTATATATACATACATATATATATTCTTTTTTCAAAAAATATAAATTTTACAAATAAAATGAAGAAAGCTACAGAACACATGAAATGTGAGCTCTATTAATATTTTTAAACGATGTTTCATTATTTTTTATGTATACATCTATGTACATAAGTGAGTAGAAAAGGGCCCAAAAATATTTACACAGAGGAAGAGAAAAGGAGGAAGAGGACTTTAATCTTTTCATCCTTTATGGTTTGATATCATTTAAATTTTTATGAAGAAAATACACAGATATACATACACACACACACATATATATATTTATGTATTCCTGTACAAGAAGTAAAAAAAAAAAATTCTTTCAAAAGAGTACATGGGAATAAGAAATCCTTATTTCTCATTCCCCCTTCTAATTAATCTTATGCAAATCATTTAACCTTTCACGGCCTCAATTCCCTCGTCTATAAAGTGAGAGGGTTGGACTTGGTGATACCTAAGGTCATTCTTGCTTGATAATCCAAGAATTGGATCTACTAATCCATAACCCAATTAAATGGAAATGAATTATTAGCCAATCACTGAGATATTAAGCAAGAGTATGGCAGGCTACTACTTTAAAGGATAACTATGTTTTAAAACTCTTGAAAAATCTCAGACTCGAATGAAATTCTAACAGTAAGAGCTCAGGGGTAGAGAAAGATTTTTCTTTCTAAAATCCCTTCAGTCACTGGTTGGTCATTAAGCTGGTCTTGGCTATAGCCCAAGATACCATTGTGTGACCACATAAAACGAGGCACAAAACCTTCACAGCTCTGAACTCATGAATCAAATGGTCCCACCAGCTTTCCAGAATATCATGCAGCCCCAGTCTCCTTTTCTGGTTTCTTCTAGCTTTCAACTTAATGTTTACTTTGTTAATCTTTCTCACTAAAGTTAAGAAATACAATTTCAGAAATACAATTGTCTTTCAACCATAAATTTTGTTAACTCTGCCCTATATGAAAATTAGTCTAGCTCATTATGTCAGTGTATTGCTATTCAAACATGGAGGGGCTTCCCTGGTGGCGCAGTGGTTGAGAATCTGCCTGCCAATGCAGGGGACACGGGTTCGAGCCCTGGTCTGGGAAGATCCCACATGCCGCGGAGCAACTAGGCCTGTAAGTCACAATTTACTGAGCCTGCGCGTTTGGAGCCTGTGCTCCGCAACAAGAGAGGCCGCGACAGTGAGAGGCCCGCGCACCGCGATGAAGAGTGGCCCCCACTTGCCACAACTAGAGAAAGCCCTCGCACAGAAACGAAGACCCAACACAGCCATAAATAAAAATAAACCCCCCCCCAAAAAAAAACATGGAAAGAACGTACACCAGCATGATTTGAAAAGTAAGCTGGCAGATCTTTCTCTCTCCTTTTTTTTTTTTTTAATATCAAGTAGTTCATGGATCAGAGTTGAAGTATGGTAGAAAAGAGAGTGAGATATCACATCAAACAGGGGCTTAGAACTCTTTCTGGCTCACAGTCTCAAACATCTTTTTTCTGGCACCACCGGAATTAGTAGACTTAAGGAAAAGGATATCTCAAGTCAGAAAAAAAAAAAAAATACAATGAAACCTTGACCCTAAAAGTTGTGAAAGATGTTTGTTTAGCTTCCAGTCCTACAGGAGCTAACTATTCTGTTTATGAATGCCAAAATCTGCCTAGAAATTGTAGAAGAAAAAGCACTAGTTCTAGTGTTAAAAATCAAGTTCAAGTGTTCAAGTGTTGGGTCTCACTCACCAGCCATGGACCTTGGGCAAGGAGCTTATTCTCCCAGGACCTCATTTCCTTGATGTGAGTTTCATCCTCCAGGACTTAAGTTCAGGTTTCTCTGCATTCCTTATAGGACCTAACAGAGTGTTAAGGACTTTGCAGAAATTCAGCAAGTGTTTGATGATAAGTCTAATCCCATGTCCCTAGCATGTTCTCATGGCTAGAACTTCTATGGGGGAGATTTAAAGGATCCAGATAAATTCTGGTTTACATTCCAACTCTGTTCCAACCATGGCACAGGGTAGGAGTTAAGAGTTCAGTCCCTGGAAGGAGACACTCTTGATTTCAAATTCTGTCTCACTACTTTCTAGCTCTCTGACCTTAGGCAAAATTATTTCTTAACCTCTCTTAACTTCTGTTTTCTCACCTATAAAAATTCTGGTACCTGCTATATATGGTTAGTATAAGAATTAAATAACATAATGCTTCTAACATACATAAAGTACAGCACATGATAAATGCTCAAAAAATATTAACAAGATTATTACTTGACTAACCTTTACAGCCATATCCATCTGTTTTCTGGGTATAGGGACAGCAGTGCTTGCCATTAGCTTCATCAGTAATAGTTGTTACTGGACTTCCCTGGTGGTGCAGTGGTTAAGAATCCGCCTGCCAATGCAGGGGACACAGGTTCGATCCCTGGTCCGGGAAGATCCCACATACCACGGAGCAACTAAGCCCGTGCGCCACAACTACCGAGGCTGCGCTCTAGAGCCTGCAAGCCACAACTACAGAAGCCTGCACACCTAAAGCCCGTGCTCTGCAACAAGAGAAGCCACCGCAATGAGAAACCTGTGCAGCGCAACGAAGAGTAGACCCCACTCTCCGCAAGTAGAGAAAACCTGTGAGCAGCAACGAAGACCCAATGCAGCCAAAAATAAATAAATAAAATAAATTTAAAAATAATAATAATAATAGTAATAGTTGTTACTTAAACAGTATCTGAACGAAGTCCTAAACTTTCCTGATGAGTTGCTCTGCATGCAACCTAAGTCCCCATTGTACCTCTCTGATCAGTATCTTTTGGAAGCATTAGCAGTATAATTTTTGTTATGCTAAATAAAGTAGTACCCGAGTAGAAGCATGAATTAAAAGCAAGTCAGTAACAAATACTGTATGACATCATTTATATGTGGAATCTAAAAAATAGTACAAATGACTTATTTATGAAACAGATACAGACTCACAGACATAGAAAACAAATTTATGGTTACCAAATAGGAGGCAGGGGAGGGATAAATTAGTACTACGGGATTAACAGATACACGCTACCATATATAAAACGGATAAACAACAAGGACTTACTGTTTAGCATAGGGAACTATTTTCAATATCTCGTAACAACCTGTAATGGAAAATAATTTTTTAAGAGTATATATATATAACCAAATCACTTTGCTGTACGCCTGAAATTAACACAATATTGTAAATCAATTATACTTTAATTTTTTAAAAGTCAGTAAGTTTTTTATTCCAAATGCTGTTTTTCTTCAAATCCCAACTTAGGTGCTACCTCCTCTGTGGAGCCTACCCCCATCTCTTTGCCTTCCATGCTCCATGCCCTGAAGTTATTCACTTAGGACTTCTTCTCTGCTTAGTACCTTAGGTAGGTTTCTATTATAGCAACTATCATTCTGTATTATGTTTATGCTTATTTCCTCTTCTAGACTGTATGTGCCTCCAGGTCAGGTGCTAGGTCTTATCATCATCTTTTATCCACCAAATACAACCACAATGCCTATAATATACTCCAAAAAATGTGAAATAGACTAGAGGTAAAATGAGTTGGATTCTGAGGTTCTACCTCAGAAATATATGAAAACTTATCCCCAAAATGGCTAGAAAATAGCCTGAAGAGAAAGTTAGAGGAAGGAAATATAGAGGCCAGATTGCATATACAATACAGCAAAGCTTAAGAATTCTGAGTTCATAAATCAATCCATTTTATATTCATTTTAGATTCCCCTTCTCTGATCACATAGTTACTTATGAGAGGTCAAAGCAAGATGGAAAGAATCCTAGACTAGGAATCTAGAGACCTAGATTTAGTCCCAGCTCTGCCATGAACTGCCTGTCACTTCCTGTCTCTAAGTCTGTGTCGGACATTATGATTCATAAGATCCTTTCAAACTCTCTTCCCACACTGGCACAACATCTGATCTACTGTCATTAACCTCATTCTACAGCTAGAAAAATCTAAACAAACACTACAACAACTCAATTCAGAACGCTACAGCAACTGGCTGCCATAGTTAAAGGTGGAACATGGAAGGAAAGGTTTCCTGTCTGAAGCCCAGCCCTGCAGAGTCATCCCATACCTAGTGGCACACGGGACTTGTAGGGAGAGTCAAAGCTTCTCTGTCCTGGGGTTTCCCTGGTGGCACAGTGGTTAAGTATCCGCATACCAATGCAGGGGAGACGGGTTCAAGCCCTGGTCCAGGAAGATCCCACATGCCGCGGAGCATCTAAGACCGTGTGCCACAACTACTGAGCCTGAGCTCTATAGCCCACAAACCACAACTACTGAAGCCCGTGCGCCTAGAGCCCATGCTCCGCAACAAGAGAAGCCACCGCGATAAGAAGCACAGACACCCAACTAAGAAGAGCCCCCGTTTGCTGCAACCAGAGAAAGCTTGCACGCAGCAACAAAGACCCAACGCAGCTAAAAATAAATAAATAAAAATAATTAATTTTTTAAAAAAAAGCTTCTCTGTCCTCTGCCAAAAACAGGAAGTTCCCACACCCATGGGAGCCAAATGAGTGTATAGTGTTGGCAGTCAGCATAGCCTCCTGGGTTCCAAATAGACATGCAGGGGTGTCTTCATCAATGTTCCTGCCAGACACCTGGGGATAGAAATTGCACAAGATCTACCTATGAAAACAGTCTAGATCATCTTGTTTGCTGTAGTTATTGGGACATTATCCAAGTCTGACAACTAGATCCAGGACCAAATCCAGAGTTGAGAACTTGACTGATCATTTTGTTTAGACACCCACATCCAAATAGAGTACACTGAAATCTTGAAAAGGAAGTCTAAAAGTGTGGATTGTATGTACACATTTTAGACGAAACTCCATTCAGCTTCTCAGAAGACAAGGTAAGAACCAAGAATCAGGAAGTAGGATCAAAATAGCAGAATAGAAGACCCTGAGCTCACCTCCTCCACAGACACAACAAAACTACAATTACGTATAGAACAACTTTCTCTGAAAATGACCTGAAGACTAGCAGAACAGCTCAACTACAATTAAGGATAAAGAAAAACCACATCAAGATGGGTAGGAAGGGCAGACTCATAATCTAGTCAGGATACAAACCCCAGCACAGTGACGCACAAGCAGGAGGGGATGTCATAAATGCAAAGGTCCTCTCTAAGGAGCAAAGGGTTCAAGCCCCACATTGGGTAACCCACCCCTGGGGACCAGCACTTGGAAGATATGCCCATATAACTGGCTTTGAAAACTAATGGAGCTTAAGTCTGGGAGAGCCAGAGGACTGTAGGAAACCTAGACTCTGCTTTTAAAGGGCTCATGCATAAACTCACCCACTCTGAGTCCCAGCTCAGGTAGCAGTTTGAAAAGTGCCTGGCACTCTAGCTGGTCTGCCAAAGCCACCACCCCAGCATGCCGCTGGCCCACACCCACTCCAATGCCAGCTGTCCTGCCAAGGCAGCAGCCCTAGCACACCCTGGGAAAGGCCCAGACTGTGCCCACTGCAGCTCCAGCCATCCCACCAGGGCAGTGGCTCTGGCATGCCTTGGGAAAGCCCCAGCCTGCACTTGCTCCAGCTCTAGCTGTCCCACCAAGGCACCCCTGGTCCAACCCAGAGTAACCTGCAACTCTCCCCCAGACCCATGCCTGCTCCAGCCCCAGTTGGCATGCCAAAGCTACCCAGCACATGCAGTCTACATAGGGAATATTCCAACACAAGACTACATCTTCAAGACCAGAGGATGTAACTATTTCACCTAATTCATAGAAGCAACCACAGAAAACCAAACAAAATGAGGAGACAGAGGAATTTGTTCCAAACAAAAGAATAGATAAAACCCCAGGGGGGGAAAAAAAAAACCAAACTAATGAAACAGAGATAGTAATTTACATGATAAAGAGTTCAAAGCCACAGTCATAAAGATCCACAGAACTCAGGAGAAGAATGGAATAGCACAGTGAGAACCTCAACAAAGAGTTAGAAAATATAGAAAGGAACCAATCACAGCTGAAGAATACAGAGAATGAAATAAAAAATACACTAGAGGGAATCAACAGGAGACCATATGTTACAAAAGAATGTATAAGTGACCTGGAAGACAGAATGATGGAAATCACCCAGTCAAAATAGCAAAAGAAAAAAAAATTTTTAATGAGGATACTTTAAGGAACCTATATGACAACATCAAGCATACTAATATTTGTATTATAGGGGTCTCAGAAGGAGAAAAGAGAAAGGGCCAGAAAAATTATTTGAAGAAATAATGACTGATGAGAATTCCCTGGTGGTCCAGTGGTTAGGATTTGGTGGTTTCACTGCTGTGTGGCCCAGATTCAATCCCTGGTCAGGGAACTAAGATCCCGCAAGCCACACAGCGCAGCCAAAAAAAATGGCTGAAAACTTCCCTAAACTGAGGAAGGAAACAGATATCCAGTTCCAGGAATCATAGAGACTACCAACAAGATGAACCCAAAGAGACCCACACCAAGGCATATCGGAATTAAAATGCAAAAAGTTAAAGATAAAGAGAAAATTTTAAAGGCAGAAAAAGAAGAACCATGAGTCACACAAAAGGGAACCCCCATAAGGCTATCAGCTGATTTTAAAGCAGAAACCTTGCAGACCAGAAGGGAGTAGCATAATGTATCTGAAGTGCTGAAATGAAAAAACTTACAACTCAGTAATGCAATCATTCCAAATTGAAGGAGAGATAAAGACTTTCCCAAACAAACAAAAACTAAAAGAGTTCATTACTGGTCTTACGGGAATGTTAAAGGGTCTTCTTCAAGTGGAAAAGAAAAGGCCATAACTAGAAATACAAAAATATATGAAAGAAAAAATCTCACTGGTAAAGGCAAATATACGGTAAAGGCATTGAATTGATCACTTAAAAAGCCAGTATGAAGATTAAAAGACAAAAAACAAAAATCATAACATCAACTTTAACTACAATAAGTAGTTAACAGATACACAAAATAAAAAGATGTAGAATATGACATCAAAAACAAAAACCTGGGAGTTGGGAAGGGAAAATGAAGTGCTTCTAGAATGCATTCAAACTTAAGTGACTATCAACTTAAACACTAGAGGGAATAGATAGATAGATAGATAGATAGATAGATAGATAGATAGATAGATAGGTAGGTAGATATGAACTTCATGGTAACAACAAACCAAAAACCTACAATAAGTACCCAAAAAATAAAGAGAAAGAAATCAAAATATAACACTTAAGAAAATCTTAAACCACAAGGAAGAGACTAAAAGAAGAAAGGAACAGAGAAGAGCTGCAAAAATAACCAGAAGTAACAAAATGGCGGAAGTACTAACCAATCAATAATTACTTTAAATGTAAATGGACCAAATGCTCCAATCAAAAGACATAGAGTGGCTGGGACTTCTCTGGCAGTCCAGTGGGTAAGACTCCATTCTCCCAATGCAGGGGGGCTGGGTTCAATCCCTGGTTGGGGAACTAAATCCTGCATGCATGCTGCAACTGATAGTCTGCATGCCACAGTTAAAGATCCCGCATGCCACAACTAAGAGCTCACATGCTGCAACTAAGACCCGGTGCAGCCAAAATAAATAAATAAATATTTTTTTAAAAAAAGACATAGAGTGGCTGACTGGATACAAAAAACAAGACCCATATATATGCTGCCTATAAGAGATTCACTTCAGATCTAATGACACACACATACTGAAAGTGAACAGATGGAAAAAAAATATTCCCTGCAATTGGAAAGAAAAGAAAGCTGGAGTAGCAATTCTCATATGAGAAAAAATAGACTTTAAGGGCTGTAACAAGAGACAAAGAAGAACATAACGATCAAGGGATCAATCCAAGAAGAGGATATAACCCTCAAAAATATATATGTAGCCAACATAGGAGCACCTAAATACATAAAGCAAATACTAACAAACATAAAGGGAAAAATTGATGGTAACAATGCTAGTAAGGGCTTTAATACCTTACTCATATCAGTGGATAGACCATACTGACAGAAAATCAGTAAGGAAATATTAACCTTAAACAACATGTTAGACCTGAGGACTTTAATAGATATATAGAGAACATTCCATCCAAAAGCAGCAGTACATACATTCTTTTCAAGTGCACATGGAACATTCCACAGGATAGATCAACATGCTGGCCACAAAACAAGTCTCAATAAACTTAAGAAGACTGAAATTATATCAAGCATCTTTTCCTACCATAACACTATAAGACTAGAAATCAACAAGAAAAAACTGGAAAACACACAAACACATGGAGGCTAAACAATGTACTAAACAACCAGTGGGTCAATGAAGAAATCAAAGTGGGAATCAAAAAACACCTGGAGGGCTTCCCTGGTGGCGCAGTGGTTGAGAATCTGCCTGCCAATGCAGGGGACACGGGTTCGAGCCCTGGTCTGGGAAGATCCCACATGCCACGGAGCAACTAGGCCCGTGAACCACAACTACTGAGCCTGCATGTCTGGAGCCTGTGCTCCCAACAAGAGAGGCCGCGATAGTGAGAGGCCCGCGCACCGCGATGAAGAGTGGCCCTTGCTTGCCGCAACTAGAGAAAGCCCTTGCACAGAAAAGAAGACCCAACACAGCCAAAAAATTAAAAATTAAAAAAAAACACCTGGAGCCAAATGAAAATGGAAACACAACTTTCCAAAGTTATGGGATACGGCAAAAGCAGTTCTAAGAGGGAAGTTTATAGTGAGACAGGTCTACCTCAAAAAACAAGAAAATTGTCAAATAAACAACCTAAACTTATACCTAAAGAAACTAGAAAAAGAGCAAAGAAAGCCCAAAGTTAGTAAAAGGAAGGAAATAATAAAGATCAGAGCAGAAATAAATGAAATAGAGACGGCAAAAAACAATACAAAAGATCAATGAAACAGAGAGCTGTTTATTTGAAGAGATAAACAAAACTGACAAGCCTTTAGTTAGACTCATTAAGAAAAAAAGAGGGCCCAAATCAGTAAAATCAAAAATGAAAAAAGAGACATTACAACCAATACCACAGAATCAAAGAGACTACTATGAAAAATTATATGCCATCAAACTGAACAACTTAGAAGAAATGGATACATACATGCCTAGAAACATACACTCTTCTAAGACTGAATCAGGAAGAAATAGAAAATCTGAACAGACAGATTGCTAGTAATGAAAAAACTTCCAACAAACAAAAGTCAAAGACCAGACAGCTTCACAGGAGAAATTTACTACACATTTAATGATGAGTGAATACCTTTCCTTCTCAAACTGTTCCAAAAATTGAAGAGGAAAGAACACTTCCAGACTCATTCTAAAAGCCAGCATTACCCTGATATGAAAACCAGACCAAGACACTACAAAAAAAAAAGGAAATTACAGGCCACACACCTGATGAACAGATGCAAAAATCTTCAATAAAATATTAGCAAACCAAATTCAACAATACATTAAAAGGATCATATATCATGGTCATGTGGGACTTATTCCAAGGACATAAGGATGGTTCAATATCTGCAAAATCAATGAGATATACCACTTTAACAAAATTAAGGACAAAAATCACATGATCATTTCAATAGGTTCCGAAAAAGCATTTGACAAAATCCAACATCCATTTATGATAAAAATCCTCAACAAAGTGGGTATAGAGGAAATGTACCTCAACATAACAAAGGCCATATATAAGTCCACAGCTAACATCACAGTCAATGGTGAAAAACTGAAACTTTTCCTCTAAGATCAGGAAAAATACAAGAATAGTATCACCACTTTTATTCAAAAACATATTGTAAGTAAGTCCTAGACACAGCAATCAGACAAGAAATAAAAGGCATCCACATTGGAAGGGAAGAAGTAAAACTGTCACTATTTGCTGTTGACATGATACTATATATAGATAACTCTAAAGACTCCACCAAAAAACTATTAGAATAAATGAGTTCAATAAAGTAGGATTCAAAAATCAATTAATAAAAATTGTTGCATTTCTATACACTAATAACAAACTATCAGAAAGAGAAATTAAGAAAACAATTCTACTTACAATTCCATCAAAAAAAAATAAAATACCTTGGAATAAATTTAGCCAAGTAGGTGAAAGATCTGTACTCTGAAAACCATAAGACACTGATGAAAGAAACTGAAGACACACAAATAAGTGAAAAGATATACCTTGCTCATAGATTAGAAGAATTAACATTGTTAAAACGTTCATAATACCCAAAGCAATCTACAGATTCAATGCAATCCCTAACAAAATACCCATGGCATTTTTTGCAGAACCAGAACAAGTAGTCCTAAAGATGGTATGGATCCACAAAAGACCCTGAATAGCCAAAACAATCTTGAAAATGAACAAAGCGGGAGGTATCTCACGCTCTGGTTTCAAACTATACTACAAAGTTACAGTAATCAAAACAGTATGGTATTGGCACACAAACAGACAGAACAGAACAGAAAGCTCAGAAATAAACCCACATTCATGTGGTCAATTAATCTACAATGAAAGAGACAAGAATATACTATGGAGAAAAGACAGTCTCTTCAATAAATGGTTTTCAAAAAACTGGATAGCTACATGTAAAAGAATGAAACTAAACCATTTTCTAGTACCATGTACAAAAATAAACTCAAAATGGATTAAAAACTAAATGTAAGACCTGAAACTATAAAAATCCTAAAAGAAAACTCAGGCAGTATGCTCTTTGACATTGGTCTTATTTTTCTGGATATTTTTCTGGATCTGTCTCCTCAGGCAAGGGAAACAAAAGCAAAAATAAATGAATGGAAATATACCAAACTAAAAAGCTTTTGCACAGTGAAGGAAACCATCAATAAATCAAAAGGCAACCTACAGAGTGGGAGAAGATATTTGAAAATGATATGTCCAATACAGGGTTAATATCCAAAATATATGAAGAACTCCTACAACTCAGTATCAAAAAACAAACAATCCACATGAAAAATGGGCAGAGGACCTCGTAGACTTTTTTCCAAAGAAGATATACAGAGGGCCAACAGGCACATGAAAATACTCAACATCACTAATCTTCAGGAACATGGAAATAAAAAGTCACAAGAAGATATCACTTCACACCTGTCAGAATGTCTGTCATCAAAAAGACAAGAAATAACAAGTATTGGCAAGGATGTGGGGAAAAGGGAACCCTCCTGCACTACTCATGGGAATGTAATTGGCACAGCCGCTATGAGAAAACAGTATGTAAATTCCTCAAAAAATTGAAAAATAGAACTATCATACAATCCAGCAATTCCACTTCAGTAATTTATCGAAATAACAAAAGAAAAACACTAACTCAATAAGATTTCTTCACCCCCATATTCATTGCAACATTATTTTTTTAATTTATTTATTTTATTTATTTATTCTTGGCTGCGTTGGGTCTTCATTGCTGTGCGCGGGCTCTCTCTAGTTGTGGCTGGCAGAGGCTACTCTTCATTGCAGTGCACATTCTTCTCATTGCTGTGGCTTCTCTTGTTGCAGAGCACAGGCTCTAGGCATGTGGGCTTCAGTAGTTGTGGCACGTGGGCTCAGTAGTTGTGGCCCGCTGGCTCTAGAGCACAGGCTCAGTAATTGTGGCGCATGGGCTTAGTTGCTCCGTGACATGTGGGATCATCCCAGACCAGGAATCAAACCCGTGTCCTTGGCATTGGCAGGAGGATTCTTAACCACTGTGCCACCAGGGAAGTCCCCACTGCAGCATTATTTACAACAGCCAAGTTAGGAAAGCAACCTAAGTGTCCATTGATAGACAAATCAGTAAAGTAGATGTGGTATATATATACACAATGGAATATTACTCAGCCATAAAAAAGAATGAAATCTTGCCATTTGCAACAACATAGATGGACCTGGTGGGTATTGTGTTAAGTGAAATAAGCTAGACAGAGAAAGACAAAGACCATATGATTTCACTTATATGTGAAATCCAAAACACAAAAGAGCAAACTTAACAAAACAGAAACAGACTCATAAATACAGACAGCAATCCAGTGGTTGCCACAGAGGGGAGCGAGGTGGGGGGGGATGGGCAACACAGATTAAGGAGACTAAGAGGTACAAATTTCCTGTTGTAAAATAAATAAGCCACAGAGATGTAATGTATAGCATAGGGAATATAGCCAATAATATTGTAATAACTTTGTATGGTGACAGATGGTAAATAGATTCATAGTGGTGATCATTTCATAATGTATAAAAATATTGAATCACTGTTATACACCTGAAATATTCTAAGTCAAGTATACTTCAATAAAAAGAAAAATTATGAATCATAGTTTAGTTTAAAATTAAACATTTGTAATGTGCGAAGTTTCATCCAACTGAATAGTGGTGAGATTTTGAAGAGTCTGGGAGTCTTCTGTGTGTATGTATAATTTTTTTATTGAGATATAATTCACATATCATAAAAATTTTCCCATTTAAAGTGTACATATAGGGACTTCCCTGGCGGTCCAGTGGTTAAGACTTCGCCTTCCAATGCAAGAGGTGTGGGTTCGATCCCTGGTCGGGGAACTAAGAGCTCACATGTCTCGCGGCCAAAAAACCAAGACATAAAACAGAAGCAATATTGTAAGCAATTCAATAAAGACTTTTAAAATGGTCCACATCAAAGTACACCATGTTCTTGGATTGGAAGAATCAATATTGTGAAAATAACCACTACCCAAAGCAATCTACAGATTCAATACAATACCTATCAAACTACCAATGGAATTTTCACAGAACTAGAACAAAAAATTTTACAATTTGTATGGAAACACAAAAGACCCCGAATAGTAAAAGCAATCTTGAGGAAAAAAAAAAACGGAGCTGGAGGAATCAGGCTCCCTGACTTCAGACTATACTACAAACCTACAGTAATCAAGACAGTATGGTACTGGCACAAAAGCAGAAATATAAATCAATGGAACAGGATAGAAATCCCAGAGATAAATCCACACACCTATGGTCACCTAATCTATGACAAAGGAGGCCAGAATATAAAATGGAGAAAAGACAGCCTCTTCAATAAGTGGTGCTGGGAAAACTGGACAGCTGCAAGTAAATGAATGAAGTTAGAACACTCCCTAACACCATGCACAAAAATAAACAAAATGGATTAAAGACCTAAATGTAAGGCCAGACACTGTAAAACTCTTAGAGGAAAATATAGGCAAAACAGTCTTTGACATAAATTGCAGCAAGATCTTTTTTGACCCACCTCCTAGAGTAATGAGAACAAAACCAAAAATAAACAAATGGGACCAAATTAAACTTCAAAGCTTTTGCAGAGCAAAACCAGATGAAACCATAAACCAGATGAAAAGACAACTCTAAGAATGGGAGAAAATATTTGCAAACAAAGCAACTGACAAAAGATTAATCTCCAAAATATACAAACAGCTCATGCAGCTCAAAATCAAAAAAACAAACAACTCAATCAAAAAATGGGGGGAAGACCTAAATGGACATTTCTCCGAAGAAAACATACAGATGGCCAAGACGCACACGAAAAGATGCTCAACATCACTAATTATTAGAGAAATGAAAATCAAAACTATAATGAGATATCATCTCACACGGGTCAGAATGGCCATCATCAAAAAATCTACAAACCATAAACGCTGGAGAGGGTGTGGAGAAAAGGGAACCCTCTTGCACTGTTGGTGGGAATGTAAATTGATATAGCCACTATGGAGAACAGTATGGAGGTTCCTTAAAAAACTAAAAATAGAATTACCGTATGACCCAGCAATCCCACTACTGGGCATATACCCAGAGAAAACCATAATTCAAAGAGACACATGCACCCTAATGTTCACTGCAGCACTATTTACAATAGCCGGGTCATGGAAGCAAACTAAATGTCCACCAACAGAGGAATCGATAAAGAAGATGTGGTATATATATACAATAGAATATTACTCAGCCATAAAAAGGAATGAAATTGGGTCATTTGTAGAGATGTGGATGGACTTAGAGATTGTCATACAGAATGCAGAAAGTCAGAAAGAGGAAAACGAATATCATATATTAACACGTATATGTGGAATCTAGAAAAATGGTACAGATGAACTTGTTTGCAAGGCAGACATAGAGAACAGACGTAGAGAACAAACATATGGACACCAAGTGGGGAAAGGGGGAGTGGGATGAATTGGGAGATTGGGATTGACATATGTACACTATTGACACTATGTATAAAATAGATAACTAATGAGAACTTACTGTATAGCACAGGGAGCTCTACTCAATGATCTGATGACCTAAATGGGAAGGAAATCCAAAAAAGAGGGTATATATGTATACGTATAGCTGATTCACTTTGCTGTACAGTAGAAACTAACACAACATTGTAAAGCAACTATACTCCAATAAAAATTTTTTAAATAATTCTGCCCCCCCGCCCCGCAGCAGGGGTCTCCTTTTAAGACAGAGGGTTCAAATACTGAGTCCACCACATCCAGGCTATGTGTACTTAAGCAAACGTGTGTATGTCATTGGGTCTCAGTTTTTTCATCTGTAAAATAGTCAGAAAAATTTGTTCTTGTAGCTTCATGATTTTGGCATGGTAATAGGAAACACTGACTCATTGGTATAAATGAGGAAAAAATTGATTATCTCAAACAATCATAAGAAACCCTATGGTAGGGTAGCTCCAGGGTTCATTAACTCAGTAGCACAATTGTATCATCAAGGACGCATGTCCTTTTCATCTTTCTGTTCCACCAAGCTCCTTCACGGTCACAAAATGGCTGCTGCAGTTCCAGGCATCACATCCAGACCTGGCAGTACCCAGCAAAAGAGAAAACAGTGTTTCTTATATTTCTCTTATTTTCCCAGAATTCCTCTTCCTTCAGCAGACTTCCCCTTTTGTCTCATGGTTCAGAACCTGCTTCACATGGCTATTTCTATACCAATACCTAGTAAGGGAAATAGAGTCACAGTGGTTGGCCTGGGGGAAGACCATGACTGTACAGCACCGTGGAGAACTCTGAACAAAATGAGGTGCTATGAATAAGGAAGAGTCAGGACTTCAGGAGAGGCATCCATGCCAATCCATAAGCTCCCACACATAGTTCCTGAAATATGAATGCCAACCACTGAGCACAGTGCCTACCACATGGCAGATGCCTTAAGTGTGTTCGTTTGTTCTCCCCTTTTTGTTTCCCTCCAAAAGCACAAGACTCTCAGCCTGCCCTCTACTGACCCAGCCTCCCACCCTCCATCCCTCGGGCTGGGGTCTCCACTGCCCAATGCCCCTTCTACCCTGTCCTCGGGTTCCATCACCACCACCTTCTTTTGTTTCTGTCTCAAAAGCTTAGGATGAACAAGGATCTCCCCATTGTCCCCCATGACCTCGGATTCCTAAAAATTAAAAGACGGGAAGTCCTTGATTCTCATGGAAATGCTTTCGCCAGGGAGTCAGAAATTAATAACAGTATGAAGAGAGGCCTGTAGTATTTAACCACCCCATCCAGACAACGAAAGTGATCAGAATACATCGTTATCCAGGCGAGGTGTGGAGACTGACTGCCGGCTATGACATTATTACATTCGGAAATGTCAGAAGCATGGGGACGCCGGGGGAAGATGAACAGTATGGTTGAAAATGGCTTTTGATTTAAAAAAAAAAAAGAAATCCCCAGCATTCATCTAAAACAATTTTTTAAAAAGTGTGTTTTCCATAATGTTCAATGTATTCATGTGAAGGACTGTCCTTTATTCTGTTTTAAAATGAAAATGTCCTTTCTCTTATGAAATTATAGGATAATAAATGGTAGATTGTAAAAAAAAATCTAAAAAAATAAAGTATACATATAATTCAGTGGTTTTTAATATATTCAAAGTAGTTGTACAACAATCACTACCATCTAATTTCAGAACATTTTCATCACCCAAAAAATGAAACTCCACACACATTAGCAGTCACTTCCCATCCTCCCCTCCCCTCAGCTCCTGACAACCACTAATCTATTATGTCTATGGATTTGCCTATTCTGGACATTTTATATAGATGCAATCATACAATATGTTGTCTTTTGTGCCTGGCTTCTTTCTGTGCTACTCTCTTTCTCCACAACCCTAGACCACAGAACCTAATAAGAAAGGGGAAAGCCATCTTAAAGACATTACTTCTATTTTCTAAAAATTCCTTTAAAATACCACACTAAATGGTGAGAATATATAACTCATAGACCAAGACTTTGGTCTAGCCTATCTCCAACCCATAGGAAGGAACAGTGCTCAAACTTTCCAGGTTGATTAAGGTCTGGCCTAAGATCACCCCAAAGACTGAGCAGGATATCACGAGAAACTCGAGGGCCTCAGAGGACTCTGAATCCAAACCCTGGCAAAGTAATTCACTAGCTCTAGGTTGACCTTGAGCCATCTATTTAACTACCCTATTTTCATTTTCCTCATCTACAAAATGAGCATGACAACAATATATTCTTTGCGAGGTTGTTATGAGGACTAGAAAAAATTATATTAAGTAACTAATGCCTGGCATAAGGAGAGCCCTCAAAATATATTTTTTTTAATTGGAGTATAGTTGCTTTACAATGTTGTGTTAGTTTCTCCTGTACAGCCAAGTGAATCAGCTACAGATATACATATATCCCCTTTTGTGGATTTCCTTCCCATTTAGGTCATCAGATCATTGAGTAGAGCTCCCTGTGCTATACAGTAAGTTCTCATTAGTTATCTATTTTATACATAGTGTCAATAGTGTATATATGTCAATCCCAATCTCCCAATTCATCCCACACCTCCCCTTCCAGCCTTGGTGTCCACGTTTGTTCTCTATGTCTGTGTCTCTGTTTCTGCCTTGAAAACAGGCTCACCTGTACCATTTTTCTAGATTCCACATATATGCGTTAATATATATTTGTTCTTCTCTTTCTGACTTACTTCACACTGTATGACAGACTCTAGGTCCATCCACGTCTCTACAAATGACCCAATTTTGTTCCTTTTTACAGCTTTTAATATTCCATTGTATATATGTACCACATCTTCTTTACCCATTCCTCTGTTGATGGACATTTAGGTTGCTTCCATGACCTGGCTATTGTAAATAGTGCCGCAGCGAATATTGCGGTGCATGTGTCTCTTTGAATTATGGTTTTCTCTGGGTGTATGCCCAGTAGTGGGATTGCTGGGTCGAATGGTAGTTCTATTTTTAGTTTTTAAAGGAACTCCCATACTGTTCTCCATAGTGGCTGTATCAATTTACATTCCCACCAACAGTGTATGAGGATTCCCTTTTCTCTACACCCTCTCCAGCAACTATTGTTTGTAGATTTTTTGATGGTGGCCATTCTGACCGGTGTGAGGTGATACCTCATTGTAGATTTGGTATGCATTTCTCTAATAATCAGTGATATTAAGCATCTTTTCATGTGCGTCTTGGCCATCTGTATATCTTCTTTGGAGAAATGTCCATTTAGGTCTTCCTCCCATTTTTTGATTGGGTTGTTTGTTTTTTTGATATTGAGCTGCATTAAAATATTATTATTACTACTTCCACTATTATTTTCTCTTCTTCTACTATTATTTTTCTCCTCTTAAGTGCTTTTTTTTTTAATCACCTATGACAGGTGTCCTAGAAACTGAACAATGAATTATATTGGTCATGGTCCTTGCTGTCAAGGAAGTAATACACTATGGGAAATGTACATCTTTTAAATCTAAGATTCTATGTCCCTACTGTACTTTAATCCTACCACTTACTGTTGGAGAGGAATGGAATGAAGAGTATTCTGCATTACTTGTCCACACGTTCGTTTCGTCTACACTACCAGATTAGGAACTTGTGTTGGCTTGATTCTTCCAAGAAACAGGTGCCAAGATGAAATGAGTCATGCAGGAGATTTCTTGGAAGAAATACCTGTGAAGAATTAAGAGAAGAGGCAGCAGGCATAATGGGGAGAGTCTTCAGACCATGATGCAGGTCTGACACTTGGGAAAGAAGAGGAGACAAGAAAAAAGACAGGGTAATAGGAAGGTCAGACTGAAGTACACCTTTGAGAAAGTCTAAGCCAGACCGACTGGGAGTCCTTAAGCAAAGATTACCCGTTAGAGGTGTCCCATGTTGGGCAGAAATGGCCGCACTCAGTCACCAGCTGAGAGAAGCCCGAGAAGAGTGAGGCCTGGCAGTGTGAAAACAGGGGCTGACTCCAAAGGTGCTGCAGCTGGAGACTATGGATGAACCACACTCTTTGCAGGAGGTTCTTATGAAAGTTGATTTGAGCAGCACACCGTCACAGCCTCTATAAAACTCTCAAAGTCAAAAATTATTGGTATCATTATTTATACTTAGTAAATTTTCAATAATTATTTCTTGAAAACTGAGTAAGTGCCTATTTTCAGCCATTAGCAAGAAGCGCAACCCATTTACTCAATCCAGGTGGATTCAATTTCATAATTCCTGAAGAGGGGAAATGTTTTCCACCATTTGAACTAAATGACAAGGCCCAGAAAATATTCCCATGGCATAGAAGATCTCAACCCACAAACAAAAAGTGGGGTGGTGTGCGGAGGCCCTGAGCCGAAAGCAACAGGAAAAAGTGTCAGGCAAAAGTGGCTTTGAGGCCTGAAATAAACCCATCATTGATTTGATTATCCACCTAATTTTGCTTGTATAGACACAGCGACAAGATGAAACAATCAACAGAAGGTGTGGCCTCAAAACTAGAAGCAAGATGGCAGATAAAGTGCTTCTGAAACAGACAACAGAACAGAGAAAGCCTCAGGAGCCCAGGCCAGTGGTGAGATTTTAATCATGGAGGTACACTTGCCTAAAACATGCAGCAACTGGAAAGCAGGTCACCACGGCACCCACTGGAGTCATGAAAAGGATAACTCCAGTTTTCAAAGAATCAAAATAGCTAAGCGTGAGGCAAGAAGAAGAAATGAGTCACAAATCTGGAAGTAAAGTGAGATCTCTAAGCTAATGACAACAAATAAAGGAAGGCGGAGAGAGGAGCAGTGTTCTTATTAGGTTCATTTTTCACTTTCATAAAGGGCAGCAATCTAC
The DNA here is from genome assembly GCF_965194825.1 of Balaenoptera physalus. Taxonomy (NCBI): domain Eukaryota; kingdom Metazoa; phylum Chordata; class Mammalia; order Artiodactyla; family Balaenopteridae; genus Balaenoptera; species Balaenoptera physalus. Next base: position 96,877,370 of record NC_138891.1, read on the forward strand.
TTCAATTTAAAGATTATTTATTGAGCACCTGCTATACACAGAAAGAAGCAAGTTTTCAAGAACATTCATATGTCCAACAAACATTGCTGAGCACCAGCCCCCATGAGCCAGGAACGTGCTAGACTTTGGGAAAACACAGAAAATCATTCCCAATTGCTGCTCTCAATCCTGCCAAAGAGACAGACCCACAAAACAATTAAAATGCACATGATACATTGCGGATCATGCAATGATAAAGGAAGGTCCAAGTACTATGAGAACACTCTAAGTAGGGTGACCACATAACTCATCATCCAAACCAGAGCACTATGAGAATGAAAGGGGACATTATCAATAATTACACTGGTACAACAGGCATAAACTAGGACTGTTACTGGGCAAAGCAGATAAATGTCATCCTAGCCACAAGGAATAAAACTGGAAAGAAGAGAATTAGGAAGAAAATGGGGATGGGGGAACAAAACACTGGAATGAAGGGGCTAAATTTACAAAAAGAAAAGGGAGGAGAGAAATGGGTAAGGCAGAGTATGAAGAAGAAATAGTTTAAAGGAGCTGTCATAACTTTGAAGCTGGAACTATCTTAAAAATAAACTCACAATTTTACTATGGAGAAAATAAGAAGAAATGGATAGGAGAAAACAAACATTTGTTAAGCACCTACAATATGCTAAGCACTATGCCAGGCACTTAAAAAGCACGATTTTATTTAGTCCAACCTAAAACATAGGTATAATTATCCTCAGTTTACAGATGAAGACACTGAGACTCAGTGAGTTTAAGTGACAGCTGAGATTTGAACCTCTGCTTGTGAATTCCAAAGTCTGCACCCATAAAATTAGTAGCACCGGCAGAATTAGTACCTAGGACTATTCTAATTTTTAGGCCAGTGCTACGTTTACTGCACAATAGGGTAATGAGTTTTTAGTGGGTTGGATAGTGTTCCCCCAAAATTCATGTCTCCCTGGAACCTCAGAGTGAGACCTTATTTGGTAATAGGGTCTTTGCAAAAGTAACCAAGTTAAGATGAGGTCATACTGGATTAGGGTGGGCTCTAAACAAATAACTGGTATCCTGAAGAGGTAAATTCTGAACATACACACATGAAGAGGAGAATGCCACATGAAAGCACAGAGGAAAACATCATATAAGCATGGAGGCAGAGACTGGAGTGATATTTCTACAAGGCAAGAAATGCCAAGGATTGCTGGCAACCACCAGAAGCTAGAATGAGACAAGGAAGTATTCTTCCCTAGAGCCTTCTGAAGAAGCACAGCCCTACCAACACCTTGATTTCAGACTTCTGGCTTCCAGAACAGTAAGAAAATAAATTTGTTTTTAAGCCACCAAGACTGTGGTACTTTGTTATGGTAGACTTATACTAATAGTAGTAGACTTATAGTAGACTTAAACTAATACAGAGCTAGAGAAAGGAACAGTAGGAGACAGCAGGAAGGACAGAGATGGAAGGAGGGTTATAGGAAGGTCAGTGGCAAAGAACCGAAGGCTGAGAAATTCTAAAGGAAACATAACTGGAGCAAAGGAAAAGTCACAAAAACCCACCAAATCAAAAATAGTTTCTTTGGTTCCGTGATGATACCTCCGCTGACCTCCAAGCTCACTATTCTCACCATTACCCCTTCCTGCTTTTAAGGTCTCTATAAGATCATTGGTCAGCTCTGCACAAGTAAAAAGAAAAAAGTAATGAAAACAAGGAAAGAATTGACATAAGCTACTGATAGCAGTAAAACCTACAAAACTGTGAATGTCAGGTATGAACAATGAGTCAGAGTTTCAACTAGCAAAGTTGATTTTGATAAGTTGAGGATAGATATGGTAATTTCTAAACAAACATAGTAAGAGGATGTGCAAATATCAAGCTAACAAAGGGCAAAATGGAATAATGAAAACATTAAATCAATCTAAAACAATAAGTGAAGAAGAGGAAAATAGCATAGAACAAAAAGAGGAAATAGAAAGCAAAGATTAAAATTTAAACCCAGGAGACCTTCAAGATGGTGGAGGAATAAGATGTGGAGATCACCTTCCTCCCCACAAATACATCAGAAATACATCTACATGTGGAACAACTCCTACAGAACACCTACTGAACACTGGCAGAAGACCTCAGACTTCCCAAAAAGAAAGAAACGCCCCACATACCTGGGTAGGGCAAAAGAAAAAAGAAAAAACAGAGACAAAAGAAAAAGGACAGAACCTGCACCTCTGGGAGGGAGCTGTGAAGGAGGAAAGGTTTAACACACACTAGGAAGCTCCTTCGTGGGCAGAGACTGGGGGTGGCGGGGTGGGGGGAAGCTTCGGAGCCACGGAGGAGAGCACAGCAACAGGGGTGCGGAGGGCAAAATGGAGAGATTCCCACACAGAGGATCAGTGCTGACCAGCACTCACCAGCCCGAGAGGCTTGTCTGCTCACCCACCGGGGCGGGCGGGGGCTGGGAGCTGAGGCTCGGACTTCGGAAGTCAGACCCCAGGGAGAGGACTGGGGTTGGCTGAGTGAACACAGCCTGAAGGGGGCGAGTATGCCACAGCTAGCCGGGAGGGAGTCCGGGAAAAAGTCTAGAACTGCCTAAGAGGCAAGAGACCATTGTTTTGGGGTACACGAGGAGAGGGGATTCAGAGCACTGCCTAAACGAGCTCCAAAGACAGGCGCGAGTTGCAGCTATCACTGCGGACACCAGAGACGGGCATGAAATGCAAAGGCTGCTGCTGAGGCCACCAAGAAGCCTGTGTGCAAGCACAGGTCACTCTCCACACCTCCCCTCCCAGGAGCCTGTGCAGCCCACCACTGCCACGGTCCCGTAATCCAGGGAGAACTTCCCCGGGAGAACGCATGGCATGCCTCAGGCTGGTGCAACGTCATGCTGGCCTCTGCAGCTGCAGACTCGCCTGGCATTCCATACCCCTCCCTCCCCCTGGCTGAGTGAGCCAGAGCCCCCGAATCAGCTGCTACTTTAACCCCTCATGTCTGGGCGGGAACAGACACCCATAGGCAACCAACATGCAGAGGCAGGGCTAAATACAAAGCTGAATACCAGGAGTTTGTGTGAACAAAGAAGAGAAATGGAAATTTCTCCCAGGGGCCTCATTAGCAGCAGATTAAATCTCCACCATCAACTTCACATACCCTGAATCTCTGGAAGACCTGAATAGACAACAAATCATCCCAAATTAGAGGCAGTGGACTTTGGGAGCAACTGTAGACTTGGGGTTTGCTTTCTGCATCTAATTTGTTTCTGCTTTTATGTTTATCTTAGTATAGTATTTAGAGTTTATTATCATTGGTAGATTTGTTTATTGATTTGGTTGCTCTCTTCCTTTTTTTTTTAATTTATAGATTTTTTTTTCCCCCTTTTCTCTTTCTGTGAGTGTGCATGAGTATGCTTCTTTGTATGATTTTGTCTGTATAGCTTTGCTTTTACCATTTGTCCTAGGGTTCTGTCCTTTTTTTTTAGTATAGTTTTTAGCACTTGTCATCATTAGTGGATTTGTTTTTGGTTTGGTTGCTCCCTTCTTTCTCTCTATTTTTTTTATTACTTTTTGCTTTTTTATTTTTTTTTATTTTAATGACTATTTTATATAATTTTTTTTTCATTCTCTCTTTTCTTCTGAACCGTGTGGCTGACAAGGTCTTGGTGCTCCAGCCGGGTGTCAAGCCTGTGCCTCTGAGGTGGGAGAGCCGAGTTCAGGACATTGGTCCACGAGAGACCTCCCAGCTCCACATAATATCAAACGGTGAGAGCTCTCGAGAGATCTCTATCTCAGCACAAAGACCCAGCTCCACTCAATGACCAGCAAGCCACAGTGCTGGACACCCTGGCAAAAAACTAGCAAGACAGGAACATAACTCCACCCATTAGCAGAGAGGCTGCCTAAAATCATAATAAGGTCACAAACACCCCAAAACATACCACCGGACACAGTCCTGCCCACCAGAAAGACAAGATCCAGCCTCATCCACCAGAACTCCGGCACTAGTCCGCTCCACCAGGAAGCCTATGCAAGCCACCAAACCAACCTGACCCACTGGGGGCAGATGCCAAAAACAACAGAAACTACGAACCTGCAGCCTGCGAAAAGGAGACCCCAAACACAGTAAGTTAAACAAAATGAGAAGACAGAGAAATATGCAGCAGATGAAGGAGCAAGGTAAAAATCCACCAGACCTAACAAATGTAGAAGAAATAGGCAGTCTACCTGAAAAAGAATTCAGAGTAATGATAGTAAAGATGATCAAAAATCTTGAAAATAGAATGGAGAAAACACAAGAAACGTTTAACAAGGACCTTGAAGAACTAAAGAGCAAACAAACAATGATGAATAACACAATAAATGAAATTAAAAATTCTCTAGAAGGGATCAATAGCAGAATAACTGAGGTAGAAGAATGGATAACTGACCTGGAAGATAAAATACTGGAAATAACTACTTCAGACCAGAATAAAGAAAAAAGAAGGAAAAGAACTGAAGACAGTCTCAGGACCTCTGGGACAACATTAAACACACCAACATTCAAATTATAGAGGTCCCAGAAGAAGAAGAGAAAAAGAAAGGGACTGAGAAAATATTTGAAGAGATTATAGTTGAAAACTTCCCTAACATGGGAAAGGAAATAGTCAATCAAGTCCAGGAAGCACAGAGAGTCCCACACAGGATAAATCCAAGGAGAAACACACCAAGACATATATTAATCAAACTATCAAAAATTAATACAAAGAAAAAATATTAAAAGCAGCAAGGGAAAAACAACAAATAACATACAAGGGAATGCCCATAAGGTTAACAGCTGATCTTCAGCAGAAACTCTGCAAGCCAGAAGAGACTGGCAGGACATATTTAAAGTGATGAAAGGGAACAGCCTACAACCAAGATTACTCTACCCAACAAGGATCACATTCAGATTCGACAGAAAAATTAAAACCTTTAGAGACAAGCAAAAGCTAAGAGAATTCAGCACCACCAAACCAGCTTTACAACAAATGATAAAGGAACTTCTCTAGGCAACAAAAACAAAAGAAGGAAAAGACCTACAAAAACAAAGCCAAAACAATTAAGAAAATGGTAATAGGAACACAACGTATTGATAATTACCTTAAACGTAAATAGATTAAATGCTCCAACCAAAAGACATAGACTGGCTGAATGGATACAAAAACAAGATCCATATATATGCTGTCTACAAGAGACCCACTTCAGACCTAGGGACACATACAGACTGAAAATGAGGGGATGGTAAAAGATATTCATGCAAATGGAAATCAAAAGAAAGCTGGAGTAGCAATTCTCATTTCAGACAAAATAAACTTGAAAATAAAGACTATTACAAGAGACAAAGAAGGACACTACATAATGATCAAGGGATCAATGCAAGAAGAAGATATAACAGTTGTAAATATTTATGCACCCAACACCTCAATACATAAGGCAAATGCTAACAGCCATAAAAAGGGACATAAACTGTAACACAATCATAGTAGGGGACTTTAACACCTCACTTTCACCAATGGACAGATCATCCAAAATGAAAATAAATAAGGAAACACAAGCTTTAAATGATACATTAAACAAGATGGACTTAATTGATATTTAAAAGACATTCCATTCAAAAACAACAGAATACACTTTCTTCTCAAGTGCTCATTGAACATTTTCCATGATAGATCATATCTTGAGTCACAAATCAAGCCTTGGTAAATTTAAGAAAATTGAAATTGTATCAAGTATCTTTTCCGACAGCAGTGCTATGAGACTAGATATCAACTACAGGAAAAAAATCTGTAAAAAATACAAACACATGGTGGCTAAACAATACACTACTAAATAACCAAGAGATCACTGAAGAAATCAAAGAGGAAATCAAAAAATACCTAGGAACAAATGACAATGAAAACATGAACTCAAAACCTATGGGATGCAGTAAAAGCAGTTCTAAGAGGGAAGTTTATAGTAATACAATCCCACCTCAAAAAAACAAGAAACAACTCAAACAACCTAACCTTACACCTAAAACAATTAGAGAAAGAAGGACAAAATATCCCCAAAGTTAGCAGAAGGAAATAAATCATAAAGTTCACATCACAAATAAGTGAAAAAGAAATGAAGGAAGCAATAGCAAAGATCAATAAAACTAAAAGCTGGATCTTTGAGAAGATAAACAAAATTGATAAACCATTAGCCAGACTCATCAAGAAAAAAAGGAAGAAGACTCAAATCAACAGAATTAGAAATGAAAAAGGAGAATAACACCTAACACTGCAGAAAAACAAAGGATCCTGACAGATTACTACAAAGAACTATATGCCAATAAAATGGACAACCTGGAAGAACTATAAACAGATGAATCACAAGCACTGAAATTGAAACTGTGATTAAAAATCTTCCGACAAACAAAAGCCCAGGACCAGATGGCTTCACAGGCGAATTCTATCAAACATTTAGAGAAGAGCTAAAACCTATCTTTCTCAAACTCTTCAAAAATATAGCAGAGGGAGGAACACTCCCAAAGTCATTCTATGAGGCCACCATCACCCTGATAACAAAACCAGACAAAGATGTCACAAAGAAAGAAAGCTACAGGCCAATATCACTGATGAACATAGATGCAAAAATCCTCAACAAAATATTCGCAAACAGAATCCAACAGCACATTAAAAGGATCATACACCATGATCAAGTGGGGTTTATCCCAGGAATGCAAGGAGTCTTCAATATATGCAAATTGATCAACGTGATACACTATGTTAACAAATTGAAAGATAAAGAACATACGATAATCTCAATAGATGCAGAAAAAGCTTTTGACAAAATTCAACACCTATTTATGATAAAAACTCTCCAGAAAATAGTGGAACTTACCTCAACATAATAAAGAACTTATATGACAAACCACAGCCAACATCATTCTCAGTGGTGTAAAACTGCAACCATTTCCTCTGAGATCAGGAAGAAGACAAGTTTGCCCACTCTCAACACTATTATTCAACATAGTTTTGGAAGTTTTGGCCACAGCAATCAGAGAAGAAAAGGAAATAAAAGGAATCCAAATCAGAAAAGAAGAGGTAAAGCTGTCACTGTTTGCAGATAACATGATACTATACATAGAGATTCCTAAAGATGCTACCAGAAAACTACTAGAGCTAATCAATGAATTTGGTAAAGTAGCAGAATACAAAATTAAGCACAGAAATCTCTTGCATTTCTACACACTAATGATGAAAAATATGAAAGAGAAATTAAGGAAACAATCCCATTTACCACTGCAACTAAAAGAATAAAATACTTAGGAATACACCTACCTAAGGAGACAAAAGACCTGTATGCAGAAAACTATAAGACACTGATGAAAAAAATTAAAGATGATACAAATAGATGGAGAGATATACCATGTTCTTGGATTGGAAGAATCAACATTGTGAAAATGACTATACTACCCAAATCAATCTACAGATTCAATGCAATCCCTATCAAACTACCAATGGCATTTTTCACAGAACTAGAACAAAAAATTTCACAATTTGTATGGAGACACAAAAGACCCCAAATAGCCAAAGCAATCTTGAGAAAGAAAAACAGAGCTGGAGGAATCAGGCTCCTGGACTTCAGACTCTACTACAAAGCTACAGTAATCAAGACAGTATGGTACTGGCAAAAAAGCAGAAATATAGATCAATGGAACAGGATAGAAAGCCCAGAGATACACCCACACACATATGGTCACCTTATCTTTGATAAAGGAGGCAATAATATACAAAGGAGAAAAGACAGCTTCTTCAATAAGTGGTGCTGGGAAAACTGGACAGCTACATGTAAAAGAATGAACTTAGAACAACACTTCCTAATACCATACACCAAAATAAACTCAAAATGGATTAAAGACCTAAATGTAAGGCCAGACACTATAAAACTCTTAGAGGAAAACATAGGCAGAACAGTCTGTGACATAAATCACAGCAATATACATTTTGACCCACCTCCTAGAGAAATGGAAATAAAAACAAAAATAAATGGGACCTAATGAAACTTAGAAGCTTGTGCCAGCAAAGGAAACCATAAACAAGATGAACTGACAACCCTCAGAATGGGAGAAAATATTTGCAAATGAAACAACTGACAAAGGATTAATCTCCATAATATACAAGCAGCTCATGCAGCTCAATATCAAAAAAAACAAACAACCCAATCCAAAAATGGGCAGAAGACCTAATTAGACAGTTCTGCAAAGAACATATACAGATTTCTAATACATGAAAGGATGCTCAACATCACTAATCATTAGAGAAATGCCAATCAGAACTATAATGAGGTATCACCTCACAACAGTCAGAATGGCCATCATCAAAAATCTACAAACAATAAATGCTGGAGAGGGTGTGGAGAAAAGGGAACCCTCTTGCACTGTTGGTGGGAATGTAAATTGATACAGCCACTATGGAGAACAGTATGGAGGTTCCTTAAAAAACTAAAAATAGAACTACCATATGACCCAGCAATCCCACTATTGGGCATATACCCTGAGAAAACCATAATTCAAAAAGAGTCATGTATCACAATGTTTACTGCAGCACTATTTACAATAGCCAGGACATGGAAGCAACCTAAGTGTCCATCAGCAGATGAATGGATAAAGAAGATGTGGCACATATATACAATGGAATATTACTCAGCCATAAAAAGGAACGAAATTTAATTATTGTAGTGAGGTGGATGGACCTAGAGTCTGTCATACAGAGTGAAGTAAGTCAGAAAGAGAAAAATACGGTATGTTAACACATATATATGGAATCTAAAAAAAAAAAAATGGTTCTGATGAACCTAGGGTGCAGGACAGGAATAAAGACACAGACGTGGAGGATGGACTTGAGGACACGGGGAAGGGAAAGGGTAAGCTGGGACGAAGTGAGACAGTGGCATTGACATATATACACTACCAAATGTAAAATAGATAGCTAGTGGGAAGCAGTTGCATCGCACGGGAAGATCAGCTCGGTGCTTCGTGACCACCTATAGAAGTGGGATAGGGATGGTGGGAGGGAGACGCAAGAGGGAGGGGATATGGGAATATATGTATACATATAGCTGATTCACTTTGTTATACAGCAGCAACTAACATAACAATGTAAAGCAATTATATTCCAATAAACATGTGGAAAAAATATATATATAAGGCAAAAAAAAAAAAAATGACAAAACTAAAAGGGAAAACAGACAAATCCACAGTCTTAGCAGGACAGAAAAACACTTCTATGGTATTCCAGCCAAAAATATATAACCTTAATTGAATCATAGAGACAAATTTAAGAAACCCAAATTGAGGGCAGTTTTACAAAACAAATGGCCTGTGCCTTTAAAAAAAAAAAGTCAAGGTCATGAAAGACAAAGCAAGACTAACAAGCAATTCCAGATTAAAGAAGACAAAAAAAGATAAGACAACTAAATACTACCTGTTATTCTGAATTGGATCCAGGATCAGGAAATAAATTTTTCTTCGTCTTTTACTATAAATGGCATTAGTAAGACATTTGGAGAACTCTGAATAAGGTCTGTTGTTTTTATAATAGTTTTGTATCAATAATTATATAAATGATTATATGTAAAATCCATTGATTTTAATAATTATACAGGAGAGGAGGTTCAAGATGGCAGAAGAGTAAGATGCGGAGATCACCTTCCTCTCCACAGGTACATCAGAAATCCATCTACATGTGGAACAGCTCCTATAGAATACCCACTGGATGCTGACAGAAGACCTCAGACCTCCCAAAGGGCAAGAAACTCCCCACATACCTGGGTAGGGCGAAAGAAAAAAGAAAAAACAGAGACAAAAGAATAGGGACAGGACCCGCGCCAGTGGGAGGGAGCTGTGAAGGAGGAAAGGCTTTCACACACTAGGAGCCCCTTGGCGGGCGGAGACTGCGGGTGGCAGAGGGGGGAAGCTTCGGAGCCACAGAGGAGAGCGCAGCCACAGGGGTGCGGAGGGCAAAGCGGAGAGATTCCCGCACGGAGGCTCGGCGCCGAGCAGCACTCACCAGCCCGAGAGGCTTGTCTGCTCAGCCGCCGGGGTGGGCGGGGCTGGGAGCTGAGGCTCGGGCTTCGGAGGTCGGATCCCAGGGAGAGGACTGGGGTTGGCGGCGTGAACACAGCCTGAAGGGGGCTAGTGCGCCACGGCTAGCCGGGAGGGAGTCGGGGAAAAAGTTTGGACCTGCCTAAGAGGCAAGAGACTTTTTCTTACCTCTTTGTTTCCTGGTACGCGAGGAGAGGGGATTAAGAGCACCGCTTAAAGGAGCTCCAGAGACAGGCACGAGCCGCGGCTACCAGCGCGGACCCCAGAGACGGGCATGAAATGCTAAGGCTGCTGCTGCTGCCACTGAGAAGCCTGTGTGCGAGCACAGGTCACTCTCCACACCGTCCCTCCCGGGAGCCTGTGCAGCCCACCACGGCCAGGCTCCCATGATCCGGGGACAACTTTCCCGGGAGAACGCACAGCGCGCCTCAGGCTGCCGCAACGTCACGCTGGCCTCTGACGCCGCAGGCTCGCCCCGCCTCCGTACCCCTCCCTCCCCCCGGCCTGAGTGAGCCAGAGCCCCCGAAGCAGCTGCTCCTTTAACCCCGTCCTGTCTGAGCAAAGAACAGACGCCCTCAGGCGACCTACACACAGAAGCGGGGCCAAATCCAAAGCTGAACCCCGGGAGCTGTGCGACCAAAGAAGAGAAAGGGAAATTTCTTCCAGCAGCCTCAGAAGCAGAGGATTAGAGCTCCACAATCAACTTGAGGTACGCTGCATCTGTGGAATACCTGAATAGACAACAAATCATCCCAAATTTAGGAGGAGGACTTTGGGAGCAAAGATATATTTTTTTTTCCCCTTTTTCTCTTTTTGTGAGTGAAGCATACACATACGTATGCTTCTGTGTGTGATTTTGTCTGTATAGCTTTGCTTTCACCATTTGTCCTAGGGTTCTGTCCGTTGGTATTTTTTGTTTGTTGTTTACTTTTTAAAATATTTTTCTTAATAATTATTTTTTTATTTTAATAACTTTATTTTATTTTATTTTACTTTATTTTATTTTATTCTATCCCCTTTCTTTCTTTCTATTTTTTCTCCCTTTTAATCTGAGCCGTGTGGATGAAAGGCTCTTGGTGCTCCAGCCAGGAGTCAGTGCTGTGCCTGTGAGGTGGGAGAGCCAACTTCAGGACACTGGTCCACAAGAGACCTCCCAGCTCCACGTAATACCAAACGGCGAAAATCTCTCAGAGATCTCCATCTCAACGTCAAGACCCAGCTTCACTCAACGACCAGCAAGCTACAGTGCTGGACACCCTATGCCAAACAACTAGCAAGACAGGAACACAGCCCCATCCATTAGCAGAGAGGCTGCCTAAAATCATAATAAGGCCACAGACACCCCAAAACACACCACCAGACATGGACCTGCCCACCAGAAAGACAAGATCCAGCCTCATCCACCAGAACACAGGCACCAGTCCCCTCCATCAGGAAGCCTACACAACCCACTAAACCAACCTTAGCCACTGGGGACAGACACCAAAAACAACGGGAACTACGAACTTGCAGCCTGCGAAAAGGAGACCCCAAACCCAGTAAGTTAAGCAAAATGAGAAGACAGAAAAACACACAGCAGATGGAGGAGCAAGGCAAAAACCCACCAGACCTAACAAATGAAGAGGAAATAGGCAGTCTACCTGAAAAATAATTCAGAATAATGATAGTAAAGATGATCCAAAATCTTGGAAATAGAATAGAGAAAATACAAGAAACGTTTAACAAGGACCTAGAAGAACTAAAGACAAGAACTAGAAGGACAAAAGAGCAAACAAACAATGATGAACAACACAATAAATGAAATTAAAAATTCTCTAGAAGGGATCAATAGCAGAGTAACTGAGACAGAAGAACGGATAAGTGACCTGGAAGATAAAATAGTGGAAATAACTACTGCAGACCAGAATAAAGAAAAAAGAATGAAAAGAACTGAGGACAGTCTCAGAGACCTCTGGGACAACATTAAACACACCAACATTCGAGTTATAGGGGTCCAGAAGAAGAAGAGAGAAAGAAAGGGACTGAGAAAATATTTGAAGAGATTATAGTTGAAAACTTCCTTAATACGGGAAAGGAAATAGTTAATTAAGTCCAGGAAGCACAGAGAATCCCATACAGGATAAATCCAAGGAGAAACATGCCAAGACACATATTAATCAAAAATTAAATACAAGGAAAACATATTAAAAGCAGCAAGGGAAAAACAACAAATAATACACAAGGGAATCCCCATAAGGTTAACAGCTGATCTTTCAGCAGAAACTCTGCAAGCCAGAAGGGAGTGGCAGGACATATTTAAAGTGATGAAGGAGAAAAACCTACAACCAAGATTACTCTACCCAGCAAGGATCTCATTCAGATTTGATGGAGAAATTAAAACCTTTACAGACAAGCAAAACCTGAGAGAGTTCACCACCAAACCAGCTTTACAACAAATGCTAAAGGTAATTCTCTAGGCAGGAAACACAAGAGAAGGAAAAGACCTAAAATAACAAACCCAAAACAATTAAGAAAATGGGAATAGGAACATACAAATTGATAATTACCTCAAATGTAAATGGATTAAATGCTCCCACCAAAAGACACAGACTGGCTGAATGGATACAAAAACAAGATCCATATATATGCTGTCTACAAGAGACCCACTTCAGACCTAGGGACACATTCAGACTGAAAGTGAGGGGATAGAAAAAGATATTCCATGCAAATGGAAATCAAAAGAAAGCTGGAGTAGCAATTCTCACTTCAGACAAAATAGACTTTAAAATAAAGACTATTACAAGGGACAAAGAAGGACACTACATAATGATCAAGGGATCAATCCAAGAAGAAGATAAAACAATTGTAAATATCTATGCACCCAACATAGGAGCACCTCAATACATAAGGCAAATACTAACAGCCATAAAAGGGGAAATTGACAGTAACACAATCATAGTAGGGGACTTTAACACCCCACTTTCACCAATGGACAGATCATCCAAAATGAAAATAAATAAGGAAACACAAGCTTTAAATAATACATTAAACAAGATGGACTTAATTGATATTTATAGGACATACCATCCAAAAACAACAGAATACACATTCTTCTCAAGTGCTCATGGAACATTCTCCAGGATAGATCATATCTTGGGTCACAAATCAAGCCTTCAGACTATACTACAAAGCTACAGTAATCAAGACAGTGTGGTACTGGCACAAAAACAGAACTATAGATCAATGGAACAGGATAGAAAGCCCAGAGATAAACCCACGCACATATGGTCACCTTATCTTTGATAAAGGAGGCAAGAATATACAGTGGAGAAAAGACAGCCTCTTCAATAAGTGGTGTTGGGAAAACTGGACAGGTACATGTAAAAGTATGAAATTAGAACACTCCCTAACACCATACACAAAAATAAACTCAAAATGGATTAAAGACCTAAATGTAAGGCCAGACACTATTGAACTCTTAGAGGAAAACATAGGCAGAACACTCTATGACATAAATCACAGCAAGATCCTTTTTGACCCACCTCCTAGAGAAATAGAAATAAAAACAAAAATAAACAAATCGGACCTAATGAGACTTAAAAGCTTTTGCACAGCAAAGGAAACCATAAACAAGATGAAAAGACAACCCTCAGAATGGGAGAAAATATTTGCAAATGAAGCAACTGACAGAGGATTAATCTCCAAAATTTACAAGCAGCTCATGCAGCTCAATATCAAAAAAACAAACAACCCAATCCAAAAATGGACAGAAGACCTAAATAGACATTTCTCCAAAGAACATATACAGATGGCCAACAGACACATGAAAGAATGCTCAACATCATTAATCATTAGAGAAATGCAAATCAAAACTACAATAAGATATCATCTCACACCGGTCAGAATGGCCATCATCAAAAAATCTACAAACAATAAATGCTGGAGAGAATGTGGAGAAAAGAGAACCCTCTTGCACTTTTGGTGGGAATGTAAATTGATACAGCCACTATGGAGAACAGTAGGGAGGTTCCTTAAAAAACTAAAAATAGAACTACCATACAACCCAGCAATCCCACTACTGGGCATATACCCTGAGAAAACCATAGTTCAAAAAGAGTCATGTACCAAAATGTTCATTGCAGCTCTATATACTATAGCCAGGACATGGAAGCAACCTAAGTGTCCATCAACAGATGAATGGATAAAGAAGATGTGGCACATATATACAATGGAATATTACTCAGCCATAAAAAGAAACAAAATTGAGTTATTTGTAGTGAGGTGGATGGACCTAGAGTCTGTCATACAGACTGAAGTATGTCAGAAAGAGAAAAATACCGTATGCTAACACATATATATGGAATCTAAGGAAAAAAAAAAGAAAAGGTCATGAAGAACCTAGGGGCATGGCGGGAATAAAGACACAGACCTACTAGAGAATGGACTTGAGGATATGGGGAGGGAGAAGGGTAAGCTGTAACAAAGTGAGAGAGTGGCATGGACATATATACACTACCAAACGTAAAATAGATGGCTAGTGGGAGGCAGCTGCATAGCACAGGGAGGTCAGCTCGGTGCTTTGTGACCACCTAGCGGGGTGGCATAGGGAGGGTGGAAGGGAGGGAGATGCAAGAGGGAAGAGATATGGGAACATATGTATATGTATAACTGATTCACTTTGTTATAAAGCAGAAACTAACACACCATTGTAAAGCAATTATACTCCAATAAAGATATTTAAAAAAAAAAAAGAAATATGGTATATTAATCTCAGTATCCATTGCTGCAGCTCCCTGAAGTTCTGTCCAGTGAAAGGCAGGGAAAAAAAGAAAAAAGAAAAAAGAAATAATTATACAGTATTTACATAAGATAATGTCCTTTTTAGGAAATATACACTAAAATATTCAGTGGTAAAGAGATATTATGTCTGCCACTTATTCTCAATTGGTTCAGAAAATATTATGCACATGTAGGGTGTGTGTGTGTGCACAGATCCACTTTGATCAATTATAGAGTGAGCTAAGTTATCCTGAAAATAGGGATAAAAACTAAATTAGTTTCAATCTCAGGAAATGTATTGACTCCTTTCAAAGGAAAAGATTCTCATGGATACCAAAAGATATGTTCAGAGACTAGAGTTTCAGAAACACTCACTTAAGAAACTGAAGTCTTTGTATTAGGCAAATAATTTGGTCAAAATAAAATTTCTTTTTATTCAGGTAAGCATCATTATCCCCACTTTAAGATAGGGAAATTATTGGTTTCTCCAATCCTCCTTTCTATGATCCACTGAAAGTAAATAATCTTTAAAACTTATTTCATATGCTCAGCAACACTCTAGAGAATTGGGAGGCTATAGAAAAACAAAAGCAATAAAATCATTCTTAGACTGAAAGAACATATAATCTAAGGAAGACTTAAGAACAATATCCAAGAAGAAAGAATGAAGTATTTAGGTAAATACTAAAGTATATGTTATAGACCACTGGTGCAGTACAAGTTCAGATTTTTCCAAATTCTTAGGCACTTATAAAGCGATTCCAGGTGGTAGGTGAGAAGTGGCTATGCTCCTATTATGACAGTTTCCTAAGCCCAGGAACAAAGGTTTCCCTTCGTTCTCTCATCTAAGAAGACAACATTGAAAAGCAACAGTTTAGAGAAATGGCAGACTGGGAGTCTGACACACAGCTGGATATCTTAAGTGCCCATGTATGTCACCTCAAGTTACCTTTCAAGAAGAGCGTCTCCCATACATAGCCTTTGGTTCCAGTTGGCCTGCATCCAATTTCAGACTTGGCCATTTACCAGCTATGTCACTATGGGTAAAGTCATATCCTCTCTAAACTTCGGTTTCTTTGCCAACACAACAGAAGTGCTGACAACTACTTCACAGATACTTTTGTGAAGATTGAATGATTTTACATATAAAGCTTTTAACCCAGTAGAGGGCCCATTAAGCACTTAATAAATGTTATTGGTAGTCCCAATCAGAAGCCCCTCCCAGGTTTATTAGGAAAGCTGTTACATAAGAAGCCCAGAGGCTCCCAAATTCTGCATTCAGAGACTTCTTTGGGATGAGAAAACTCAAAGAAATTGCCTTCAGCCTCTAAATTTGGAGCCCCTTGATTCAGAGATCAGACTACTGTGGCTATGCCGTGACTCAAGGAAGAAAAGGCAGACTGGCCAGTGCCCTTCTCTCAGTGAGACCCAAGGCAGTCCCATCCACAGCACATAAACACACCCCAGGCCAGCACAAACACCAACGTAAAGTGGCTTTGGTTGCCTCACAATGTTTCCCTCCTCCCTACATTCCCCACACCCCCTACAGCCTCAAGGCCTTTTATGAGAAGTCAGGGTCCTCTGCTGTTTTCTTCTGCCCTTTCTTGATTTCATCTGGTGAAACAAAGTAGGGAGAATAAAGGGCCCTCAAGTATTGTTTATCCCATGCATTCCTTTGATGGTTATATATGTGGGAACTGAATCTCGGAAAAGCCCAGTGACTTGGCCCAAAGTCTGGCAGGATGGGATCTAGAATTCAGTTCCCAGGTCATTGCCCTTCCCTCTACTACATGCTGCCTCTCCAGCAGCTCTGGCCTCTGAAATATTTCATCTTCTACAGAGAATGGAATTCTTTCTTAATAAATACCTTTGAACCATAGTATATTAGATTCTTGTGGCTGCTGTGACCAATTACTATCAACTCAGTGCCTTAAAACAACATACATGTATTCTCTTACAATTCCGGAGGCCAGAAGCCTGAAATCAATTTCACTAGGACAAAATCAAGGTGTCAGTAAGGTCATGCTCCCTGTAAAGGTTCTAGGCAAGAATTCTTTTCCTTACCTTTTCTGGTTTCTAGGAGCCACCTGAATTCCTCATCTTGTGACCTCTTCCTCCATTTTCAAAGCCAATAGTGTAGCATCTTCTTTCTGTGGTTCTGTTTCCTCCTGTTTCCATCACATGGTGCTCTCATCTGTGTCAAATCTCCCCCTGCCTCCTTCTTATGAGGACACTTCTGATTGTATTTAGTGCCCACCTGTTAATCCTGTTATCGAGAGAGCCTTAACTTAATCACATCTGCAAAGTATCTTTTGCAATAGAAGGTAACATTCACAGGTTCCCGGGATTAGGACCCGGTTATCACTGGTGGCCATTATTCAGCCTACCACACATGGTAACTAATTTAATGAAATGGATATAAATGGCTTCCAAAATTGTAGCTTATTCAGATGCATACTGAAAAAGGTGGGATTAAGGAAGTTGTTAAGAAAAAACCCTAACACCTGGAGTATAATGAAATGTTTATAAAATATCTGATTTTATTTGGATCTTAGTTCAGCAAACCAACTATAGAAAGACATTTTTAAACAATCAGGGACATTTGAACATAGACTGGATATTACAGGATACCACGGAATTCTTGTTAATATTGTTCGATGTGATGATGGACCTGTAGTTATGTAAGAAAATGTTTATATTTTTACTACATGCCTAAGGAAGCATGTAGGGGTGAAATGACACAAGGTCTGGAATTAGCTTTAAGATAATTTGGCAAAAATGTGTGTTTAACAATAAAGCAAATATGGCAAAATATTCCTAATTATTGAACATGGATGATGGGAATGTGTGGGAGAGTTCATAACGCCATTATCTCTCTTGTTGTATATATTTGAAATTTTTCAGGGGAAATTACAAATATATAACCTCCATTTCAGAATATAAATGGCCTGTCCCGATCGCCAAGGCTCTGCATCTGACCAGTTGCTCTATAGGGAAGATAAGCAAACTGGAAGTGAAGAAACCTTCCTGCTATAAATAAAGAGGAGTGAAGCAGCAGTGCTGGTGAGCCTGTGTGTTTAGTGTCTGATGGGCTGGTTGTTTGGTAGACATTACAAAAGTCATCTCAGGGTTTTGACAGTAGAACCCCATAGGAACATGTTTGTGTTTAGGTGTTGGTTATATTTCCATTTTGAAAACCCCTTTCTCCCTGTTTCTTCATGGGATTATGATACCCAGTATAAGGCTCCTTTCCCCAGTGAGGTTGGGATATGAAGGGAAGAAGGGGAGAATTAAACTATTGGCCCCATCCCACCTGCTTTGAGTCCCTTTTCCATAATGCCAGAGTGAGCCTTCCTACAAGCCAATATGATCCTGTATCCTCAATGGCTGCCCAGCCCATGCCAGATAAAATCCACACATCTGGACTAGACACACAGGACCCTACATGATCTGGCGCCTCCGAAAGCTGAGGATCAATTAGTTCTAAGAGGAAAATTAAGCTCTCAAGAAATAAAGGATAAGGATAAAGGAACTGTGTGTTTGAATACCAGTCCAACAAAAAATTATATAACAAACAGAAAGTGAGTTAGCCTTCAGATATTAGAGCAGCAATAAAATTCAGTTTGGAATTTTTAACAGACCAAGACAGTCTTAAGGAACTACTCAGCATTTTATTGCAAATTCATACTATGACATAAAAGGTAATTGATAAGGTGATTGGCATGACAATAAAAAATATTATCTAGATATGTTGGAAATCCTTTCTATATCAAAAACCAAGGTCTCTCATGTTACAACAGGACAAAATACTTTGAAGTTGCAAGTGCCTTGGAAACTTCAGGACACATGGATGCAAATATTTTCTTTTCATCAATGAAACAAAACCATACAAACAGAAATTTTCAGTGAAAAATGAAGGATCTCCCAGATTGCAAAATTAGATCTCCTTGCTTGCAAAAATTGCTTAACCATTCACCCCCATCCACCATCAATTTACCACCTCACAACAAGCTTTCTCCTGTCCTTGAAGGTTTATTTGGATTTGGGAGATAAAAGCACATGCAGTAAGTAAATATATACAAAGTGCTAAGTAAATCCAAATTATTTATTTGAAATGATTACCCAACGATCACTTTTTCCCAGTGTCTGTCTTACTCCTAGAGCTTCCCTTTGGTTGGGCAACCACTGCATCTTCTGTGTTTCCAGTGTGTCCCTTCTTGCTGGAAGTAAATTGGTGTAAAATTAAGATTTTATTCAGGGACTTGAATTGTTCTCTCTCTTTTCTGAACAACTGTATACTTATTATCTAACCTCTTCAATTAGAAATGATTCTACATTGAACTAGTTCCTTTAAGACTTTTCTTTACCAAAAAAAAAAAAAAAAGTATGTTTCTTAATAAGGGAAAATCATCTTCATATAGGAATTACAGTGATTTCTTGCAATAACATCAAAAGCACAGAAAACAAAAGAAAATATAGATAAACTGGACTGCATCAAAATTTAAAACTTTTGTGCATCAAAGAACACTATCAGGGGCTTCCCTGGTGGCGCAGTGGTTGAGAACCTGCCTGCCAATGCAGGGGACACGGGTTCGAGCCCTGGTCTGGGAAGATCCCACATGCCGCGGAGCAACTGGGCCCGTGAGCCACAATTACTGAGCCTGCGCGTCTGGAGCCTGTGCTCCGCAACAAGAGAGGCCGCGATAGTGAGAGGCCCGCGCACCGCGATGAAGAGTGGCCCCCACTTGCTGCAGCTAGAGAAAGCCCTCGCACAGAAACGAAGAGCCAACACAGCCATAAATAAATAAATAAATAATTTTATATTTTTTTAAATAATTTTATATATTTTTTATATTATATATATTTTTATATTATTTTTTATATATTATATTATTATTATATAAATAATTATTTATATATTTTTTTAATAAAAAAAAAGAACACTATCAAGAGATTAAAAAAGATAGCTCACAGAATGGGAGAAAATATTTGCAAGTTAGTTATCTGTTAAGAGATTAATATCCAGAATATTTAAACAACTCGTACAACTCAACAATGAAAATACAAGCAAACCAATTGAAAAATGGAAAAAGGACCTGAATAGGAATTTCTCTGAAAATGATATACAAATGGCACTAAACACATGAAAAGATGTCAACACCTCTAGCCATTAGAAAAATGCAAATCAACACCACAAAGAGATAACACTTCACTCATTAGGATGGCTATTATTTTTTAAAAGTGGAAAATAACAAGTGTGATGAGGATATGGAGAAACTGGAACTCCTGTGCATTGCTGGTGGGAATGTAAAATGGTACAGCCACTGCAGAAAACATTTTGGCATTTCCTCAAAAAATTAAAAATAGAATTACCGTATGATCCAGCAATTCCATTCTAGATATATACCCAAAAGAATTGAAAGCAAGGATTCAGATATTTGTACACCTATGTTCACGGCAGCATTGTTCACAATAGCCAAAAGGTGAAACTAACCCAAATGTCCATCAACAGATGAATGATAAACAAAATGGGGTATATACATACAACAGTATATTATTCCGCCCTAAAAAGGAAGGAAATTTTGATACATGCTACATGGATGAACCCTGAGGACATTATGCTAAGTGAAATAAACTGGTCATGAAAGGACAACTACTGTATGATTCCACTTATTTGAGATACTAGAATAGTCAAAGTTATAGAAATAGAAAGTGGAATGAATGGTGGTTACCAGGGGCTAGTGGAGGAAGGCATGGGGTGTAACTGTTTAATGGATACAGTTTCAGCTTGAAAAGATGAGAAAGTTCAGGAGATGGATGGGTGTGATTGCTGTACAACATTATGAATGTACTTAATGCCACTGAATTGTACACTTAAAAATGGTTAAAATTTTTATGTTATGGTAATTTAAAAATGGTCATTTTGGGGGCTTCCCTGGTTGTGCAGTAGTTGAGAATCTGCCTGCCAATGCAGGGGACACGGGTTCGAGCCCTGGTCTGGGAAGATCCCACATGCCGCGGAGCAAGTGGGCCCGTGAGCCACAACTACTGAGCCTGCGCGTCTGGAGCCTGTGCTCCGCAACAAGAGAGGCCACTATAGTGAGAGGCCCGCGCACCGCGATGAAGAGTGGCCCCCGCTTGCCACAACTAGAGAAAGCCCTCGCACAGAAACGAAGAGCCAACACAGCCATAAATAAATAAATAAATAAATTTTTTTTTTAAAAAAGGTCATTTTTATGTTTTATACATTTTACAATAATAATAATAACATATTTTTAAAGACCTGGCCATTGTGTAACATCTGTGGTGTCCTACATGAAGCCAGTAATGCCAGATACACAGTAGGTTCCTAAAAAAGATTTGCTCAATAATTAAGCATCTGGTATGTTTCTCAGTTTACATGATCATTGTTTTTACATGCACAGAGAAGGGAAGGGAAGACAAAGGAGAAAAACATGTACTTAGTACCTACTATGTCCCAAACATTGGTAAAGGTTTAATTTACCATAATTCACTTAATCCCAAAAGTAAAATTTTGAATTTTACTTTTTTGAGGTTTACTTTTTTGAATTGTAAAATTCAAAAAAAACTTCCCATCATAATCAGGACTTCATCTGGGTGTCTGCCTTGTTTACTTGCCATCAGTATTTTTAACGTAGCGTATCATCTTTATAATTATCACAAAGCCAACATGTGATGTGATTTTTGAGTCAGTTTCCCTCTAGGTGACTTTTGTAGTACAAGCCTAGCCCCACTGGCAACCACAACCACAAGATTCAACTTGAGGCCCCATGAGGTAGCTCTACAACACTGGACTTCTCAGGACTGTCTTCAGAGCTGCTCCCCTAGCATGAGACAAATGAGCAGGTAGAGAGACTCTTCATGGGTAGAACCCTGAATACATTTAATTATTCACTTTTGCAGTCAAGGTCTAGAGCCCGGCCATCTTGGCGGGAGGGGATAGAAGGGGAATGACAGTGAAGACTTATCAAAGATATATGGATCAGAGACTCTCTTAGCTCAGGCTGCTATAACAAAATACCATAGGCTAAGTGGCTTAAATGATAGATATTTATTTCTCACAGTTCTGGAGGCTGGAAAGTCCAAGGTCAAGGTGGCAGCAGACTTGGTCACTGGTGAGAGCCTGCTTCCTGAATTGCAGACCTTCTTGACGTGTACTCACAGGATGGAGAGAGACCTTTGGTCTCTCTTCCTCTTCTTATAAGTACACTAATGCCATCATAGGGAGCGCCCTGCAAGACTTCATCTAAACATAAGTAACCTTCCCAAAGGCGCCACCTCCAAATACCATCACATTGGAGGTTGGGATGTCAACATAAGAATTTGGGGAGGAACACAAATATTCAGTCCATGACAGAGACCCAAATCAAGAAGTTTGGCTTAGAAAAACTGGTGCCAAGAATATGATTCTATTATATGTGGAAATACAGAAGTAAATGCCTACATTTTGCAGGCTTCATCTGTTTGTCTAGCATAACAAAACAAAACAAAAAAAACCCAAACTGCCTCTCAGTGTGCCTCAGACCAAATGATTCCAGTTTCTTTGACTTCTACCTGTGTGTCAACTTGAAATAAAAACAAAAGCATTGGAAAGAGACCCAAAGGACTTGAAGTCAAATCCCAACTCCACCACCTAATACACATGTGATCTTAGCAAGTTATTTCATCTCTTTAGATCTCAGTTTCATCATCTACAAAATGACAGCTTGCTGGAGGCATAGTTCTAGAAGTAACCTGCCTAGAAACAAATACTGGCTTTCCAACCTACTAGCTCTAGGACCACAGGCAACCTCCTTACTTTCTCTGCACCTTAGTTTTCTAAGCTGGAAGATAAGGACAATAATTACATCAAACTAATGTGTGAAATGAGTTAATGCTTGTAAAGTCTTTGGAACTATAAGTACATAAGATATGAATAAAAATTTTCTAGGATTATAGGTGCTCAAATTTCTCTTTTAAAAAAAAATGGCCCCAGATATTTAAAAACATTTCAGAAATATTTCCTTCCATAAAACCTGCTACCAGAGGTGACTGAATATTTTAAACACAAACAACACACCACAGTTTTGCCTTTGATAGTTGGATCTATTTAATATAAAATGTAAATTCTCTTAGTAGAAATTTTAAAGAAGTTTCAAGTTTAAATGATTTTCCATGGAGCTATCACCCAAGAATTCTTAAAGAATTTCTGCTGCCAAATGAACAAAATATAAGCTTTTAAAACATGCTATTTAAATGCCTTAATTCTTTGGAAAGATTCCTTTTAGTTAATTTCCAAGCTTGAATAATAAAGAGGTATTGCTTCAGGAAAGAATAGAGAAGCCACATGGCTATTACCTGTTGACATATCTGTCAAAGTAGGATGTTATGTCTGAGATAAAGTACTGCAGGCCTGACTGGTTCTATTGTCTGGAGTAAAATGATGAGGAATGGGAGCCAATGCGCAAGGATGCCAAGGATTGAGCAATGAAGGGAAGCTCTAATATAATCAGAGGTTCTTCTTCTCTCGTCTCTGCTCTGCAACCCTACCCCTGCCCCTATTCCTGCCACGGTTTCCAAAACTACATGCTCAATAAAAGCTTTGGTTGTTCATTCTTGATGTGTTCCTTCAGTTGGCAAATCACAATAGCTGATAATAGATAATCCACTAATAGTTTCAGGGGTTTCTATTTGTGGCCACAAAACAATGTAAATGGCAAATCTACAATTTTGTCAAGCTCATCAGGCTGCTTTGGGTGCAGATATATCCTGATGAATATGTAAGAAACCTAGAAAAAAACACTTTGGGGGAAATTTCAAAGATTACTATTTAGTTGACAAATTGCTGTTGAATCCCCTGCTCTGTTCAGGAATGGGACAATATCTCTCAATACAGCATTAACTCAGAACTGGTTCCAACTCAGATTATTGAATCCCTATGTTGAAATGATAATTTCAAGTCTAAATTTAAAGGAATAGAGGTTAAATGTCTGTATTCACCAATTTGGGTTTTCACTTCAATTGACATATTATTTACTCATGACAAATTCCACATTCACCAGATCTTTTGCTTCCAAAAAATGCAGAGAAAACCACTTGTTAACAGAATAGAAGCAATTAGAGTCAATGAGGCAGGAAGAAGTAGGGGAGTCCAGGACTAGAAGCAAATGATTTGTCAACATAAGTGGACACACAAGCCCTTGTTAAATTTTCTCATGATTTACCCCACACAGAGTTACAAGGAACCAGTGAAAACACTTTTGGCAAACTTTGAAAAATTAAGTTACTGAGAAGGTCACTTGATCTTGTGGATGTATTATGAAAAGAATGAAAGGGGTGTGTGTTCACGTAAAGGTTAGCTGATCCTAGTTCAGTGGCAAAATCAATTAACCCTGAACTGACTCATATTGGGCCAGCAAGACTTAAAGTATCAGAGAGTCAAGAGTTCTTTAAAAGTCACTTAACTGATTTAAAACGCTGAGTTGACTAAGATCTTTTCCTCAGTTACACTGAGCCCTTCTGCAATGCCCTCTTAATATCACATTTTTCAGATAGCTGCTCTGATTACCCCAGCTGAGACTGATTAATTCCTTACTAATCAGAACTCAACACTTTCTTAGAAACAATAATGTTGCCATTATCTTCCTCTATTTTATAGTTATTTGGGTTTTTTTCCTGAGGGCAGGAGCCATGTCATTTTTTTTTTTCATAATGCCTTATGTATAGTAGGCACCTAAACTATTAACTGAACCAATGGCTTCTATTTGCCAGTCATGTGCCATTATGTGGAAAGATCTCTAACCAACCTAATGCAGAGGAAGGATTGGCAAGAATCCAAATTTCTCTTAAATTTTATTTTTAATGTACTTGCCATCCTACTTATATTGTATTGATACTTAGGCTAATCATAAAAATGCTTGATTTTCCAGAGTACACAACTGTCAGAAGGAAGAAAATATACCAGAAAAATGCTATAAGTGACAAGAAGAAATCATTTTGGAATTAAAACTCTTCCCTAGGTACTTTAGGTCACATTCCCTGGGGAAAAGAATGGTGAAGATTTCCATCAAGATTTCATTGGTCTCAGGAACATCTATAAGGGGGTGAAGAACGAAGGATTAGACAGAAAGAGAGATTGAATTGTGATACAGAAACAACAGAGTTCTTGCCAAATACCATGGGGAGCTCAGGGGCTATAATAAACCATCAGAGTTGTTGCAGATGGAAGCAAGGGAGCCCAGGACATTTTGCACAGCATTTAGTCATTGGATGCAGGCTACTTCCAAACGGCAAGTATAGACTTGGGCAAGGAAGCACCCTTAGGCTGAGGACAATGCCCAAAGAAGGACTTGTGTGAAAGTTGTCAGTGGCCAATACTCTAGGGAGCTGAGGAAATGAGTGCCTCAGTCTTAAGTGGGGAATCTAGGTGGTGCACCACAGTATCCCCTACACAAGCTAATCTACAAAGTGATCCACATATATGGCCAGTGAAGTGAATATATATATAAATAAATCAGCACTGCTGTTTAACCAAGAAAGTCAAGTTACAAAGTCATGGACATTTTTTATATTATTTTGGGAGATTATTGAGAAACTGTGGGATCAAAAATGTAACTTCTATCATTTCTTCACCCAACATCTATTTATAGGGGAAATATCACCTTACATAAGTGATTTAGTTAAATGAAATTAAGAATGCCTGGATCCATTGCTTTACCAAAGAGATTGATATGAACAGATACACTCTTTATTCAGATTTGTGACATATTGCTAACACTGGAATAAGGTGAAATAGGGTTATAGTTAGGAATATAGGTCCTAACCAACCTAGAAGTAATGGACAAATTCTTTTTTTTTTTAATTTTTTTTTTAATTTTTTTTTTTTAATTTATTTATGGCTGTGTTGGGTCTTCGTTTCTGTGCGAGGGCTTTCTCTAGTTGTGGCAAGTGGGGTCCACTCTTCATCGCGGTGCACGGGCCTCTCATTATCGCGGCCTCTCTTGTTGCAGAGCACAGGCTGCAGACGCGCAGGCTCAGTAATTGTGGCTCACGGGCCTAGTTGCTCCGCGGCATGTGGGATCTTCCCAGACCAGGGCTCGAACCCATGTCCCCTGCACTGGCAGGCAGACTCTCAACCACTGTGCCACCAGGGAAGCCCCAAGGACAAATTCTTATAAAGGTACAATCTCCCAAGACTGAACCAAAAAGAAATAGAAAATATGAACAGACCAATTACCAGTAATGAAATTGAATCAGTAATTTAAAAACACCCAGCAAACAATAGTCCAGGACCAGATGTCTTCACAGGTGGATTCTACCAAACATTTAGAGAAGAGTTAACACCTACTCTTCTCAAACTATTCCAAAAAATTGCAGAGGAAGGAACACTTGCAAACTCATTCTATGAGGCCAGCATCACCCTGATACCAAAACTAAACAAAGATATCACAAAAGAAGAAAATTACAGGCCAATATCATTGATGAACATAGATGCAAAAATTCTCAATAAAATACTAACAAATTGAATCCAATAATACATTAAAAAGATTATACACCATGAGTAAGTGAGATTTATCCCAGGGATGCAAGGATTTTTCAATATCTGCAAATCAGATCAATGTGACACATTACATTAACAAACTGAAGAATAAAAACCATATGATCATCTCAATAGATGCAGAAGAAAAGTTTTTACAAAATTCAACATCCATTTATGATAAAAACTCTCCAGAAAGTGGGCAGAGAGGGAACATATCTCAACATAATAAAGGCCATATATGACAAACCCACAGCTAACATCGTATTCAATGGTGAAAAGCTGAAAGCATTTCCTCTAAGATCAGAACAAGACAAAGATGCCCACTTTTATTCAACATAGTTTTGGATGACCTAGCCATAGCAATCAGAAGAAATAAAAGGAATCCAAATTGGAAAGGAAACTAAAACTGTCACTGTTTGCAGATGACATGATACTATACATAGAAAAATCCTAAAGATGCCACCAGAAAACTACTAGCACCCATCAATGAATTTGGTAAAGTTATAGGATACAAAAATAATATATAGAAATCTGTTGCATTTTTATAAATTAGCAATGAACTATTGAAAGATAAATGAAGGAAACAATCCCATTTATCATCACATCAAAAAGAATAAAATACCTAGGAATAAACCTACCTAAAGAGGCAAAAGACCTGTACTCCAAAAACTATAAGACATTGAGGAAAGAAATTGAAGATGACACAAACAGATGAAAAGACATACTGTGTTCTTTGATTGGAAGAATCAATATTGTTAAAATGACTATACTACACAAGGCAATCTATTGATTCAATGCAGTTCCTATCAAAATACCAATGGCATTTTTCACTGAGCCAGAATAAATAATTTTAAAATCTGTATGGAAACACAAAAGACCCTGAATAGCCAAAATAATCTTGAAAAAGAACAGAGCTGGAGGAACCATGCTCCCTGACTTCAGCCTATACTACAGAACTATGGTCATCAAAACAGTATGGTACTGGCATAAAAGCAGACACATAGATCAATGGAACAGAATAGACAGCCCAGAAATAAACCCATACATTTATGGTCAATTAATCTATGACAAAGGAGGTAAGAATATACATTGGAGAAAAGATAGTCTCTTCAATATGTGGTGCTGGGAAAACTGGACAGCTACATGTAAAACAATGAAATTAGAACATTATCTAACACCATATACAAAAATAATCAAAATGGATTAAAGACCTAAATGTATGACCTAAAACCATAAAACTTCTAGAGGAAAACATACGCAGAACACTCTGACATAAATCACAGCAATATTTTTTATATCCATCTTCTAAATTAAAAGAAAGAATAGCAAAAATAAACAAATGTGACCTAATTAAACTTAAAAGCTTTTGCACAGCAAAGGAAGCAGTCAACAAAATAAAAAGACAACCTACAGAATGGGAGAAAATATTTGCAAATGATATGACCAACAAGAGATTAATATCCAACATATATATACAGTTCATACAACTTAACATCAAAAAACAAACAACCTGATTTAAAAATTGGCAGAAGAACTGAACAGACATTTTTCCAGATAGGAAATGCAGATGACCAACAGACATATGAAAAGATGCTCAACTTGCTAATCATCAGGGAAATGCAAATCAAAACCACAATGAGATATCACATCACATCTGTCAGAATAACTATCATCAAAAAGTCTACAAATAACAAATGTTGGTGAAGATGTGAGAAAAGGGAACCCTCATATACTGTTGGTGGGAGTGTAAACTGGTGCAGCTGCTGTGGAAAACAGTATGGAGGTTTCTTAAAAAACTAAAAATAGAACTACCATATGACCCAGTAATTCCACTCCTGGGTATACATCCAGAAAAGAAAAACAAGAATACTAATTTGAAAAGATACATACACCTCCCTGTTCATAGCAGCATTGTTTACAACAAATTCACAACTTTTAAAGTTATGTTTCATTTATAGTTATAAAATATTGGCTATATTCCCCATGTTGTACAATATATCCTTGCAGTTTATTTTATACATAATAGATTGTACCTCTTACTCCCCTACCCCTATACTGTCCCTACCCACTTGCCTCTCCCCGCTGGTAACCACTAGTTTGTTCTCTATATCTGTGAATCTGCTTCTTTTTTGTTATATTTGCTATTTTGAAAATAACTATTAGTTTGTTGTATTTTTAGATTCCACAAATAAGTGACATTATACAGTATTTGTCTTTCTCTGTCAGATTTATTTCATTTAGCTTCCCCCACCA
This sequence comes from Balaenoptera physalus, assembly GCF_965194825.1. Taxonomy (NCBI): domain Eukaryota; kingdom Metazoa; phylum Chordata; class Mammalia; order Artiodactyla; family Balaenopteridae; genus Balaenoptera; species Balaenoptera physalus. The sequence goes on from NC_138891.1 coordinate 96,905,995, forward strand.
AAGCTAGTCCATAAAGTCTAGAAGAGGTAATTGCTACAGACATCAACACAAGTGTTCATTATGGGAGGAATCCTTCTACAATGTATACATATATCAAATCATGATGATGTACACTTTTAGTATCTTATAATTTTCTTTCTTAATTATACCTCAGTAAAGCTGAAAAACTGAAGGGGATATAAAGTCTTTCTCAGACAAACAAAACTGAGAGTATTCATCACCACTAGACCTGTCTTACAAGAAATGTTTGAGTTCTTCATATTGAAATGAAAACACCAAACAGCAACATGAAAGCATAAATCTCACTAACAAAAGTAAAGATATGACAAATGCAGAATAATTTAACACTGTAATGGTGGTGTCTAAATTACTTTTAACCCTAATATAACAGTAAAAAGATAAAAGTTATTAATGGATACACAATATAAAAAGAAGCAAACTTTGACTATAAGAACACAAAATGTGTGGGGGAAGGGAGTAAAAGTATGGAGTTTTTGTCTGTGATTGAAGTTAAGTTATCAGTGTGTAAGAGATGGTTATAACTACAAGATATTTTATGTAAGCCTCAAGCTAACCATGAAGAAAAAACCCTATAGTAGATAAACAAAAGATAAAGAGAAAAGAATCAAAATAATCACTACAAAAATCATCAAATAGTAAAGGAAGACAGCAAGTGGAGAAGAGAAAGCAAAAACAACTGCAAAACAGACATAACAATTAATAAAATGGAAATAGTAAGTCATTACCCACCAGTAATTACTTTAAATGTAAATGGATAAAACTCCCCAATCAAAAGGCATAAAGTGCCTGAATGGATTAAAAACAAGGTCTAGTGATATTCTGTCTACAAGAGGTTCACTTTGGACTTAAAGACATGCATATCTGAAAGTGAAGGGATGAAGAAAGATATTTTATGCAAATAGTAATAAAAGGAAAACAGGAATGGCTATTATATCAGAGAAAATAAACTTTAAGTCAAAAACTGTCTCTAGAGACAAAGAAGGTCATTATATAATGATAAAAGTGTCAATTCAACAGGAAGATATAGCAATTATAAATACATAAGCACCCAACATCAGAGCAGCTAAATACATAAAGCGAATATTGACAAATCTAAAAGGAGAAATTGACAGCTATACAATAATAGTATAGGATCTAAATAACCCACATAAAATAATGGATAGAACACACAGACAGAAGATCAATAAAGAAATAACTAACTTGAACACTGTAGACCGAATGAACCTAACAGACACATATAAAGAACTTTCCAACCCAACAGGAGAAGAATACACATTCTTTTCAAACAAACACAGAACATTATTCAGGAACCTAACAGACATATATAAAGAACTTTCCAACCCAACAGGAGAAGAATACACATTCTTTTCAAACAAACACAGAACATTATTCAGGATAGATCACATTAGTTCACAAAAGCAAGTGTTAACAAATTTAAGATCAAAATCATTCCAAGTACCTTTTCTGACCATAAGGGAATGAAACTATAAATCAATAACATCCAGACAATGGAAAATTTTACAAATATGTGGAAAATAAACAATACACTAGAATGACAATTGGTTCAAAGAACAAATCAAAAGAGAATTTTAGATGTATCTTGAGACAATGAAAATGAAAACATATCAAAGCTTTTGGGATACAGCAAAAGCAGTAATAAGAGGGAAGGAAATAATAAAGATTATAGCAGAATTAAATCAGATAGATAATAGAAACCCAATAGAAAAAAATCAACAAAACTAAAAGTTGATATTTTGAAAAGATAAACAAAATCAACAAACCCTTAGCTATACTCAGAAAAAAGAGAAAATACTCAACTAAATAAAATCAGAAATGAAAGAGGAGATATAACAGACACCTCAGAAATAAAAAGGATCAAGGAACTATTATGAACAATTATACACCAGTGAAGAGGATAACCTAAAAGAAACGGATAAGTTCCTAGCAATATACAACTTACCAAAGCTGAATCAAGAAGAAATAGAGGACTTCCCTGATGGCACAGTGGTTAAGAATCCACCTGCCGATGCAGGGGACATGGGTTCGAGTCCTGGTCCAGGAAGATCTCACATGCCACGGAGCTACTAAGCCTGTGCACTACAACTACTGAGCCTGCGTTCTAGAGTCCGCGAACCACAACTATTGAGCCCACATGCCACAACTACTGAAGCCTGCATGCCTAGAGCCCATGCTCTGCAACAAGAGAAGCCACCACAATGAGAAGCCTGCACACCACAATGAAGAGTAGTCCCCGCTTGCTGCAACTGGAGAAAGCCCGTGCACAGCAATGAAGACCCAATGCAGCCAAAACTAAATAAATAAATAATAAATAAATAAATTTATTTTAAAAAAAAAGAAAGAAAGAAGAAGAAATAGAAAGCCTGAACAGACCAATAACAAGTAAGGAGATTGAATCAGTAATCAGAAATCTTCCAACAAAGAAAAGCCCAGGACCAGATGGTTTCATAGGTGAGTTCTACCAAACATTCAAAGAAGAATTAATACCAAATGTTTTTAAACTCTTCCAAAAAATATAAAAAGACTTCCAAATTCATTTTATGAGACCAGCATCATGCTTATACCAAAACCAAACAAAGATACCACAAGAAAAGAAAACTATGAGCCAACTCCCCTGATGAACATATATGCAAAAATCCACAATAAAATACTAGCAAACTGAATTAAACAGCACATTAAAAGGGTCATAAACCACGACTAAGTGGGATTTAAAACTGGGAAGCAAGGATGGTTTGACATTTGCAAATCAATTGTCCATTGATGGATGAATAACACCACATTAACAAAATGAAAGAAAAAAAGTACATGATCATTTCTTAAGAAAAGCATTTAACAAAGTTAAACACTTTCATGTTTAAAACTCTCAACAATATAGTTATAAAAGGAACTTACCTCAACACAATAGAGGCCACACATGAAAAGCCACACTAACATCACAATCAATAGGGAAATATTGCAAGTTTTTCCTATCAAGATCTGGTACAAGGCAAGGATGCCCATTCTCACCTCTTCTTCTCAACATATTGCTGGAAGTCCTAGCCAGAGCAATTAGACAAGAAAAAAAAGGCATCCTAATCAGAAAGGAAGAAGTAAAAGTATCCCAACTTACAGATGACATAATCATATAGGTAGAAAACTAATAGCTCAACATAAAATGGATAGAAATAATAAATTCAGTAAAGTTGTAGGATAAAAAATCAACATACAAAAACCAGTCACATTTCCATACACAAACAATGAACAATCCAAAAAGAAAATTAAGAAAACAATCTCTTTCACAATAGCAACAAAAATAACAAAATACTTAGGATTAGACTTAACTAAAGAAGTGAAAGATTTGTACACTTAAAATTATAAAACATTGATGAAGGAAATTTTAGAAGACATAGATAAATGGAAAGATATTCCATGCACACAGATCTGAATAATTAATATTGTTAAGTGTCCATACTACCCACTACAGATTTAATGCAATCCCTATCAAAATACCAGTGTCATTCTTTACAGAAATATAAAAATAATTCTAAAATTCATATGGAACCACAAAAAAATTCAAACAGCCAAAGCAAAAGAACAAAGCTGGAGACACCATACTTCCTGATATCCAAATATATTACAAAGCTACAGTAATAAAAACAGTATGGCACTGACATAAAAACAGATATATAGGGCTTCCCTGGTGGCGCAGTGGTTGAAAATCTGCCTGCCAATGCAGGGGACACGGGTTCGAGCCCTGGTCTGGGAAGATCCCACATGCCGTGGAGCAACTAAGCCCGTGAGCCACAACTACTGAACCTGTGCATCCAGAGCCTGTGCTCCACAACAGGAGAGGCTGCGACAGTGAGAGGCCCATGCACCGCGATGAAGAGTGGCCCCTGCTCGCCGCAACTGGAGAAAGCCTTAGCACAGAAACGAAGACCCAACACAGCCAAAAATAAATAAATAAATAAATAAATAAACAAATAAATTAAAAAAAAAAAGTTGAAGCTTTCATATAAAAAAAAAAAAAACACAGATTTATAAACCAGTGGAACAGAATAGAGAGCCCAGAAGTAAATCCACTTCTGTATAGTCAATAGATCTTCAACAAGGGTGTCAAGAAAATACAATGGGGAAATGATAGTCTCTTCAGTAAATGGTGTTTGGAAAACTGAATATCCACATGCAGAACAATGAAATTGGACTCTTATCTCATGCCATATACAAAAGCAAACTTAAAATGGATTAAAGACTTAAGCATAAGACCTGAAACCGTAAAACTGTTAGAAGAAAACATAGGGGGAAAGCTTCTTAACATTGTGTCTGGGCAATGATATTTTGGATATAACACAAAAATCATAGGCAACAAAAGCAAAAAAAGACATGTGTGATTGCATCAAACTGAAAAGCTTCCATACAGCAGAGGAAACCATCAACAAAATGAAAATGCAACATATGTAATGGGAGAAAACATTTACAAACCACATATCTCATAAGGGGTTAATATCCAAATATATAAGGAATTCATACAACTCAATAGCAAAAAAAAAAAAAAAATTTTAATGGACAAAGGACCTGAGAAGACATTTCTCAAAAGAAGACATATAAATGGCCAAGAGGAACATGAAAAAGTGCTCTGTATCTCTAATCATCAGAGAAATGCAAATCAAAACCACAATGTTTTCGTTTATTTACAATGAAAACAAGTGAGAGTTTTCATACCTGTTAGAATGGCTATTAATTGAAAGACAAGAGATAACAAATGTTGGCAAGAATGTAGAGAAAGGGAATCCTTGTACACTATTGATGGGAATGTAAATCGGTACAGCCATTTTGGAAAACAGTATGGATGTTCCTCAAAAAATTAAAAATAGAATTACCTTATGATCCAGCAATCCCACTTCTGAGTATATATCCAAAGGAAAGGAAATCAGTATCTCAGAGAAATGTATGCTCTCCCATGTTCGTTGCAGCATTATTCACAATAGCTAAGATATGGAAATAACCTAAATGTCCATTGATGGGTGAATGCATAAAGCAAAAGTGGTATTTGTATTATACACAATGGAATATTATTCAGCCTTAAAGGGGAAGGAAATCCTGACATTTACAACAACATGCATGAACCTGGAGAACATTATGCTAAGTGATATAAGCCAGACACAGAAAGACAAATATTGCATGATCTCACATATGTGTGGAATCTAAGATAGTCACATTCATAGAAGTAGAGAGTAGAATGGTGGTTGCCAGGGCTTAGGAGAGGGGGAAATGGGGGGATATTGGTCAAAGGGTACAAAGTTTCAGTCATGCAAGATGAACAAGTTCTAAAAATCTAATGTATAGCAATGTGAACACAGTTACCAATACTATATTGTATACTTGAAATTCGCCAAGAGAGTAGATCTTAAGTATTCTCACCATAAAAAGGAAGGAAGGAAGGAAGGGGTAACTATTTGAGGTGATGGATATGTTAATTTACTTGACTGTGGCAATTACTTCACAATGTATACCTGTATCAAAACATACATTGTCATACACCTTAAATATACACAATTTCTATTTGTCAATTATACCTTAATAAAGATGGGGGCAAAAAGATCATGGTGCTATTACATAGAATTACATGTGGAATATAGCTTAGCAGAATGCTTCATATATTCATATATTTAAGGAATCAGTAAATACCAAATAGTATATTTGAAGATATTATAAATTTGAAGAACTATGTTCAACCTTCAGTGAAATATGTTCTATGGAGGAGATCCAAGAAAACCATCTTTTGAAAGGTTATGAAATATCCCAAAGCCTCATGATACTATGAAACAATGGTCAGCCCCTGTTGTCCTAGGGCAACATATTCTTGTATCATAGTTTCATACTTTTTAGCTCACAATTCATCTAAAAGATCTTTTAAAAACTATGTACCTCATCACATATTTTACTTTTTATTATAGGGTTTTGAATTTTGTTTCTAATTATTAGGAAAGAGAAATGTATACATTTCATGAAATAAATGAGGTCTGACTAATTAGAATAAATATTTCATAATATGATTTGATGAACTAGGTTTTAACTCTTATTGAATAAAGTGCAACTGATCTGTGAACACATCTCAGAAACAGCCATTGCCTATGCAAGAATTAGAGTTAATTTCTTGACTCTACAAGACTGGGTTGGAAATTTAGTAAAATACATTTAACTAGTTTGTCATACTTTTCAAAGAAAGCCCCGTACTCGTATCTCTCCCGGTGGGCTTTATCTCTGCACTATCTTTTGGTGGGATAACCACTACTCATATCTTGGTGGCCTTTATAGAAACACCAAAAGGAAAGTGACTTAAATTAAGCTGCCCTGAAGCTGACTCTCCCATTTCTCAAGATTTTCCCATGTATTTTGACTTTCTGTGTTTAACTCAGCCCATTACTGAGAGTCTTCTTCTTTCAGTGAACCTCTTTCAATCTGGGGGAAAATGGAAGGATGATAATTTCCCGTATGGTCAACGAACAGAAAGCACTATCTGTGTATTTATAGCCTGTTTGAACAGGACAGAGAGAGAAAAAAAAAAAAAAACAGAGGGGATGGAGATTTTTTTTAAGTGCTATAACTGCTCCATAAGATCACCAGTTCTTGGGTTGTAGAGGAAATTTTGACAGAATATGAAACTTAATTGATTTAATTGAAACTTATCAAAAGATTATGCAGGTAACTTTAAAACTGTTAGGCAACATTCACACCCACCAATTCTCCTAAACCAATATCCTGAAAAGAGCTGAGATTTACCTTTCCATTATCATGAAGTAAATGTCACAGAATTCTTGAGCTAGAAGCTTTTTGAAAATACCTAACTCACTACTTCATTTTCAGGTGCCAAGAAAATATGAAAATATGAGAAGTTTTTAACATATCTTTTAAAAATACATTATCATTGTATTATCATTGCAAATAAATGAAAACAAATGATATATAGTGCAGCAAGTAAATAGGACATAAAAGAAGACTCTCTTCTGATGCACTCTTCCTGCTGAGGTAGATATTAAGGGTATTTTTTTCCACAGCCAGGTTGCAAACTGCTTGTACAGCAGAAACTTTTTGTTTAAAAAAATGCTAGACACAGTATTTACTGTAAAAGATACCTGTGATGTGATAGGATTTTGTTATCTAATTAGATGAAATTATTAAAATTCTAGGGAGTCTATGAGTAGTTTAATTAAACTGCTAATGGAGGGATATTCTAAATGACAGAATCATAGAATAGTAGACTTCGAAAGGACCTTTGAGATCATATAATCTGAGCCTTCAACTGACATGTAACAAAGCTTAGAGACAGAAAAGTTAAATAATTTGTCCCAGGTAAAAGAGTGGCAGTGCTTGAAGTACAGCTTCTGATCATTCTGAGTGTCATGTTCTCCAACCATAAAATAAATATAATTTATTTATATGTTATCTGGCCTACTCACCTCATTGGTTGGTTGTGAAGTTTAAAATGAAGTAATATAGATGAATGCACTATTTTAAAGTTACCTAAACATTGCAATGAAATGTAAGGCAGTATTATTTGAGAAGTAGCATGGTATCCTGTAAAGAGAACCTGAATTTAAGACCTAGTTTAACAATTTATAGGATTCACATCTCTGAGCCTGAACTTCTTTATCTTCAAAAGAGAGGAAATAATGAACTACTCTGCCGACCTTATATAGTTACAAGGATTAAATGAGGTAGATAATATATGGTGAAGATCATAGTAAACTGTAAAGTGCTATGACAGCAAAACCCAAATATAACTAATGTTCCACGTGGCCCAGTTTATGCAGAGTATTATAAAGAAACAGCAGTCCCACAAAAAATACACACATGCATACATGCCCACACATATACACGTGCAGATACACTTGTTATTGTCTGGTTGTTGTTTTTTATTCTATTTTAGCCATCCTAGTAGATAAGAGGTGTTATCTCATTGTGGTTTTGATTTGCATTTCCCTAATAACTAATGATATTGAGCATCTTTTCATGTGTTTATTGATAATTTGTATGTCATTTGGAGAAATGTCTATACAATTCCTTTCCTCATTTATAATTGGATTATTTGCCTTTTATTGTTAGTTGTAGAAGTACTTTTTATACACTGAATACAAATTCCTTATCAGAGATATGATTTGCAAATACATTCTCCCATTTCATTGGTTGTCTTTTTACTTTCTTGATGGTGTCTTTTTTAAATTTTTTTTTTTATTTTTTATACAGCAGGTTCTTATTGGTTATCTGTTTTATACATATTAGTGTATATATTGTCAATCCCAATCTCTCAATTCATCCCACCACCACCACCACCACCCCCACTTTCCCCCCTTGGTGTCCATACATTTGTTCTCAACATCTGTGTCTCTATTTCTGCCTTGCAAACCGATTCATCTGTACCATTTTTCTAGATTCCACATACGTGCGTTAACATACGATGTTTGTTTTTCTCTTCCTGACTTACTTCACTCTGTATGACAGTCTCTAGGTCCATCCACATCTCTACAAATGACCCAATTTCATTCCTTTTTATGGCTGAGTAATACTCCATTGTATATATGTACCACATCTTCTTTATCCATTTGTCTCATTTGAAGCACAAAAGTTTTTAATTTTGATGAAGTCCCATTTACCTGGTGTTTTTCCTTCTGTAGCTTGTGCTTTTAGTGTCTTCTTTTTAAATTTTGCACTCATTCAAATATATGTACACAATACAGAGGTTTAAAACTAATCCAGGGATCACGGACTATCTACTCCAAAGTTAACCTAGCCACACTGGATCTTAGCTGTACATAAGGGACAGATCAGAACTCTGAACTATGCAAATCATTGATTTCTATGTTCTTCCACCATCCCACCCCTCTGCTCCCACCCTACTCCACCCTTAGTTTTTGCCAAAGTTCCTTTTGGAAGAGTCCAACAGTATCACAGCTGAACTAGAAGGAAAAAGGCTACAAGGCCTTTAAGGCTTGTAGCTAAAAGGCTACAAAGGCTAAAAGGCCAAGATATGTTGGGAGATCAGTATGTTCTCAATGATCAGATGTCTTTGTGGCACATCTTCAGCTAAAAAGTTCAGTATAAAAAGTATGGATTCAGAAGAGGCAGAATTGGGTAACAACAAAACTATTTTTCTCTTCCTGTATGGGTTCCAAAATTGTAAAAAGAAATGACAACTAAAGGCCTGAAAGAAGAGTCAGAAAAGCATAGAAAGTAAATACAAGAACTCAAAAATACGTAGTGGTCTATGCTCATTTTGTGAAGGAGCCAATCGCTCTGCATAACTCAGAGGGTATCACTGGGTACTACCAGCCAGTACCTCTCTTCCAAAGTAGGTGCAGCTTAGCACTACATCCACCTAAAGGGAGATTGGAGTCATCTTAGAATTCTGACTACAGCAAAATGGGACCAAACTAAATTAGAAAGTTTTCGTCCCAAATCCCTTATTATAGAAAAGATTATTTGATTGGTCCAAGCTAGTCAAGTTACCACCTCTGCTCCAATCAAAGTGGCCAGCATCGTGTAGCACAAACATGGCTCCTCCTGTAAGGAAAGCTGAAAACATGTCTAAGATGAGATCACTTTTATGGCAGTTTCACTACCTAGGGAGAAGAACAGTGGTAGTCTATCAGGTTACATAATCTCTGGGCAAGTCCACAGTCTTTACAGTTGATGTATTTTTTAATGAGTCTGTCCTGTTTAGAATCAGTGAGGCTTTTCTAACTTCTATACACACACACACACACACACACACACACACGCACACGCACACACACACACACACAAAATAATTCCCACAGACCAGTTAAATTACCACTACAATTATGAGATTTAAATACGTTTTTACAAATACATATCTATGTTAAGGTCTTTCTCCAAATATAGTGAATTCTCCCATAACACAAAATAACCCCAAATTCTGAGGGTTTTTTGTGTTGTAAAGTTATACTTCACTTAACTTTTCAAGCGAATAGTTTCAAATTACATTTTCAACTGGGAGCATGGATCAGTGGTTAAAAACAGGAAGTTTGATGAGTAAACTTGAAACCAGTGAAAATACAGAAGATAATGAGGGAAATTCAAAAAACCTGAAATTGTCCACAGATGTGATAGCTATGGAGCGGTTCCTAAGATTTCCCACATGAACCTGGTAGTGGAAATCATGACTGCAATATCCTGTCAAACAAGTAGTAAATCAACAGAAAGCAATCATAGGCTGTTCTCACATGTGAATTTAAAGTGTTTTCCTTAGTATTTTGGAGATTTAATAAAGTTTTGGTGACCTTTATTCAAGAAATCCTGGAATAATCATTGTCTGAGACCATGACACTAGCAGAATTCTTTAAGAACCAATTATGCAAATTTTAAGGAAGAGCACCAGAATTCAATGAAAAAGCACAATCAAAAAAGCTAACTGGAAATTGCTTGAAGTTTCCCTCAAAGGCAGTTTTAGAACCCCCTGAGAAAGTGAAGCCTTTATACTAGTAGAAACTGGAGTGAAAGAGAGGAAGGCAAGTGAAAAAGCATCATGTCAAATAACTCATTCCTATGGCTCAAAAAGCTTAAACAATGGTTTGGGAGAATGAAGTCAATTTTTTTTTAACCTTGCATTGGAATTAAAACACCAATATGAATAATTTGGCCATTTCCTTGGTCTTCGCTTGCTATATTTATAATGGTGTATTTGATGGTAAAATGATAAGTAAGTAAATTTTCCCTGAGTTACTGGCATATGTTCAAATCTAAGACACACGAATGGAGGGGGTGACGATCATGGCCTGAGCCATTGCAAACCCTGAATGCTCAAGCAATTTCTGCAAAGTTCACCAAAAGCACACTTCCTCAGCTACTTCTCCTGATTTTCCAAATGTGTCCAAGGGGCCAATTAACATTCTATATTAGGCTTAAAAATGTGTTTTAAATACTCTTCTTATTTGACAAATACATGATGAAATGGAAGTTTTTCAACCACATAGTCGTTAGCTCTCTTAACTAGAAGAAAGGCCTGGTAAGGGATAAACCACTATTTCCCATCTTAAAAAAACTTTTTAAAATCATCCTAAATTTGGCTGTTCAAAGACCTTCCTGGATTCCATCAAGTTCTCACTTATGATTTAAGCTTATAAAACAAATGGCTTCTGGAAGAGTAGGATATGACTATTATATCTTAGCCAAGACAAGCCTACTTGTCCCAGTGTTACTGAGTGATCTGGAAAACCTCAGCATTTTCTGAGGTCTTACTTTACTCTTGCATCAGACCCTAGAGAAGTTCTGTCACCCTAGGAAGACTGAGAAGTTCTTTCACAAACTGTGGTACATCAATTAACAGGCTTTTATTGAGTACCATTTGTATACTCAGCACTTATGTTCCCAAAATCTAGACCCCCTCTGTGTACTTAGGCTGCTTTATCTCTGTTTGTGTCAAAGTGACTGCCTTTACAGAGTGACAAGAGGGATACCAGGATCCCATCAGGCTGCTTGACACATACCGAGATTTGAGGTGCTCCTGTGATGACTAAGAGCTAACCTTTTCAGGACATTGTCATTTCCTCTCTTCACCACATCTCATTCTTTCCAGGGTATTTCCTTTATTTTCAGATACAGGGCAGTTTGCCAGCATATCTTCTGTCATGGGATATTAATCATTATACTATGCCAAGAATTAGAATGGGATAGCATGGCGACTGCTTTCAAAACTCCCTCACTCTGTCAGCATAACCCTAGTTTCGCTACCTTTTGCATTTCATACTTTTCTGACCCAATCAGAAAATAACGACTTTTTGTTCCCCAAATGAACCTGACTTTCTTTTTACTTCTTCTCTTCCTTATTATTATTCCTCTTCTCTCTTTCTCCTCTCATAAACTGTGGTTCTGTTGTCTAAAATACTTTTGCTTTCACAAGTGGGTCTGTATGTCAAAGTTTCATTATTTTCATTAAGCCAAAATGTACTGAGTGCCCACTAGACTAGCTACTTCAAAAAATAGCTACAGTAACTAGACACAGTCTCAAAGAGCTATGGTCTCAGGGAGGGGGGAGTAGGAAAGTGTAAATTAATAAATAAATAACCACTAAAATGGGGAGTAAGTTGAGGATGAGAAGTGCAAAGTCTTTTTTGGGTCAGGGGAGAGAAGTTCCAAGTGTTTGGGTGATCAGGGAAAGCATCATGGTAGAAACAGATGTGGTGGACAGAGTCTGGTTAGATATCATTACAGGCCCAGCAGGAAAGGCAACAGAATAGAAAAGTTAGAGGCATGCAGCCCGTGTGTAAAAATTGTGACATATAAGTCTGTGAAAATAACTTGGACCATATGTTTTCCTATTTCATTTTCTGGGAAATAATGAAGCAGCAAAGGTTTCTGAGCAGAGGAGTGGCCTCATCTGAGGAAGCCTGGGGAAGGTCAACCAACCAGCAGTATTGTTGGGGGGCAGGGGTGAATCCAAATGTCCAGGCAGGAGCCAGAGTCATGTAGGAGCCCCACCAATTGTCTAGACAAGAAGAAATATAGGTCTGAACTGAGGAGGCAACAACAGAAGGAAGGAAAGAGAAAAAACAACATGTGATGAACACCTGCATGTCAAGAACTGCATGAAGTACCTTGACAAGTATTATTCCATTTAATGGAAAAGAAAAATGGGAATGAGAGATAGAACCAGGGCAAGGGGAAAGAATGAGATTACTGTTTATTAATAAGTAAGTAGAAAATGTGCAGCTCTTTTCCAGTCCTCTCAATTGGCCATGTAGGGGATGTTATTTTCGTCATTTTCTAGATAAGGATACCAAGATTCCATGAGCTTAAGTAATTTTCTCAAGGCCAAAAGGGTAGGAAGTAACAAAACCATGATGTGAACCCAGACTTATCTGAGTCCAAAACAGATGCTCTTCCCACCCTGTGTACCACAAAGCCTATAGAATCTTCAATACACAAGAATTTATTAGGCATGGAGCATGAGAAATGAGAAGGAAGGAAAGAAGGAAGGAAGGAAGAGAGGGAGGGAGAGAGGGAGGGAGAAAGGGAGGGAGGAAGAAAGAATGAGGGAGGGAGGAAGAAAGAATGAGGGAGGGAGGAAGGAGTTTTGAAAGATGACTCATTAATAGTGGTATCATTAATAAAAACAAAATAAAAACAATCTGAGTTTGGAGTTTAGTGAGTATAAGTTAATAACCTTAGTTTTAAATATGCTGAGTTTGAAATCCTGGCTGATTGTCTAAGTAAGAATATCCTAACAACAGTTGGAAATTGCTAGGTTTTGGGAATCATAAGGAGAGAGATCTTGAGATGAAGGGAAAAGAGATTGAAGGGATTCATGTGTAAAGCAATGTGAGAGGATGAGGCGTTACCTGAGGCAAAGAATGTGGAGAAAAGAATATCTTCATTATGGAGCAGGAGGAGGAAGAAAGAGCAGCTAGTGAAGGAGGTGAAAGAAGAGTTCTCAGAAAGAATAAAGAACCCAGCAGACTACAGTATCACAGAGGACATAGGAGCGGAAAATCCCGAGAAGGGAAATTCCTGCAGAGAGGACAAGGAGGAAGAGGACTGAGAAATGCTTATTAGATTTGTTGCATATGAAATATCTGATGACCTTCCAGAAGGTGGTTTCATAGAGGGCTAGAGGTGGAAGCCATATTACAAGGGGTTAAGAAGTGAATGCATGAGTACGAAGTGAAAGCAGAATTTGTACTCTTTTAGAAATTTGGTGGTGAAAGGAAGAGAGATAAGTAGTAGCTTGCTCGAATAGCAGAGTCAGAGGACGGTTAGTTTAGTATAGGAAGGGCCCTCACCATATTTGTGGCAGAGGAAAAAAGATTAAGAGGGGAAAAAAGATGGTACCTAAAGGATGGAGCAAAAGCAAGAAGAAGGGAGGAGTAACACACTCAGAGCAGTGTTCTTGGCAAGAAAAAGAACAAGCTACCTTCTTCTGATGTAGAAAAAGGGAACAGAGGTTACCCTCCAGGAGATATTGAGAGAGTTCATATGGACTGACCTCATTCTCAATAAAACATAAGACAAATAGCTAAATAAGACACAGGAAAAGAGGCTCTCTGCTGCAAGTTTGGAGTCCCATATTTTAAAAGAAAGAGAAATGTTTACATAGGTCAGAAAATGGAAATTCAGTTTTGAAAAGTTACCAGACTTCAACAATTTCTTCAGCTACTCTCTATAGCATTTATTCCATTTTTCCAGAATCTAAACTGTTATTCTCTAAAAAGTACATATATCTCCCTTGGACTGCATGGTTATAATTTGGACAATGAAGAGAGCCTTTTCGGTTGTCAGAAATGAAGCAACTCTGTCCTCTCTTCTGTGTTCTCTTGAGGAGAAGGTTCAAGATATTTACTTCAGTAAATTTGGGGAAAGTAAGTACTGCTCTCAATGTTTATTTTCAAAGGCTATCAATTATATGGTGATTTTGATCCGTCTACCTGTAACAAATGCCATCTATTAGCAAAACATTGTATTTTACATGGATTAGCAACAGAGACTTTCAAATAAACTCAGTTACTAGAGCTATCTTCCTAGCCCTTTCCATTCTCATGTTTAATCACTAAGAGCTCACATTCACTGACCTGGTACTCCATGTTGGTTCATGATGTACATGAATGTATCATTTAATCCTTGTAATAAACTTATAGTGTATTACTATTATTCCCATTTTGCATATAAATAAGTATTAAGCCATTTTCCCAAGTTCTCAGAGATAATAATGGTAGAACCAGCGTCAGTCCTGGTCTGACTTAAAAGCTCGTGCATCTGAAGATTAAATTGTACCACCTCGCAATTCAGTTGCATATTTCTATAGATACAGTTTTTTCTTCTTCTCTAACTTCTTCGGTTATCTGAGAAGTCTCCTTTCTGCCTCCCTCCTCACCACGAGAGTCTAGTATCCTTGGAAGAGAGCCTAGAATATTGTACCTCTTCAAAATGTATGGAAGCAAATTGAAACAAATTAAAATCAACTTTAAAATAATTAATCATTGGGTTTTCCATCACAACTGCTTTGTTTCCACTATACTTCCTACATTCACAACCCCTCCTCCCACATTGGAGTCAAGAGAATATCCAAGTGTGGGAATGTGAATATTATTGTGAAAATAACCCTGTAAAACAGCTTCTCTAAATAAGACTCTGCTTAAGTCAAGTGTGTGAACGCATAGAAGATGAAGAGGGCCTTCTCATCACCAATTACCCGGGAAGATTTGAGCTGAGGATTTCACTCCCTTAGAGCTGATGTTCACGTGTTCATTTAACAGCTATTCGTGGAGCACCTTCTATTTGCTTAAGCCAGTTCCTGCCCTTTATGAGTTCTCAGACAAGAGGAGAGACATCAGGTATCCTACAATTGTAGAACAGACTGGTAATGCCAGAACAGAGGTGGGGAGGATGGCCAAACAACAGCTTGACACTTTTTTTGTCATTAATTATATGTATTTCAAGCTAACTTCTCAATATGGGCTCATTTCCTGTTTGCATCAACATGAAGCCTCAAATGAAACCACACAGTGTATTTCATTTCAAAATGAAACTCATGACACAGCTAAGCAGTGAATCATCCTCAGAAGCCATGAAATTTCAATCCCAGTGTTTTAAAAACTGGTTGGGTCTTTTCCATCAGTAAGCTGCACTGTGTGTTTCTAGACCTGAACTTCTTTATCACCCATTTTAATTTAGATGATGATTGTCAAAATAGCTCATCTTTGTGTTACAGTGATAAAATCTGCAACTTCTCTACATCACTAAAAATGAATTTGGAACAGAGGAAATAAAGTGAGGAAACTATTTTCCTTACAGACCTAGATAATGGAGGAAATTAGAGATCTGATAATAATTTTTCCACAGAGACTATCCTCACAGCCTAAACTTGTATTATTATTTTCACTTTATTGGGTGCCCTTCAGAATTCTGTAAGTTAACAAAAGGCTGTATCTTTTCACTTTGGAAAGTCAGTCAATGAAAACAAACAAACAAACAAAACCAGCTAGGACATCTTACAGTGAAGAGTAGAAAGAACAGACCCGGGTAAATAACACAGTTCTGTATTGGTGAGGATGCTTCCTAAACCGTAGGTGATGTCACAGCTGCTTGTCTATTTCCCACCCTCCGCTTGAAAAAAACAAAAACAAAAACAAAAACAAAAAACAAAAAACCTCAGTGATTCCTCAGGGTTAGAACACAGGTCAGGGTGAACCAACCACCCAGAAAGGTCCTTTAGATTGTAGCCTCACCCTTACACACCAAAACAAACCCACGTAATGCAAAAGGAGAGGGAGACGAAAGTATATGTCAGTAATGCAGAAACAAATTCACCTTGACCTCGACTTTTAGCTGATTTTCAAAAAGTATTCTTGTGCATCCCAGAGCACACCAAATCTTACATGTGATCGTGCATCATCTCAACCTCCATACTCCTCCTCTTCACCCGTTATCACTACCTCACATGTGCACCTGCACGTCCATTTCAGCCCTACCACACTAAGGGTATGTGACGAATGCACAGACAAGTGAGTCAGAAATTGTAAAACCCTCACAGAGGCCAGCCCCAAGGCTGCAGATCTCAGGCAAGCCACGTGATGGTTTCCAATGGCACTGACATGCACCAAGACAAGAAGTTTCATTAATGTAGTGCTCACTGGAAAATCCTAATGAATCACCAACTATATGACAAACAAGGAAATTGATAGCCCATATCCAACCTTGTTACTCTGTGTGATGGAGAGGTGACAGTGAACTAGAAAGAAGTATGTGGATTTCACAACCCCTGATTGTTTGGTTTGGTCAAATTCAAGGCCCTTCCTAAATACTTAGCTAGAAAGGTAAGTGATACACAGAACCACTTCCGTTGTGACACATCTTCCTCTTTCACCCTTACCAATTTTAGTGCACACCCAGATCAAATCCTGGTCTTTCCTTCTCTCTTTACAATGGAGTCACATCTTGCTCCAGGGTTAGGTGGCTCAGCCCATAAAGTGAAAATCTCATGTAATTCAAATTACCCTTGAAAATACCTAAAGTCCCCTACAGCATTCAGTGTCCTCAGTAGGTGATCTTATCAGTTCTCTAATGTTCCTCTAGGGCTTTTGATTAATTTTCAGTGCCTACATTGAGCATGTCAATAAATCCTTCACCACCCACTTACCAAGTTCCTTGAAAATCTGTTTCATGTCTTTATTATTGGTCAGGGAAGCACTTAAAATTATTCAATACAATCTTTCCATGGATTTCTACCCAAGATATTGACTATTTCAGGCTTGATTGAATATGCTGCCTGCGTAGAATGAACATATAACCACACCACTACCCATCCCAACCTTTACCCGACCTTTTTGTCTCCCCACCTCTATACTGTCCCTTCTCTCCTTCCCTCCCTCCTTTTATTTCCACAAAGTTCCGTTCAGATAAATCAATTGCTCCTATCAGGAAAATCTTCTATAATGAGTAAATGTTCTCAAGAAACATTTATAAACCCATTTGCCTGACATTCTTCCACCAAAACTATTACTTTGTATTGCTCTCATATACTCATTCATTCATTCATCCATTCCACAAAGATTCACTATGAACCAACTATAATACATACCAGACACCATTCCAAGCACGGGGCTTACATCAGTGTTCACAACAAAGTCCCTGCTCTCAAGGAACTCACTTTCCAGTGGGGTAGACAGTAAGTAGGCATATCCCTAAGACACTGTCAGGCAGGACTGAGTGCTAAAAAGGGGGCATCAGGTAGTCAGATAAGGCTTCTGAAAAAGGTCTTTGACCAAAGACCTAAGTAAGCAGGGAGACAAGCCATGTGGATATCTGCAGAAACAGTGTTAAGGACAGAGGGGAGCAACAAGTGTAAAGGTTTTAAAAGAGCATGGGATTGGAGTTTTCCAGAAGCGACCAGGAAACTTCCAGGATGGATGAAGCCGAAAGCTCAGAGGGGAGAGTAGTATGAGACAGCTTTGAGAGTTGGCCAGAATCCAGAAGGATTTTGTCTTTTATCTGTGGATGTTATGCGAGGCCCTGATCCATGGATCTTTTCGTAGGAGGTAGCATGACCTGACTGAGGTGTTTTTAGAAGGATTTCTCTAGCTGATCTGTGGAGAGTCATGGGGAGGGACCTGTAGAGGGGGAAAGACAGGAAACTGGTAGGCTCCTCCAACCTCCTAGCATTAGCCTAGTGTCTCAAATTAGTGTTTCTCAGTATTTGCCTTTCCTGTCAGGAAAAACAAGTGAGAAAAGTTTTCTAGTTAAGTGGTTTTTGGTTTTCTACCAAACTACGCAACTTTCACACAATCCTTCTCTCCTGCTCTCTAGGTCTGACTCTCTGCCGTGAAGTCGGCTTCAAACCTGCCCTGAGGGCAAAGCTCCCTGGTGCATGGGCCCCTTCAGGGCCCTGGAAGCCACATAGATTCACCCAATACCACCCTCTTAATAATATAGGGTTCTACCTTTTCACTTTCTTTTTCACACAGAGATTGACAGCTTTATCAAAAAACATAATAGCTTGAAATTAAAAATTCAATGTTAGTTCCTGAAAAACATAAGTATTTCTACTAATAAAGTAATGTACATTTAATACAGACAGAAAATTTGCCTCTGAAGCACTGCCTATGTGTATAGTAGTTTTTAGTGCCATGGAAAATCTGTGAATGTAACACATTGAATTTTGAATCCATAAGAAGTAATTCTTTAACTTTACCTGAGACATATTTAGAGGCAAATAGTAAGGCTTTTTTAATTAAGTAAAGAAAGGGGACACCTGATTTAGTACAAAATACAACATATAGTGCAAATTATTATCACTGAACTCCCCATTTCTCACATATGTGTGTATATACACACACATATACACATAGAGGTACAGATTTATATAAATTTTTATCAAATTTAAACCTTCTGGCAACCCTATCACTTAGCTCCTCTCACTGCCATCACAACCCTTTTCTGATTATTGAGTGGCAGTCAGCTGCCTGAGTCTATTGCCTGCTGGTGTCATGCCAAGGAAAGTAGACTTGATTCTTTAGGCCATGTGGGTCCATTGACTATCTCAGAGAACAGAAATAATATAATTTTTCAATGTTCATTTATTCAAACATTTGTTGTACACCAACTATGCAGCAGGCACTGGGCTAGGCAATGGTGGGACGACCACGAATAAGACATAGCCTGTGCCCTTATAGTCCAGTGTGACTGCCACATGGAGAGCAGCTGGTAGGGAGCCAAGTCTATGGACAGAAAGACAATAGCAGCCTTTTGTAACAGTCTAAGAAGAAAATGGCGAAGCTAAAAGAAACTCAAGGGACATGTCAGAGAAAGAATCAACTGGATTCTGTCAGCCATTTTACTGTCCAGTTTTCCTTCCTTACCAACTCTCAGGTAATTCCCTCCAGGATTTTCCCTATAAATGTTTATAACACTTCCAAACTCTGAGAGCTGTACCAGAGTACCGTGCTTTATTTGCTTAAAAATAAGTAGAATAAACATTGCCAGTGAGTTTAGTCGAGGATTTGAGTATCTGGGTGTTATGGTAATAAAGAAGAGGAAACTCATCCAGAAAAGGTATGAAAAATAAAGGTCTGCTTTATAAAGCAATGAGGATGAAATAAAAGTACTAAAGTCCTTATTAAATAGACACCATTCATCACTCTCAATAACGTACTACAATACTTTCCAGTACTTCAATAGAAAAAGAAAGGCCTAAGTTTTGGCACCATCTGAAATCTGGCAGGCATAACATTTAGCTAGTCTATAAAGCTGTCTTTCTCCTGGGATGTCCTCAAAAGACAATGCAGACTGCCTCAGAGCCACATTTTAAAACAAATAGTCCATGTCAGGGGGAAGAAGCCTTGAAGTGCTATTTTGTTTGCTTTTCAGAATCAAGTGAATAGAACAGGATTAGGCTAGAGACACCAGATTTCCCCAGATTATCATCTGAGACATTTAGCCACAAATAGATGAAATCTAGTTGTGACTGATGAGCCCTTTGGCAGGGAGCAATCGTCTCCTTCCAAGTATATCTTTCAAGTGAAAAGCCTTGACACATTTTGTTCCTTAAAATGGTTGATCTCTCTCAGTCTGGCAGCTAGTTTACCGAGGTCCTAAGCCAAGCGCTAAAGTGAAGGCAGTGGTTACTATGTACACATTTCCATGTCCAACCACATAATCCTGATTTTCTGATCTTTGCTGATAAGCGGCTGTGAATAAAAAGAGAAATGGTGATAGACTCAGAAAAGTGAGCTCTCAACTGCCTGTTTGTTGGCATTATTGTTTCAGTTATCTATCAGCATAACAAACCATCCTGAAAAACAGTGAGCGGCATAAAACAACAAACATGCTATTATGTTGCTGCATTCTGGTGCTCGGGAACTTTAACAGAACATAGAGGGATGACTCGTTTCTGTTCAATAATGTCTGGGGCCTCAGCTACGATGACTCCAAAGGCTGTGAGGTGACTCAAAAGGCATGGCTGGAATAGCAGGGACGAGAGAATCCACTTTCATTATGGTTTCTTTAATCAAATATCTGGCCCTTGGCCTGGGATTGGTGAAGGACAAGCACAGCCGGGGCTGTTGACCAGAGTGCCTACATGTGGCCTCTCCATCTTGGCCGTCTCAAGATAATCAGAATTACAGTGTGATGGCTCAGGACTCAAAGGACAAGTATTCCACTAAGCAAGTAGGAAGCTGCATGGCCTTTTGTGACCCAGCTTCAGAGGTCAGCTAGCGTCACTTCCAATGTGCTCTGGTGGTCAAAGCAGTCACAAGCCTACCAGATTCAAGTGGAGGAGACATAGACCCCACCTCCTGATGGGAGGAATGTCAAAAAAATTGCAGCCATGCTGTTAAACTGTCCCAGTTACCTTCCCCATGGATGTCACCATCAACAGAGAGGCAGATTGTATTTAGGAGCACAGTGGGGGAGTGTGGAATAGGGAAAGGCCCCTGTAGGTACAAGTGTGTAAAATGAGAGGACAGTCCTTACCAGACTAATCTTCTCACTGGAGCACATCCAGGAAAACTCAAGATCTAATTTCCATGTAGCTCTGTTACTTGGAACAGGGCTTCTTAATGTGCATTATTCAAGACCTCCCTTAGGGTCCTATGGCCCCTTTGACTAATGACGCTTCAGATGTGACTCCAGATCACACCATTGTCAACACCACGGGACTACCATGATTCCTTCCAGACCAGTCCTTACACATCAGGGCAGAAACAAGCAAACAGAACATTACCAGAGCTGAACAGTCATGACTGTATGAATGTATGGGGCAATTTTACCCCTTTCCTGGATACCTATCCCAATTTTTCTGGGTGTGGGGGGTTGGGGGGAAGGAGGAGTCATGGATCCCTGTTACCATTAGCCCCCAAGGCCATCTTCCAGCTGTTCAATGTCACACCCAGTGGGACCAGGGAACAGCAGGGAAGGGAGAAGGAGGTGAGCAATGCACAGGGCCAGTCATGGATCAGCAAAGAATTGAGATTAATTATATAATTATGCAACTATATTAATAGCAAATGAAATAAACTCTAAGGCATAAAGCTTTACTAGAGATAGAGTGTCACTTCATAATGACAAAAGGTACATTTCATATGACAGAAATAATTTTAAATTTTCATGCAAATTTTGACACAGCCTCAGAATATTTAAGCAAAAGTTAGCAGAAAAAATAGATAAACGCAATATCATACAGTAATAGTTTAACAAATCTTTCTATATTTGATAGACCAAGAATATAAAAAGTCAGCAAGAATATAGAAGGTATTTAATTACATAATTATAAAATTAGCAAGCATAATTAAGATTTAAGATATATACGTAGTAGAACATTGCACCCCCAACTGCAGAATACACTTTCTTTTCAAGCACACTTGAAACACAAAGATTGACCCACACTGATTCTCGAAGCAAGTTTCCAAAAATACCAAAACACTGGTTTCATTCAAAGCATAGTCTCTGACCACAACTCGATGTTGTTAAACTTGACACTGCTAAAAGAAAGATAACTAGAAAAGTCCCATATGTTTAAAATCAATAAACTTCTAAATAGCTCGAGTCAAAAAAAAGAAATTAAATTGGAAAATAGAAAAAATGTAGAACTGATTAATAATAAAATACCACAAACAAAACTTGGGGAAATACAGCAAAAGCAGGAATTAGAGAGAAATTGGTAATCTTAAAAGCCTGTATTAGAAAAGAAGGAAGTATTGAAAATTAAAGTGCTAAGCATCACCTGGGCAGAGCAACTTAATAGACATTTCTCCAAAGAAGACATCCAGATGGCCAAGAGGCACATGAAAAGATGCTCAACATCCCTAATCATCAGGGAAATGCAAATCAAAACCACAACGAGATATCATCTACACCTGCGTTGGCTCCCAAACTGGCCCCCATATACAGAGGGCAAAGAGAGCCTTAAGAAAGAAGTAGGCCACTGGAGATTGGTAGGTGGCAGGTTTAATAAGCAAAGGAACTTACACATGAGGCTATATGTGGGCGGCCGCCCGACAAGTAGATCTCCGCACCCACCAGACAGAATCTTAAAGCTTATACACAGGCCTTAGCTGGGTTCAGTCATATATGTTGTCCAGATGGTCTCAACCACACCTTGCTCTCTCAGGGCTGTATCCTTCAAAGCAGCTCCGGCTATGGGAGCGTGGGCGAAGCGTACTTTCCAAGGACCTGGAGGTGGGGGAGGAACCCCCAATTGCCTGAGTCAGCTCCTGGGTCAACGGGTGGTTACGTCCTCTCCATGACCTCCTCCAATAACCTGTCAGAGCAGCTGTCATCAAGACGACAAGAGATGTGTTGGTGAGGATGTGAAAAAAAGGGAACTCTTGGGCACTGTTTGTGGGAATGTAAATCGATTCAGCCACTGTGGAAAACAGTGTGGAGGTTGCTAAAAAATTTTTTTAAATATGATCCAGGGGGCTTCCCTGGTGGCGCAGTGGTTGAGAACCTGCCCGCCAATGCAGGGGACACGGGTTCGAGCCCTGGTCTGGGAAGATCCCACGTGCCGCGGAGCAGCTGGGCCCGTGAGCCACAATTACTGAGCCTGCGCGTCTGGAGCCTGTGCTCCGCAACAAGAGAGGCCGCGATAGTGAGAGGCCCGTGCACCGCGATGAAGAGTGGCCCCCGCTTGCCACAACTAGAGAAAGCCCTCGCACAGAAACGAAGACCCAACACAGCCATAAATAATTAAATAAATACAAATACTTAAAAAAATATATATATATGATCCAGGAGTCCCACTCCTGGCTATATATCCAAAGGAAATGAAAACAGAATATGGAAAAGATACCTGCATCCTCGTGTTTACTGCAGCATTATTCATAATAGCCAAGATAAGGAAACAACTTAAGTGTCCGTCAGCGGATAAATGGGGAAAGACTTTGTGGTGTATATATGTATACAATGGAACATTATTCATCCACAAAAGAAGAAAGAAAACCCGCCATTTGCAACAACATGGATCAACCTTGATAGCATTATGCTAAGTGAGATAAGCAACACAGAGAAAAACCAATATCGTATATCACTTATATGTAGAATCTTAAAAAGCCAAACTGTTAGAAACGGATTGCAAAATGATGGTTATGAGGGGCTAGGAAGTGGAAGAATTGGGGAGATGTTAAAGATACAAACTTGCAACTAAAAGATGAGTAAATTCTGCAGATCTAATGCACAGCATAGTGATTATGGTCAATAATGCTGTATTGTGTCTTTCAAAATTGCTAAGAGACCAGGTGTTAAATGTTCTCACCACAAGAAAGAAATGGTAATTATGTGACATGATAGAGGTGTTATAAAGCTACAGTGGTAATCATACTGCAATATATAAATGTATCAAATAAACACACGGTATACCTTAAACTTACCCAATGTTATATGTCAATTTTATCTCAATTAAAAAAGGAAAACACGTTTGAAAACTTTGTGAAATTGAAAAATTTCAGAAATATATCACAAAAACTGACTCAAGAACTGGGAAACTTTAATAGTTTTATAATGATTAAAGATACTGAATCAGCAGTTTAGTCACTTGTGTTGGCTTCTATGACATACTTTTCTTCACTTGTGCAAGAATATTTGGCTGTTGAATGCATATAAATTTATATTTAAATATAATTTAATTCCAATTTAACACACACTATTCCAGAGTATAGAAAAGAGGGAAAAAATCCTCCTCAACTCTGTTTATGAGTTTGCATAACCTTGATTCCAAAACCCGACAAAAGCAATACAAAAAAGGAAAATTACAGGCCAGTCTCAATCATGAACATAGATGCTAAAAACCAAACAAAATACTAGCTAATCAAGTCAGCCCAAGGATGCTCTAATGTGCTGGAATGTTCTATTTTTTTACCTGGCTGGTGGGTACTTGGGTTTTTTAAAACATAATACTTTAACAAATACATATATGCTTAAATATATTTTGTACACTTCTTCTGTTTATAGGATATATTTCATTATAAAAACAAAAACAATCCCTAGGAGCAACTGACACACTCACTCTTTCCCATTAAACTCATCTGCTGTTTATCTGAACCTCTCAAAATTCTGCACTTGGTGCCACACAGAGTGTGACCCACACACCGAGGAGCCGCAGTATCACATGTGAACTTGTTAGAAATGAAAATTCTGGGTCCCTTGCTGAACTAGAATCTCTGGAGGTAGGACTCAGGAATCTGTGTTTTAACAAGCCCTCCAGGTTATTCTGAGGCTCACTCAAGTGTGAGAAGCACAGCTTTTAGTAACAGCCGCAAGTACCAGAGGGCTTACAAGCAAGAGGTGGGACTTAAGCCCAAGGGAATTTGAGCCAGAGGCAACTTGGTGTCCAAAATACACCCACTGCCTTACCTGAGCACATATTGCACCGTGTTGGGTTTTCCTTCTTTGAGAGACCAGCCTCATCTGGACCAGTCTCATTTCACAGTAAGAATGATGATCATTTTTCAATGACTCACACCTGAACATCTGTGTCAATTACAGAGCCATGGTTAATCACATTACAAGATTCCTTCTCTGAAATGTTCACTGTGTAAGCCTCCCAGAGTAAACTTGCTGCTCTAGCTCTGAGTGAAGGGGAAGTGTGTTCATTCTGAATTATCCAGGGACAAGGACTCTCCTTAATTCATAGACTAATCATGCATTTGTGGTAATATTTAAAAGTTTTCCTCCTTCCTGCCTCCTCTTTTGTCCTTTTCACTGTTTCCCAGAATCTTTGCATACACAGAAGAAATGATTGAAGGTTGCTTTCAAATAGGATCCTTGGATACCCACAAATGATTACCTGGGAATAGACACCAGAACAACTGGCCAAAATAATACATATTTTAATTATGGATTAAAATGCTTTTATATGTATATGTGTGTATATATATACTTATATATATATATACATATATATGGAAAATAAACCTCAAGAAAGTTGAAGAGCTATCAGTGGTAAAATCTGAATAAAATGTATTCTAACTTTTTAAAATTTTTATCAGAGGTGTACATTCACATAATTTGAAGATAAGTACAGTTATTTTACAAGGCCTGATATAAAAAAATAATAACCCCCTCCCAGAGGCAATATCTTTCCTCTCCTTCAGAGGATTCTTTTGGAATTTATCACTGTATCACTAAATAACATGCACATATTGTAAGTTTCTTGATTTTTCAGTTTTAGTCATTATCTGTTGATTTTCTACCAGGGAAGAGGAGGCTTAGCTTTCTTTAACCTATTCCTCTCTCTCCACCACAAACACACACGGATTTTCCCATAACCACCACCATCCCCTCATTCACTCAAAAGAGTTGTATTGAAATTTTGGTTACATCAACATTCATTGTTTACATTACTGTGACTATATAAATGCCATCCACAGTTGAGACATGCAATCTATATGATTACTTTCCTTCCCTGTACAAGCTTTGGTTAATGGGGATGGGGAGAGGGGAAAGAAGGGGGAACAGTTAATAACTGATGCTTCTTTTTCCTTATTTTCTCATATGCTTGGTTTTCTATTTACTTATCACCAATTCAATCCCAAAATCTCTGTCAGATGTCTGAAACTCCCATCAATATATTGTGAAACACAGTGTCAGTCTATTAATTTCATCTTCTTGAGAAAAATCTCTTCTGG
The DNA here is from genome assembly GCF_965194825.1 of Balaenoptera physalus. Lineage (NCBI taxonomy): Eukaryota > Metazoa > Chordata > Mammalia > Artiodactyla > Balaenopteridae > Balaenoptera > Balaenoptera physalus. Next base: position 96,932,148 of record NC_138891.1, read on the forward strand.
AACCTTCTGATTCACTTAATTCTGGATATTAACACCTAACTATTGTCTCTATGCCCAATGCCTAGCTATTGTCTTGGGCTCTCCCTTTATTCATTCTGAAGAGTTCTTTCCACTCTCTAATATTAAATGCCCTGTTTCTTATTTCCCATGTCTTTCCCTTTCTTAGTTTACTCCCTCATTTTAATGGATCATATCTCTGAGAAAAAGCTCATAGGGATTAAATTTTTCAGACTATATCTGAACTTTTTTTATTCCATCCTCACCTTTGCTTATGAATTTGGCTGAGTGTAGAATTCTAGGAATCATTTTTCCTCAAAAATTTGGAGGCCATGTTCCAGTTGACAAATGCTTGGTGTTCTGATTTTTTTATCTTTTGTATGTGACTTTTTTCTGGAAATTTGTAGAACTTGTGAAAGTACAAAATTATGTGTTTTTAACTCTGCTGGGAAATCGATGGATCCTTTCAACCTGGAAACTCTAACCTTTACTTCTACAAATTTTTCTTTGACTATTTGGGTAATAATTTCCTCTTTTCTCTTTTCCCTCTTTCCTTTTTCTCCTTTTGAACTCCTGTTTTAAAGGGGTTTTTTTTTAATTAATTAATTAATTAATTAATTTTTATTTATTTATTTTTGGTCGTGTTGGGTCTTCATTTCTGTGAGAGGGCGTTCTCCAGTTGCGGCGAGCGGGAGCCACTCTTCATTGCGGTGCGCGGGCCTCTCACTGTCGCGGCCTCTCCCGTTGCAGAGCACAAGCTCCAGACGTGCAAGCTCAGTAGTTGTGGCTCACGGTCCTAGCCGCTCCACGGCATGTGGGATCTTCCCAGACCAGGTCTCGAACCCATGTCCCCTGCATTGGCAGGCAGATTCTTAACCACTGCGCCACCAGCGAAGCCCTTCAAGGTTTTGAACTTCAAAATCTGGTCCTCTAATTTTATTATATTTTCTATTTTCCATCTCTTTTCCTCTTTTCTCAAATTTCTTGGAGATTTTCTCAATTTTATCTCCCCACTGTGCTGTTGAGCTTTTCACTTCTGTTATCATATTTTTAGTTTCTAAGAGTTCCCAATTGTCCTTTTTTAAAACAACTTGTTCTTATTTCAGGAATGCGATATCTTTTTACAGCTCTCTGAGAACACTAATGATGATTTTTTAAGTAGTCTTTCTGCTGAAAATCTTTCTTTTCTTCCAGATTGCTTTTTTTGTGTGTGTTTGTTTTGGTCTCTATGTTTCATGGCAAAGTCTTACCTCATTTACCTGGTGACCTTGCTTGCCTATCATATTTAAGAGTGCGGCCCTGAAAGAGCTGATTGGAAGTTCTGAACCTGTGGTTGGGGATTGATTACTACAGGCTTCACTGTACCTGTTGATCCAGCTGGGCTATTTCCTTAGAGATCCCACTCCTCAAATATCAGTACCATTGCTTCTTTCTCTTGGTTTGGTAGAGTTCCAAGAAAAGGAGCTTCCAGTCTCCTGTCTAGAAGATACATGCCTCTTTGTCAACACTTTGGGAGCTGAGTGTAGAAGAGGCTCACGTGGGGATGTGGATCTCAGTATTCAGAATATAAATTTGCTTAAGCCCTATGTTTTCAGTAGTATACTTTCACCCTCAACTGTGTCTGACAAATCCTAGTGCAGGAACCCTCTGTTTTACACTCTCCAGTGAGCAATTTTCCTCAGTCTTCCCCAGGGTGGGTTGTGGACAGAAAACCACTGTGACTTTGTGGATTGGGGGAGGGGATCTAACTACTTTTTTTTTTTTTTTCATTTATTTTTGGCTGCGTTGGGTCTTCATTGGTGCACGCGGGCTTTCTCTAGTTGCGGCAAGCGAGGGCTGCTCTTCGTTGTGGTGCTCGGCCTTCTCATTGCAGTGGCTTCTCTTGTTGCGGAGCGCAGGCTGTAGGCACACGGGCTTCAGTAGTTGTGGCACGTGGGCTTCAGTAGTTGTGGCTCGCGGGCTTCAGTAATTGTGGCATGCGGGCTCTAGAGTGCAGGCTCAGTAGTTGTGGTGCACAGGCTTAGTTGCTCCACAGCATGTGGGATCTTCCCAGACCAGGGCTTGAACCCGTGTCCCCTGCATTGGCAGGCAGATTCTTATCCACTGCGCCACCAGGGAAGCCCCCTAACTGCTTTTTAAAGAGATTTTAAGTCAACAATGTCCTTTTTAGCACTATCTCTCCTCTTCCAAGAGTACTTTATATGCCAGTTCCTCAAGCTTGTAGGGATTCTGTGTGTAAATCAGGTTTGTTTTCAGCTTCCTACTGCTGCCACAGGATTCAGCTTTCTCAGGTATCCCAAATTGTGTTGATGTTCTCTCATCTCTCATTTTCTTTATTTATTTTTTAGATTTATGTCATTCTCCCCCAAAATCCATTTATTGTCATTTTATGAGGTGTTTGGAGGAAGGAAAGTAAATGTGTGTGCTCAATCCACCATCTTGACCCAAGAGTCACAGTAATAAAATTCCTCAAAATTCTCTGTGCAGTAAAAGAATTTCAATGATTACCTAGGGAATTTAATCAACATTTTAAAAATCAAAGACAAAATAATGAATACAATCACTTTGAAAAGCTGGTGATGTCTATAAGAACTGAATATACCCCAAATCAAAAATATTGCGCTTCTAATACACATCCAATAGAAAGATATACATATGTTCACCAAAAATTATGTACAAAAATGTCCATAGCAGCACTACTCATATTAGCCTAAAACCGGAATCAACCCTAATGCCCTCAACAGTGAAACGTATGATAAATGTTGGTATGTTCATGCAACAGGCACAATATATACCATGAAATACTATAAAATGAAAATGAGTAAATTACTACTATATTCAAGAACACAAATGTAATATTGAGTGAAAGAAGCATATACGAAAGAGCATATATTATAAAGTTCTACCTCTACCAAGTTCAAAACTGTTTTGTGGTGACAGAAGTCATAATAGCTTCCCCCTCTGAAGGAGAGGACAATGGCTGGAAGGGAGTGGGAGGCACATTTCTGGGGAGCTGGTAATTCCTTGGTCTGAGAGGTGGTTCTGTATGTTCCTCTGCATAGATTAATCAATTATACACATGATTTGGCCATTCTTCTGTTATACTTCAATTTAAAATGTTCCTTCAAAAAAATTTTCTGTTAACAAAAATAAAGCAAGTCAAGTCACTAAATAGATGCATTTGGTACCAAACTCTGATTTAAGTAGTTTCTTAGGTTCAAAAGCCAGCTTTGCTACTTATTAGCATGTGACTTTGGTTAAAGCATTATTTAAATTCCTCTATAAAATTCAGGTGCAGTCATTCATTCATCCAACAAAAATGTACTGCGTGCCTACTATTACAGGCACTTGGGATATAGCAATGAGCAAACACACCCAAATCCTTAACCTCATAGATCCAATATTCTGATAAGGAAGGGAAAAAAATGCTTGGAGGAAAAAAAATAATAAATGCTCCACCTACCTCCCAGAATTCTGTAACTCTCAAAGGAGATCAGGATAAGAACCTGCCACTCAAAATGCTGTCAAATGTAGCCTATTATTATTATTAGTCACGCTCACCAGGAAATTGCCACAACCCTGCTTTGTAGATACATTTCTATTCCAGCAAATAAGGAATATGAGGATGGGAGAAAGCACACATTCACTACCATCTTAAAAGCTGTTCAATTTACAGGTTGTGTTTTTTGGAGTGTTCTCTTTCTGTTTGGTCTTTAAGTCAGGCTCAGTTCTCCAGATCAATAGACCCCTGCATCAAAATCTCCACTGATGAAAATGTTATTGATGAACTTTATTGCTGGGTTTTTCAGTTGGTTCAACACCATTTCCTGGTCATTCGACAGCGAGCCCAGGAAGAGCATTTTGATAAAGTAGTAAAATGCTGCACAATACAGACTTTAAATATGCAGAGTTTTATTGGCATGTTGGTATGTCCCAGGTTTATTCTGTGTCTTTCCTCTCCTGGCTGGGGGAGCGAGCAAAACTTTTTCCTGCAGGCTGTTTGGTGGATCTCTAACTAGACTTGTTCCAACAGTGCTTTTGTGGAAGTGAGAACCCAGGAAGCAGCTAATCATCTGGTAGGAGAGGACGTTGTTCTGGGAATAGGGACTAACCAGGCCTTCAAAAACTGTCTTGTTAGAGAAAAAACACTTTGTCAAGTTTTTTCTATAGTAATGTTACTCAAAATTTAATGTGCATACAAATCACCCAGGAGTCATGTTAAAATACAGTTGGGATTCACTAGGTCTTGGGTGAAGCTGAAAATTCTTCATTTCTAATATGCTCCCAGTTGATGTTGATGCTATGGGTTCCCAGACCACACTTTGAGTAGCCAGATCCTATGCTACAGGAACTCAAGATAAATCAAACAGTAATTCTGAACCATTAGGCTCCTCCATCATACACAACAGGGTCTTTTGATAAAGGCCAATGCCCAGCAAACCAAAGTAATTTAGTTGACTTATTGGTTCCTTAGGAATTTAGAAATCAAAAGATTCATATTATAATGATAAATATATATTTAGATATAACTGTCTATACAGAAACTGGCAGGAAGTACATTAAAATGTTAAGATATGTGTTTTTTTCTTGTTTCTGCTTTCTAAATTTTCTAGAATAAACATCGTTTAGTTTTATAGTATGAAAACAATGAATGTTAGTTTTTTAAATGTATGTTTTTCAGACTCACAGACTTAGAGAATGAACTTATGGTTACCAGGGGGAAGGGTAGTGGGGGAGGGATGGATTGGGACTTTGGGATTGACATGTACACACTGCTATATTTAAAATGGATAACCAATAAGGACCTACTGTATAGCACAGGGCACTCTGCTCAATACTCTGTAATAACCTAAATGGGAAAAGAATTTTAAAAAGAATAGATACATGTATATGCATAACTGAATTACTCTGCTGTACACCTGAAACTAACACAACATTATTAATCAACCCTGCTCCAATATAAAATAAAAAAATTTTTAAATAAAATAAAATGTATGTTTTAAAAAATTATCCTAATCTCATGCTAAACACTCTGAATACTGGGTAAAAGGTTTTGACTTTTCCATAAATGTCATATATTTATGGAGTGTAACACGTATTCAGGTTCTCTCTGCCTCTTTCCTCCATCTTCTTACCATAGGGGCAGCTCTGAGGGCTGCAAAATGTCAAGTTGTAATGAACTTCAGATGTATCCAACATTACTCTTTCTAAGATAAAGAATTTGGGGGGGGGTTCCATTTTGGAGAAAATGCATGTGGCTTCATTAATAGTAAAAAACTGCTACTTTATAAGAGACTTTATGATGAAAAAGTCTTCCTTAGAAAACTCTGGACTTCCCAGAAGCAATTCATGAATGCTCACTTTGATAAATTCATGATTATCTTAAAACAATTCAAAGAAAAAACTGGTTCATATTCAAACTCTTGGGACAAAAAAGGTTGTTAAATAGAGATCATTGTTGATGATTTGGTCCTACAAGCAAGTAGAAAAAGAGCCACAAAGTGACAAGGCAATCTGACCAGAATTTGATCTTTTAACCACTGCCTTACAGTGTCTTTAATAATGCTTAACATTTCTTGAGCACTTATTATGCACCAGGGACTGTATTAAATACATTAGATATGGATTATCTCATTTAATACAACAACTTATTTTTCCTATTTTATAAATGAGGAAACACTAGAGAGGAGAAGTAACTTGCCTGTGAATGTACAGTAAGTGGCAGACAAGGCAGGAAGTGACTGATTCCAGGCAGTGTGTGTCTCAGTGACACTTTGTAGAAATCAATGAGCCTATCAAAAGTACAGTATGGGAGCTGGTCTTCAGCAGCGAGGTGAATATGGGCTTCTGCTTCTGCAGCGTAGGCGTCCTCATGATGGCTACCACCAATTTTCTCATGTGAATGTTCGTTACCCAGAGCCTCAATTTCTCCACATCTTCGGCCACTGCATCTGTCACAGTGACTTTTTCAAATATCCTCAGCTCACATTATTAAAAAGTTAAAGAAGGGAGCGAGACTTTCAAGATGGCGGAAGAGTAAGACATGGAGATCACCTTCCTCCCCACAAATACATCAGAAATACATCTACATGTGGAACAACTCCTACAGAAATCTTACTGAACACTGGCAGAAGACCTCAGACTGAGCAAAAAATGCTTGTGAGTCACTCCCTCTTGCGAGAACACCAGAATCACAACTAGCTGCTGAACAATCATCGACAGGAAGACACTGGAACTCACCAAAAAATATACCCCACATCCAAAGACAAAGGAGAAGCCACAATGAGATGGTAGGAGGGGCCTAATCAGAATAAAATCAAATCCCATAACTGGTGGGTGGGTGACTCACAGACTGGCGAACACTTATACCACAGAAGTCCACCAACTGGAGTGAAGGTCCTGAGCCCCACGTCAGGCTTCCCAACCTGGGGGGGTCTGGCAACGGGAGGAGGAATTCATAGAGAATCAGACTTTGAAGCCTAGTGGGAATTGATTGCAGGACTTCAACAGGACTGGGGGAAGCAGAGACCCCACTCGTGGAGGCCGCACACAAAATAGTGTGCACATCGGGACCCAGGGGAAGGAGCAGTGACCCTGGGGGCGACTGAACCAGACCTATCTGCTAGTGTTGGAAGGTCTCCTGCAGAGGCAGGGGGTGGCTCTGTTTCACCGTGGGGACAAGGACACTGGCAGCAGAAGTTCTGGGAAGTACTCCTTGGTGTGAGCCCTCCCAGAGTCTGTCATTAGCCCCACCAAAGAGCCCGGGTAGGCTCCAGGGTTGGGTTGCCTCAGGCAAAACAACCAACAGGGAGGGAAGCCAGCCCCACCCATCAATAGTCAAGTGGATTAAAGTTTTACTGAGCTCTGACTGCCAAAGCAACAACCAGCTCTACCCACCACCAGAGCCTCCCATCAAGCCTCTTAGATAACCTCAACCACCAGAGGGCAGACAGCAGAAGCAAGAAAAACTACAATCCTGCAGCCTGTGGAAAAAAAACCACATTCACAGAAAGATAGACAAGATGAAAAGGCAGAGGGTTATATACCAGATGAAGGAACAAGAAAAAACCCCAGAAAAACAACTAAATGAAGTGGAGATAGGCAACCTTCCAGAAAAAGAATTCAGAATAAAGATAGTGAAGATGATCCAGGACCTCAGAATAAGAATGGAGGCAAAGATTGAGAAGATGCAAGAAATGATTAACAAAGACCTAGAAGAATTAAAGAACAAACAAACAGAGAGGACCACTACAATAACTGCAATGAAAACGACACTAGAAGGAATCAATAGCAGAATAACTGAGGCAGAAGAACGGATAAGTGACCTGGAAGACAGAATGGTGGTATTCACTGCTGCGGAACAGACTAAAGAAAAAAGAATGAAAAGAAATGAAGACAGCCTAAGAGACCTCTGGGACAACATTAAATGCAACAACATTCGCATTATAGGGGTCCCAGAAGGAGAAGAGAGAGAGAAAGGACCAGAGAAAATATTTGAAGAGATTATAGTTGAAAACTTCCCTAACATGGGAAAGGAAATAGCTACCCAAGTCCAGGAAGCGCAGTGAGTCCCATACAGAATAAACCCAAGGAGAAACACCGAGACACATAGTAATCACATTGGCAAAAATTACAGACAAAGAAAAATTATTGAAAGCAGCAAGGGAAAAACGACAAATAACATACAAGGGAACTCCCATAAGGTTAACAGCTGATTTCTCAGCAGAAACTGCAAGCCAGAAGGGAGTGGCATGATATACTTAAAGTGATGAAAGGGAAGAACCTACAACCAAGATTACTCTACCCGGCAAGGATCTCATTTAGATTTGATGGAGAAATCAAAAGCTTTACAGACAAGCAAAAGCTAAGAGAATTCAGCACCACCAAACCAGCTCTACAACAAATGCTACAGGAACTTCTCTGAATGGGAAACACAAGAGAAGAAAAGGACCTACAAAAACAAACCCAAAACAATTAAGAAAATGGTCATAGGAACATACATATCAATAATTACCTTAAACGTGAATGGATTAAATGCTCCAACCAAAAGACACAGGCTTGATGAATGGATACAAAGACAAGACCCATATATATGCTTTCTACAAGAGACCCACGTCAGACCTAGGGACACATACAGACTGAAAGTTAGGGGATGGAAAAAGATATTCCATGCAAATGGAAATCAAAAGAAAGCTGGAGTAGCTATACTCATATCAGATAAAATAGACTTTAAAATAAAGAATGTTACAAGAGACAAGGAAGTACACTACATAATGATCAAGGGATCAATCCAAGAAGAAGATATAACAATTATAAATATATATGCACCCAACATAGGAGCACCTCAATACATAAGGCAACTGCTAACAGCTGTAAAAGAGGAAATCGACAGTAACACAATAATAGTGGGGGACTTTAACACCTCACTTACACCAATGGACAGATCATCCAAAATGAAAATAAATAAGGAAACAGAAGCTTTAAATGACACAATAGACCAGATAGATTTAATTGATATTTATAGGACATTCCAGCCAAAAACAGCAGATTACACTTTCTTCTCAAGTGCACACGGAACATTCTCCAGGATAGATCACATCTTGGGTCACAAATCAAACCTCAGTAAATTTAAGAAAATTGAAATCATATCAAGCATCTTTTCTGACCACAACACTATGAGATTAGAAATGAATTACAGGGAAAAAAAAGTAAAGAACACAAACACATGCAGGCTAAACAATACGTTACTAAATAACCAAGAGATCACTGAAGAAATCAAAGAGGAAATCAAAAAATACGTAGAGACAAATGACAATGAAAACACAATGACCCAAAACCTATGGGATACAGCAAAAGTAGTTCTAAGAGTGAAGTTTATAGCTATACAAGCCTACCTAGAGAAACAAGAAAAATCTCAAGTAAACAATCTAACCTTACACTTAAAGAAACTAGAGAAAGAAGAACAAACAAAACCCAAAGTGAGCAGAAGGAAAGAAATCATAAAGATCAGAGAGGAAATAAATGAAATAGAAACAAAGAAAACAATAGCAAAGATCAATAAAACTAAAAGCTGGTTCTTTGAGAAGATAAATAAAATTGATAAGCCATTAGCCAGACTCATCAAGAAAAATAGGGAGAGGACTCAAATCAATAAAATCAGAAATGAAAAAGGAGAAGTTACAACAGACACCGCAGAAATACAAGCCTTCTTAAGAGACTACTACAAGCAACTATATGCCAATAAAATGGACAACCTGGAAGAAATGGACAAATTCATAGAAAGGTATAAGCTTCCAAGACTGAACCAGGAAGAAACAGAAAATATGAACAGACCAATCACACTTAATGAAATTGAAACTGTGATTAAAAATCTTCCAACAAACAGAAGTCCAGGACCAGATGGCTTCACAGGTGAATTCTATCAAACATTTAGAGAAGAGCTAACACCCATCCTTCTCAAACTCTTCCAAAAAATTGCAGAAGGAGGAACACTCCTAAACTCATTCTATGAGGCCACCATCACCCTAATACCAAAACCAGACAAAGATACTACAAAAAAAGAAAATTACAGACCAATATCACTGATGTATATAGATGCAAAAATCCTCAACAAAATACTAGCAAACAGAATCCAACAACATATTAAAAGCATCATACATGACAATCAAGTGGGATTTATCCCAGGGATGCAAGGATTCTTCAAATATATGCAAATCAATCAATGTGATACACCATATTAACAAATTGAAGAATAAAAACCATATGATCATCTCAATAGATGCAGAAAAAGCTTCTGAGAAAATTCAACACCCATTTATGATAAAAACTTTCCAGAAAGTGGGCATAGAGGGAACCTACCTCAACATAATAAAGGCCATATACGACAAACCCACAGCAAACATCATTCTCAACGGTGAAAAGCTGAAAGCATTTCCACTAAGATCAGGAATGAGACAAGGATGTCCACTCTCACCACTATTATTTAACATAGTTCTGGAAGTTCTAGCCACAGCAATCAGAGAAGAAAAAGAAATAAAAGGAATACAAATTGGAAAAGAAGTAAAACTGTCACTGTTTGCAGATGACATGATACTATACATAAAGAATCCTAAAACTGCCACCAGAAAACTACTAGAGCTGATCAATGAATTTGGTAAAGTTGCAGGATACAAAATTAATGCACAGAAATCTCTTGCATTCCTATACACTAATGATGAAAAATCTGAAAGAGAAATTATGGAAACACTCCCATTTACCATTGCAACAAAAAGAATGAAATACCTAGGAATAAACCTACCTAAGAAGACAAAAGACCTGTATGCAGAAAACTATAAGACACTGATGAAAGAAATTAAAGATGATACCAACAGATGGAGAGATATACAATGTTCTTGGATTGGAAGAATCAATATTGTGATAATGACTATACTACCCAAAGCAATCTACAGAGTCAATGCAATCCCTATCAAATTACCAAGGGCATTTTTTACGGAACTAGAACAAATCATCTTAAAATTTGTATGGAGACACAAAAGACCCGGAATAGCCAAAGCAGTCTTGAGGGGAAAAAATGGAGCTGGAGGAATCAGACTCCCTGACTTCAGACTATACTACAAAGCTACAGTACTCAAGACAATATGGTACTGGCACAAAAACAGAAACATAGATCAATGGAACAAGATCTATCTCTTTCTAGCCCAGAGATAAACCCACGCCCATATGGTCAACTAATCTATGACAAAGGAGGAAAGGATATACAATGGACAAAAGACAGTCTCTTCAATAAGTGGTGCTGGGAAAACTGGACAGCTACATGTAAAAGAATGAAATTAGAATACTCCCTAACACCATACACAAAAATAAATTCAAAATGGATTAGAGAACTAAATGTAAGACTGGACACTATAAAACTCTTGGAGGAAAACATAGGAAGAACACTCTTTGACATAAATCACAGCAAGATCTTTTTTGATCCACCTCCTAGAGTAATGGAAATAAAAATGAAAATAAGCAAATGGGACCTAATGAAACTTCAAAGCTTTTGCACAGCAAAGGAAACCATAAACAAGAAGAAAAGACAGCCCTCAGAATGGGAGAAAATATTTGCAAAAGAATCAACGGACAAGGAATTAATCTCCAAAATATACAAACAGCTCATTCAGCTCAATATTAAAGAAACAAACAACCCCATCCAAAAATGGGCAGAAGACCTAAATAGACATTTCTCCAAAGAAGACATACAGGCGGCCACGAAGCACAAGGAAAGATGCTCAACATCCCTAATTATTAGAGAAATGCAAATCAAAACTACAATGAGGTATCACCTCACACCAGTTAGAATGGGCATCATCAGAAAATCTACAAACAACAAATGCTGGAGAGGGTGTGGAGAAAAGGGAACCCTCTTGCACTGTTGGTGGGAATGTAAATTGATACAGCCACTATGGAGAACAGTATGGAGGGTCCTTAAAAAACTAAAAATAGAATTACCATATGACCCAGCAATCCCACTACTGGGCATATACCCAGAGAAAACCATAATTCAAAAAGACACATGCACCCCAATGTTCATTGCAGCACTATTTACAATAGCCAGGTCATGGAAGCAACCTAAATGCCCATCGACAGAGGAATGGATAAAGAAGTTGTGGTACATATATACAATGGAATATTACTCAGCCATAAAAAGGAACGAAATTGAGTCATTTGTTGAGACGTGGATGGATCTAGAGACTGTCATACAGAGTGAAGTAAGTCAGAAAGAGAAAAACAAATATCGTATATTAACACATGTATGTGGAACCTAGAAAAATGGTACAGTTGAACCAGGTTGCAGGGCAGAAGTTGAGACACAGATGTAGAGAACAAATGTATGGACACCAAGGGGAGAAAACTGTGGTGGGGTGGGGATGGTGGTGTGCTGAATTGGGCAATTGGGATTGACACGTATACAGTGATGTGTATAAAATTGATGACTGATCAAAAAAAAAAAAAAAAAGACAAATTACAAAAAAAAAAAGAAAATGCTTGTGAGCACTCAGGAAAAGGGAGCTATCTTTGTAAACACTTTAAATTTCAGCTCTTCTGAAGTCTCTTCTTAAGTTTCTGATCATAATCAACATTTGTTTAAGCTGTTTCATTAACAAAAAAAACAAACAAATGAAAAAATTTGTTTATAAGCCCCTCTAAGGTAAACTTTAAAAACTTAGGTTCAAATTCATATTCCTACTTTTTTCAAATATCCTTTGGTATATAGATCCTTATAGTTGATTTATAAAGGGAAGAGTAAAAGTTGTTAATTATGTCACTTGAATCATAGATTTCTCATTAAAATTTGGCCCATGGATAAGAGACAACACAAAACAGTGAGAGAAGTCTATTGTTCATAGAGCCATTCACACAGACACTTATTTTCCCTATAAACGGGGGGAAAAAAGAGACACCAATATATTCAAACAAGCTAATAGGAGAAGCCCATTATATACAATACAAGGTTACTTAAAAGTGTTTGCAAATGAGACATTCAAGTCCACAGTGATATCAAAGCTCCTCTTTGGTGTTACTTTGTATTTTGAGTATTTTCAAAAGAGAATGACGAAGATTTAACACAGCCGCTATCTTCCCAAGTATAATGTTTTGTTTGTGCCCCTTGTCCAATGATGTTAGCAAATCTACTTTTTCTTGAAAAGATGTGCAGGAATGGGCAAATGGTAAGTCAGTAAGTTCATTTAAGGCTGCACAATTCTGTCACTTTCACCCAAGATAGCCAGTTTCTTATAACTTTAGCAATAGCAGGAGAGCTCACAAATAGCCTGGAATATGAGAGAAAACCAAAGAATAAAAGCTACCAAAAATTTCGACTGGAAACAAAAAAAAAAAAGAAGACCTCAGACTTCCCAAAAGGCAAGAAACTCCAAAGGAACCTGGCTGTGTGGCTGAAAAGGACATCATGCTCTGGCTGGGTGTCAGGCCTGTGCCTCTGAGGTGGGAGAGCCTTGTTCAGTTCATTGGTCCACCAGAGACATCCAGGCTCCACATAATATCAAATGGCGAAAGCTCTCCCAGAGATTTCCATCTCAACACTAAGACTCAGCTCCATTCAACGACCAGCAAGCTGAAGTACTGGATACCTTATGCCAAACAACTAGCAAGACAGGAACACAGCCCCACCCATTAGCAGAGAGGCTGCCTAAAATCATAATAAGGTCACAGATACCACAAAACACACCACCAGATGCAGTCCTGCCCACCAGAAAGACAAGATCCAGCCTCATCCACCAGAAAAAAGGCACCAGTCACCTCCACCAGGAAGCCTCACAACCCACTGAACAAATCTTAGCCACTGGGGGAAAACACCAAAAACAATGGGAACTACAAACCTGCAGGCTTCAAAAAGGAGACCCCAAACACAGTAAGTTAAGCAAAATGAGAAGACAGAAACACACAGCAGATGAAGGAGCAAGGTAAAAACCCACCAGAACAAACAAATGGAGAGGAAATAGGCAGTCTACCTGAAAAATAATTCAGAGTAATGATAGTAAAGATGATCCAAAATCTTGGAAATAGAATGGAGAAAATACAAGAAAGGTTTAAAAAGGACCTAGAAGAACTAAAGAGCAAAAAAACAATGATGAACAACACAGTAAATGAAATTAAAAATCCTCTAGAAGGAATGAATAGCAGAATAACTGAAGCAGAAGAATGGATAAGTGACCTGGAAGATAAAATAGTGGAAATAACTACCACAGAGCAGAATAAAGAAAAAAGAATGAAAAGAATTGAGGACAGTCTTAGAGACCTCTGGGACAACATTAAATGCAACAACATTCGAATTATAGGGGTCCCAGAAGAAGAAGAGAAAAAAAAAGGCACTGAGGAAATATTTGAAGAGATTATTGTTGAAAACTTCCCTAATATGGGAAAGGAAATAGTCAATCAAGTCCAGGAAGCACAGAGAGTCCCATGCAGGATAAATCCAAGGAGAAACATGCCAAGACACATATTAATCAAACTATCAAAACTTAAATACAAAGAAAACATATTAAAAGCAGCAAGGGAAAAACAACAAATAACATACAAGGGAATCCCCATAAGGTTAACAGCTGATCTTTCAGCAGAAACTCTGCAAGCCAGAAGGGAGTGGCAGGACATACTTAAGTGATGAAAGGGAAAAACCTACAACCAAGACTACTCTACCCAGCAAGGATCTCATTCAGATTCAATGGAGAAATTAAAACCTTTACAGACAAGCAAAAGCTAAGAGAATTCAGAACCAACAAACCAGCTTTACAACAAATGCTAAAGAAACTTCTCTAGTCAGGAAACACAAGAGAAAGAAAAGACCTAAAATAACAAACCCAAAACAATTAAGAAAATGGTCATAGTAACATACATATCGATAACTACTTTAAATGTAAATGGATTAAATGCTCCCACCAAAAGACATAGACTGGCTGAATGGATACAAAAACCACACCCGTATATCTGCTGTCTACAAGAGACCTACTTCAGACCTAGGGACACATACAGAGTGAAAGTGAGGGGATGGAAAAAGATATTCCATGCAAATGGAAATCAAAAGAAAGCTGGAGTAGCAATTCTCATATCAGACAAAATAGACTTTAAAATAAAGACTATTACAAGAGACAAAGAAGGACACTACATAATGATCAAGGGATCAATCCAAGAAAAAGATATAACAATTGTAAATATTTATGCACCCAACATAGGAGCAGCTCAATACATAAGGCAAATACTAACAGCCATAAAAGGAGAAATTGACAGTAACACAATCATAGTAGGGGACTTTAACACCCCACTTTCACCAATGGACAGATCTTCCAAAATGAAAATAAATAAGGAAACACAAGCTTAAATGATACATTAAACAAGAGGGACTTAATTTATATTTATAGGACATTCCATCCAAAAACAACAGAATACACTTTCCTCTCAAGTGCTCATGGAACATTCTCCAGGATAGATCATATCTTGGGTCACAAATCAAGCCTTGGTAAATTTAAGAAAATTGAAATTGTATCAAGTATCTTTTCCGAACACAATGCTATAAGACTAGATATCAATTACAGGAAAAAATCTGTAAAACATACAAACACATGGAAGCTAAACAGTACACTACTAAATAAGCAAGAGATCACTGAAGAAATCAAAGAGGAAATCAAAAAATACTTAGAAACAAATGACAATAAAAACACGAAGACCCAAAATCTATGGGATGCAGCAAAAGCAGTTCTAAGAGGGAAGTATACAGCCATACAATCCTACCTCAAGAAACAAGAAACATCTCAAATAAACAACCTAAAATTCCACCTAAATCAATTTGAGAAAGAAGAACAAAAAATACCCAAAGTTAGCAGAAGGAAAGAAATCATAAAGATCAGATCAGAAATAAATGAAAATAAAATGAAGCAAACGATAGCAAAGATCAATAAAACTAAAAGCTGGCTCTTTGAGAAGATAAACATAATTGATAAACCATTAGCCAGACTCATCAAGAAAAAATGGGAGAAGACTCAAATCAATAGAATTAGAAATGAAAAAGGAGAAGTAACAACTGACACTGCAGAAATACAAAGGATCATGAGAGAGTACTACAAGCAACTATATGCCAATAAAATGGACAACCTGGAAGAAATGGACAAATTCTTAGAAAAGTACAACCTTCCGAGACTGAACCAGGAAGAAATAGAAAGTATAAACAGACCAATCACAAGCACTGAAATTGAAACTGTGATTAAAAATCTTCCAACAAACAAAAGCCCATGATCAGATGGCTTCACCGGTGACTTCTATCAAACATTTAAAGAAGAGCTCACACCTATCCTTCTCAAACTCTTCCAAAATATAACAGAGGGAGGAGCACTCCCAAACTCATTCTACGAGGCCACCATCACCCTGATACCAAAACCAGACAAAGATGTCACAAAGAAAGGAAACTACAGACCAATATCACTGATGAACATAGATGCAGAAATCCTCAACAAAATACTAGCAAACAGAATCCAACAGCACATTAAAAAGATCATACACCATGATCAAGTGGGGTTTATGCCAGGAATGCAAGGATTCTTATATATATGCAAATCAATCAATGTGATAAACCATATTAACAAATTGAAGGAGAAAAACCATATGATCATCTCAATAGATGCAGAAAAAGCTTTCGACAAAATTCAACACCAATTTACGATAAAAACCCTCCAGAAAGTAGGCGTAGAGGGAACTTACCTCAACATAATACAGGCCATATATGACAAACCCACAGCCAACATCATTCTCAATGGTGAAAAACTGAAACCATTTCCACTAAGATCAGGAACAAGACAAGGTTGTCCACTCTTACCATTATTATTCAACATAGTTTTGGAAGTTGTAGCCACAGCAATCAGAGAAGAAAAAGAAATAAAAGGAATCCAAATCAGAAAAGAAGTAAAACTGTCACTGTTTGCAGATGACATAATAGTATACATAGAGAATCCTAAAGATGCTACCAGAAAACTACTAGAGCTAATCAATGAATTTGATAAAGTAGTGGGATACAAAGTTAATACACAGAAATCTCCTGCATTCCTATACACTAATGATGAAAAATCTGAAAGAGAAATTAAGGAAACACTCCCATTTACCATTGCAGCAAAAAGAATAAAATACCTAAGAATAAACCTACTGAAGGAGACAAAAGACCTGTATACAGAAAACTGTAAGACACTGAAGAAAGAAATTAAAGGTGATACAAACAGATGGAGAGATATATCATATTCTTGGATTGGAAGAATCAACATTGTGAAAATGACAATACTACCCAAAGCAATCCACAGATTCCATGCAATCCCTATCAAACTACCAATGGCATTTTTCGCAGAACTAGAACAAAAAAATTTCAATTTGTATGGAGACATAAAAGACCCCAAATAGCCAAAGCAATCTTGACAAAGAAAAACGGAGCTGGAGGAATCAGGCTCCCGGACTTCAGACTCTACTACAAAGCTACAGTAATCAAGGCAGTATGGTCCTGGCACAAAAACAGAAATATAGATCAATGGAACAGAATAGAAAGCCCAGAGGTAAACCCACGTATATATGGTCACCTTATTTTTGATAAAGGAGGCAAGAATGTACAATGGAGAGAAGATAGCCTCTTCAATAAGTGGTGCTGGGAAAACTGGACAGCTACATGTAAAAGAATGAAATTAGAACACTCCTTAACACCATACACAAAAATAAACTCAAAATGGATTAAGGACCTAAATGTAAGACCAGACACTGTAAAACTCTTAGAGGAAAACATAGGCAGAACACTCTATGACATAAATCACAGCAAGATCCTTTTTGACCCACATCCTAGAGAAATGGAAATAAAAGCACAAATAAACAAATGGGACCTAATGAAACTTAAAAGCTTTTGCACAGCAAAGGAAACCATAAACAAGACAAAAAGACAACCCTCAGAATGGGAGAAGATATTTGCAAATGAAACAACTGACAAAGGATTAATCTCCAAAATTTACAAGCAGTACATGGAGCTCTATATCAAAAAAACAAACAACCTAATCCAAAAATGGGCAGAAGACCTAAATAGAGAGTTCTCCAAAGAAGATATACAGATTGCCAACAAACAGATGAAAGGATGCTCAACATCACTAATCATTAGAGAAATGCAAATCAAAACTACAATGAGGTATCACCTCACACCAGTCAGAATGGCCATCATCAAAAAATCTACAAACAGAACAGAAGCAAGAAAAACTACAATCCTGCAGCCTGTGGACCAAAAACCACAGTTACAGAAAGATAGAGAAGATGAAAAGGCAGAGGGCTATGTACCAGATGAAGGAACAAGAAAAAACCCCAGAAAAACAACTAAATGAAGTGGAGATAGGCAACCTTCCAGAGAAAGAATTCAGAATAATGATAGTGAAGATGATCCAGGACCTCGGAATAAGAATGGAGGCAAAGATTGAGAAGATGCAAGAAATGATTAACAAAGACCTAGAAGAATTAAAGAACAAACAAACAGAGATGACCAATACAATAACTGAAATGAAAACTACACTAGAAGGAATCAATAGCAGAATAACTGAGGCAGAAGAACGGATAAGTGACCTGGAAGACAGAATGGTGGAATTCACTGCTGCGGAACAGACTAAAGAAAAAAGAATGAAAAGAAATGAAGACAGCCTAAGAGACCTCTGGGACAACATTAAACGCAACAACATTCGCATTATAAGGGTCCCAGAAGGAGAAGAGAGAGAGAAAGGACCAGAGAAAATATTTGAAGAGATTATAGTCGAAAACTTCCCTAACATGGGAAAGGAAATAGCCACCCAAGTCCAGGAAGTGCAGAGAGTTCCATACAGAATAAACCCAAGGAGAAACACGCCGAGACACATAGTAATCAAAGTGGCAAAAATTAAAGACAAAGAAAAATTATTGAAAGCAGCAAGGGAAAAACGACAAATAACATACAAGGGAACTCCCATAAGGTTAACAGCTGATTTCTCAGCAGAAACTCTGCAAGCCAGAAGGGAGTGGCATGATATACTTAAAGTGATGAAAGGGAAGAACCTACAACCAAGATTACTCTACCCGGCAAGGATCTCATTTAGATTTGATGGAGAAATCAAAAGCTTTACAGACAAGCAAAAGCTAAGAGAATTCAGCACCACCAAACCAGCTCTACAACAAATGCTAAAGGAACTTCTCTAAGTGGGAAACACAAGAGAAGAAAAGGACCTACAAAAACAAACCCAAAACAATTAAGAAAATGGTCATAGGAACATACATATCGATAATTACCTTAAACGTGAATGGATTAAACGCCCCAACCAAAAGACATAGACTGGCTGAATGGATACAAAAACAAGACCCATATATATGCTGTCTACAAGAGACCCACTTTAGACCTAGGGACACATACAGACTGAAAGTGAGGGGATGGAAAAAGATATTCCATGCAAATGGAAATCAAAAGAAAGCTGGAGTAGCTATACTCATATCAGATAAAATAGACTTTAAAATAAAGAATGTTACAAGAGACAAGGAAGGACACTACATAATGATCCAGGGATCAATCCAAGAAGAAGATATAACAATTATAAATATATATGCACCCAACATAGGAGCACCTCAATACATAAGGCAACTGCTAACAGCTATAAAAGAGGAAATCGACAGTAACACAATAATAGTGGGGGACTTTAACACTTCACTTACACCAATGGACAGATCATCCAAAATGAAAATAAATAAGGAAACAGAAGCTTTAAATGACACAATAGACCAGATAGATTTAATTGATATATATAGGACATTCCATCCAAAAACAGCAGATTACACGTTCTTCTCAAGTGCGCACTGGACATTCTCCAGGATAGATCACATCTTGGGTCACAAATCAAGCCTCAGTAAATTTAAGAAAATTGAAATCATACCAAGCATCTTTTCTGACCACAACGCTATGAGATTAGAAATGAATTACAGGGAAAAAAACGTAAAAAAGACAAACACATGGAGGCTAAACAATACGTTACTAAATAACCAAGAGATCACTGAAGAAATCAAAGAGGAAATAAAAAAATACCTAGAGACAAATGACAATGAACACACGATGACCCAAAACCTATGGGATGCAGCAAAAGCGGTTCTAAGAGGGAAGTTTATAGCTATACAAGCCTACCTAAAGAAACAAGAAAAATCTCAAGTAAACAATCTCAGCTTACACCTAAAGAAACTAGAGAAAGAAGAACAAACAAAACCCAAAGTTAGCAGAAGGAAAGAAATCATAAAGATCAGAGCAGAAATAAATGAAATAGAAACAAAGAAAACAATAGCAAAGATCAATAAAACTAAAAGTTGGTTCTTTGAGAAGATAAACAAAATTGATAAGCCATTAGCCAGACTCATCAAGAAAAAGAGGGAGAGGACTCAAATCAATAAAATCAGAAATGAAAAAGGAGAAGTTACAACAGACACCGCAGAAATACAAAACATCCTAAGAGACTACTATAAGCAACTTTATGCCAATAAAATGGACAACCTGGAAGAAATGGACAAATTCTTAGAAAGGTATAACCTTCCAAGACTGAATCAGGAAGAAACAGAAAATATGAACAGACCAATCACAAGCACTGAAATTGAAACTGTGATTAAAAATCTTCCAACAAACAAAAGTCCAGGACCAGATGGCTTCACAGGTGAATTCTATCAAACATTTAGAGAAGAGCTAACACCCATCCTTCTCAAACTCTTCCAAAAAATTGCAGAGGAAGGAACACTCCCAAACTCATTCTATGAGGCCACCATCACGCTGATACCAAAACCAGACAAAGACACTACAAAAAAAGAAAATTGCAGACCAATATCACTGATGAATATAGATGCAAAAATCCTCAACAAAATACTAGCAAACAGAATCCAACAACACATTAAAAGGATCATACACCACGATCAAGTGGGATTTATCCCAGGGATGCAAGGATTCTTCAATATACGCAAATCAATCAATGTGATACACCATATTAACAAATTGAAGAATAAAAACCATATGATCATCTCAATAGATGCAGAAAAAGCTTTTGACAAAATTCAACACCCATTCCTGATAAAAACTCTCCAGAAAGTGGGCATAGAGGGAACCTACCTCAACATAATAAAGGCCATATATGACAAACCCACAGCAAACATCATTCTCAATGGTGAAAAACTGAAAGCATTTCCTCTAAGATCAGGAACGAGACAAGGATGTCCACTCTCACCACTATTATTCAACATAGTTCTGGAAGTCCTAGCCACGGCAATCAGAGAAGAAAAAGAAATAAAAGGAATACAAATTGGAAAAGAGGAAGTAAAACTGTCACTGTTTGCGGATGACATGATACTATACATAGAGAATCCTAAAACTGCCACCAGAAAACTGCTAGAGCTAATTAATGAATATGGTAAAGCTGCAGGATACAAAATTAATGCACAGAAATCTCTTGCATTCCTATACACTAATGATGAAAAATCTGAAAGAGAAATTAAGGAAACACTCCCATTTACCATTGCAACAAAAAGAATAAAATACCTAGGAATAAACCTACCTAGGGAGACAAAAGACCTGTATGCAGAAAACTATAAGACACTGATGAAAGAAATTAAAGATGATACCAACAGATGGAGAGATATACCATGTTCTTGGATTGGAAGAATCAACATTGTGAAAATGAGTATACTACCCAAAGCAATCTACAGATTCAATGCAATCCCTATCAAATTACCAATGGCATTTTTTATGGAGCTAGAACAAATCATCTTAAAATTTGTATGGAGACACAAAAGACCCCGAATAGCCAAAGCAGTCTTGAGGCAAAAAAATGGAGCTGGAGGAATCAGACTTCCTGACTTCAGACTATACTACAAAGCTACAGTAATCAAGACAATATGGTACTGGCACAAAAACAGAAACATAGATCAATGGAACAAGATAGAAAGCCCAGAGATTAACCCACGCACCTATGGTCAACTAATCTATGACAAAGGAGGCAAAGATATACAATGGAGAAAAGACAGTCTCTTCAATAAGTGGTGCTGGGAAAACTGGACAGCTACATGTAAAAGAATGAAATTAGAATACTCCCTAACACCATACACAAAAATAAACTCAAAATGGATTAGAGACCTAAATATAAGACTGGACACTATAAAACTCTTAGAGGAAAACATAGGAAGAACACTCTTTGACATAAATCACAGCAAGATCTTTTTTGATCCACCTCCTAGAGTAATGGAAATAAAAACAAAAATAAACAAGTGGGACCTAATGAAACTTCAAAGCTTTTGCACAGCAAAGGAAACCATAAACAAGACGAAAAGACAACCCTCAGAATGGGAGAAAATATTTGCAAACGAATCAACGGACAAAGGATTAATCTCCAAAATATATAAACAGCTCATTCAGCTCAATATCAAAGAAACAAACACCCCAATCCAAAAATGGGCAGAAGACCTAAATAGACATTTCTCCAGAGAAGACATACAGACGGCCACGAAGCACATGAAAAGATGCTCAACATCACTAATTATTAGAGAAATGCAAATCAAAACTACAATGAGGTATCACCTCACTCCTGTTAGAATGGGCATGATCAGAAAATCTACAAACAACAAATGCTGGAGAGGGTGTGGAGAAAAGGGAACCCTCTTGCACTGTTGGTGGGAATGTAAATTGATACAGCCACTATGGAGAACAATATGGAGGTTCCTTAAAAAACTAAAAATAGAATTACCATATGACCCAGCAATCCCACTACTGGGCATATACCCAGAGAAAACCATAATTCAAAAAGACACATGCACCCGAATGTTCATTGCAGCACTATTTACAATAGCCAGGTCATGGAAGCAACCTAAATGCCCATCAACAGACGAATGGATAAAGAAGTTGTGGTACATATATACAATGGAATATTACTCAGCCATAAAAAGGAACGAAATTGAGTCATTTGTTGAGACGTGGATGGATCTAGAGACTGTCATACAGAGTGAAGTAAGTCAGAAAGAGAAAAACAAATGTCATATATTAACGCATGTATGTGGAACCTAGAAAAATGGTACAGATGAGCCAGTTTGCAGGGCAGAAGTTGAGACACAGATGTAGAGAATGGACCTATGGACACCAAGGGGGGAAAACTGCGGTGAGGTGGGGATGGTGGTGTGCTGAATTGGGCGATTGGGATTGACATGTATACACTGATGTGTATAAAAGTGATGCCTAATAAGAACCTGCAGTATAAAAAAACAAACAAAACAACTAATACTAAACTTTCATTGGGTTATTTGTATGGAAAAATGTTAATATAAATGTTTTAGACATTACATGAAATTTCTAAAAATCTTATATTTGTATTTGTATGGAAATATGTATGGAAATATGTTAATATAAATGTTTCAGACATTACATGAAATATCTAAAAATCTTATATTTGTATTTGTATGGAAATATGTATGGAAATATGTTAATATAAATGTTTCAGACATTACATGAAATTTCTAAAAAAAAAAAAAAAAAAATCCACAAACAGTAAATGCTGGAGAGGATGTGGAGTAAAGGGAACCCTCCTGCACTGTTGGTGGGAATGTAAATTGATACAGCCACTATGGAGAACAGTATGAAGGTTCCTTAAAAAACTAAAAGTAGAACTACCATACGACCCAGCAATCCCACTACTGGGCATATACCCTGAGAAAACCATAATTCAGAAAGAGTCATGTACCACAGTGTTCATTGCAGCTCTATTTACAATAGTCAGGACATGGAAGCAACCTAAGTGTCCATTGACAGATGAATGGATAAAGAAGATGTGGCAGATATATACAATGGAATATTACTCAAACATAAAAAGAAGTGAAATTGAGTTATTTGTAGTGAGGAGGATGGACCTAGAGACTGTCATACAGAGTGAATTAAGTCAGAAAGAGAAAAATAAATACCATATGCTAACACATATATATGGAACCTAAAAAAATAAAAGTGGTTCTGAAGAACTTAGGGGCAGGACAGGAATAAAGGTACAGACGTAGAGAATGGACCTGAGGACATGGGGAGGGGGAATGGTAAGCTGGGACGAAATGAGAGAGTGGCATGGACATATATTCATTTCCAAATGTAAAATAGCTAGCTAGTGAGAAGCAGCTGCATAGCACAGGGAGATCAGCTCGGTGCTTTGTGACCACCTAGAGGGGTGGGATAGGGAGGGTGGGAGGGAGGCTCAAGAGGGAAGGGATACGGGGATATATGTATACATATAGCTGATTCACTTTGTTATACAGCAGAAACTAACACAACATTGTAAAGCAATTATACTCCAATAAAGATGTTAAAAATATATATACAGTATGTAGTCAATATCTTAAATTTGTTTTCTGACTTCCTAGACTTCTGATTAATTCCCAGCTTATTCATTAGCTTTTTTCATGATGCTCATTCACTTGTTTTAGAGCCACTAATTAACTGTAGCTTGTCTGCTGGAAGCTTCAAAGACCCACCTATTTTCCTAAATTGGTTCTCTATGTGGAATCTTATAATTTTCTCATTTTAATATAAAAATTAAGCAGATATGTTCACAGAAAAATTGGAGCTGCTATTTCCTATCATGATCATCCTTATTCTATAAGTCACCTGGTTTTTTATCTTACTGGGTTGGCCAAAAATTCGTTCAGTTAGTGAATACGTTATTCAATAAAGTTCCTTGTGAACATGAAAAATGTCTTTTTTTTTTTACTTAAAACCAAATGAACTTTTTGGCCGACCCTGTATTTTGTCTAAATTTTTCTCATTTGTGTTACTCTTAAAGTTGTAAGTTCTTGTTGGGCAGGGGCCAAGCCTTTACATTTGAAAACAACAGAACTTCGGAATGAAAGACCGAAAGAAAAAAAAAAACTATTCGCAATGGTTGCTTCTGGGTTAATGGGATTGCGAGTAATTTTTATCCTTCCTACAGTTTCCAGATTTTCCACAAAGTGCTTACAATTAGGGAAAGTTATGATTTTAAGGCATTTTTAACTTTCATTGTCTAGGATGGTATATGTTGACTTCTACAAAACATCTCATCCACACTGAAAAATATCTATTAATGACACCAGTAATAAATATTAGAAATAAAATTCTTACATTAAATCGGAGGCAATGCTGTGTAGTAGAGGCCTAGTGAGAAGGGAGCCACTCCAATAGGGAGAAGGAGAAAAGTTGGAGGCAAAGGCATCCCTGGTGGCGCGGTGGTTGAGAATCTGCCTGCTAATGCAGGGGACGCGGGTTCGAGCCCTGGTCTGGGAAGATCCCACATGCCGCGGAGCAACTAGGCCCGTGAGCCACAACTACTGAACCTGCGCGTCTGGAGCCTGTGCTCCGCAACAAGAGAGGCCGCGATAGTGAGAGGCCCGCACACCGCGATGAAGAGTGACCCCTGCTTGCCGCAACTGAAGAAAGCCCTCGCACAGAAACGAAGACCCAACACAGACAAAAATAAATAATAAAATAAATATAAGGAAAAAAAAAATCTGACTGCTTTTTAAAAAAAAAAAAAAAAAAAGTTGGAGGCTTTTAAAACATGTTTGTGACCTCACCACTGTTCCCCTGAATCCAAGTGGCCCGGGTTCATAAACCTGCAAGGTGCTTTCCACAGGTTCACAGAATAAAACCTCACTGTGCGCCACATGAGAGGGGTGGGCTATGTAGTAAAAACATGACTTACCTCCTACCTCAGTGCATGGAGCCGTTCACAGTCCCATAGATACTTTCTCTAGGCACTGTGATGCTTCTGAAGTTTTGCCTGTGATACCTCCAAGCACAGACACTAATACAAACAGTGCTGAAGTTAGTCAGTTCTGGAAAGGTCTTTTTCCTTCCATCTCATTTAAAAATTGGAAACTAGAAAGACTTAGGTTTTCTTAACAGGGATTTATTTTCTGGCACTGCTGATATTTTGAAATATCAAAATAGAAAAATATCAATAGAAACCATTGCTGTCTGCTTCCTTGTGCTCTGGTTATTGTTGTGCCTTCTGATGTCATCACTTGTGAGCTGGTGATATCACAGTGCATTGTTCGAGTTGTATTCATCATCCAAGTGCAGCCAAGAGGACAGAGTGTTGAGAGATTGACAGAGAAAATGCTGGAAACTCCTCCTAAGCACGAGTCAGAGAGGAAATTGCTACCATCCTCACGGTCCAATGATGGAATACACAGCATGTGCTGGAAGCACCAGAGGAAACCCCAGCTGTCCTTGTCAGAGCAACCTTGAAATGAAGATCAGAATGGCTGCTCCAAGAGATTGGGCCAGACCACAAAGCAGAAGTTCAGGTGACAGATACAGGGGAAGTGGGGAGCTGGGGCACACTTTAGGACGGGTCCTCTAAGGAATGGCAAAATCTTCTATAATGCCTCTGGGAGGTGGGATGGAGGTACAATTAAACAGAAGCTCTTCCTTAATCTCTTCTGGAAATATGAGTTTTCCTCTGGGCCAGAATCTTAATGAGGTAGCTCAGTGACTCCTTGAAGGACAGCCATTAAAACCCTGATGCCATGATTTGTAGATTGATGGATTGGGTTCAAATCCCACTCTGAGAGCAATTGAGGTAGTTACTTAATTCAGCCTCAGCTTCTCATCTGTGAAATAAATAATAGTACCTAGCTCATAGAAATGCTGTAAGGATTAAATAAGGAAATGTTTGTAAAGTACTGCATATATAAAGTACACAGTGCCTAGCACACGGTAGGCCTACAAAAAATGATAGCTATTACTAATTGTGTGTGTGTATGAAATTGTGTGTGTATATAGATATATATACATATGTATATACATACACATATACATACAAGGTAGACCAAACATATATGTATATGGCAAAGAAAGATGAGAAGCATTCTGGCTTTGATTTTGAATTTATTGTAAGAGACTAATAACACATCAAATGTTTTATGTAGCAGATCCCCAGTAATGAGCCCAAATAATAGTATACTGTGATAAAGTTATCCTGTCCTCTTGGTTAATGGCTTTCCAAACTCACTGAGAATCAGTTTAGATAAAATACTGTTCAAGTCTCTACATGTTAAAGAAAAATTTCAGAGAACAGAGTTTACTAGCAAGGAAGAAGATTTTATTCAATATCGCAATAGGGGTCAGGTCTTTTGCACTAGGGCAGAGCGACTGAACTCAACTTCCTTAGAAACAAAAAGCAGAAGAGTTTTTAAGTGCTAAAGCGAGCTACTGGAAAAGTACTGAAGGATGTTAGTGGGGAGATTGGTCAATGTGATTAGGCCATTTGTGTTTGCTAATTGACACAGGCTGATCAAATTAGGTGGCCCCTAGCCTCCCACAGAGACCAGGAGATCTGGGTGCCATCTTTCTTGATGATCATATTTCACAGGATGGCTCCCAGGTCCTTGACAAAGATGGTCTTCAACTGTAAAACAGGCAAGAGGCTAGGAAAAGATTTACATCTCAAATGGGCAAAGAATTTACAATTGCAAGTTTTCTAAAGTAAATGCTCTAAGAAAAGAGAGGTCAGTGACCTTATAGTCAGGAAGAAGACTGTCTAAAGTTTAGTCAACCTGAGGGGAATGTTAAGGACATTTTGGTCATGTTCCCAGTTTAGCAAGATAGGTCCTAATGCATCAGTGGAAGAGAAGCCACCAAAGGCATCTTTTCCCTGGTGCCACCAGGTCCCACCTGTCCAAACCTAGTTCTTAAACCCCATGTATAATAACCTATCTCCTTTCTTATTTGTTTGGACATTTCCACCATTTGAGTCATTCTCCTGTGACACACAACAAAGGTGTGTGCCCCCTAATTTGGGGGCAGCAATGCAGGACCTGCCTGCATATCTATTACCCCTACTATCAGGGTGAGGCACTCAGCAAAATTTTGAGGTAGACAAAGGCTCACCAACTTTTCTTCCCTTCCCTGGCTCCCCTTGCTGTTTCAGACACCCTGTGCCCTCAGACTCTCTCCTGTACTTTTCTTTCCTCCCAAAAAACTTGCTCCTGAATCTTATACTAATTTAAAAAACAAAACAAAAAACTGGCTAAAAGCTTAGAGGAAGCCAGAATGTGTGTATGCTAACTAAATCTTAAGCTAAGTGGAATTCTTAGTTCTGACCAACAGTGGGTCAGAATTTTAGGGGACCTTCCCCTGGATGCTGAAACTGCCCTGTTCCAGCAAATGGCTGCCACACTGGAACACAGCACAGGAAGGTACCAAGAGGGACCCAGCCTCCCAAGGACAAGACTTGCATTGCTCTTGAGTGCCAGGCTACTAAAGTAGGTACCTGGAGATGCGGGAGGATGGAGATTCTGGAGATCCTTGTGGAAGGATATGAAAAGAATATGTCTAACCAAATCAGGTGATGAACCCCTCAGATGAGTTCTAGAACTGAAAAAATATGGGACTCAAAAAAGGATACTGCTACCTAGACCCAGACTATCCAGATTCAAATCCCGGCCTTGCCACTTACTAGCTGTGTAACCTTGGGCAAGTTACTAAACCCTTCTGGACCTCGGTTTATTCATTTGTAAATGGGGACCATGTCATCATCTATCACACAGGTGAGAATTAAATGGTATTATTACATATAAAGCACTCAGAACTGTGATTATACTAAGTACTCTGTTATTATCATTAGCTGTGTGAGCTTGCACAAGCAACTTAACCTCTCTGTGCTTTAGTTTCCTTATCTATAAAATGGAAATAATAAAAATAATAGCTACCTTAAAAAAAAAAAAAAAGACCCTGCTGTTCAACTTTATCCCTCAACCAACATTTCAAGACTTTTCTCTGGTTGAAGCTATTTGATGAGAGGGAGTTTACCATTCTCCAAATACCACCTCAGTTACTTCTATACATACCCCTCTCAACAATGCCAGTTTTAAGGTATGCCCCAGGGCACACACGGTTAAATGAGTTAATATATGTAAGGCAGGAAAAGAGTATCTTGTAGATAATAATATCTATATACATATTACCTTATTATTTTTTTTTATTATTATGCCACAGCCCTGATTGTGACAGATCTTTGGCAAAGCCAGAGTAGAAAAGGGCCCAAGTTATAGCTGCTAAGTCAGCACCATAAAACAGAGGAATTCAGTAAATTTCCATAAAAGAAGATGTAATCATCCTGTTCTTTGTAAAGACTTAAGAGAGCAAATGGATAGTATTTTTCTAGAGACAGACTTCCCCAAAGATGCTGCTTTTGCTACCTTGTATCCGTTAACCCCAGAAGGCAATTGAACCTATTCTTATTTGGGGTTACCTCTACCCATTATCGTAGATACATGTAGGATCTGGATGTGGAGGGTTCCCAACTCTAGTGATATCTCCTAAGACATTTCTTGTGAGAAATTCATCCGTAAATCAAATATAAAGAAGAGTTCTGTGATATTGAGGGATGGTCTCTCTCAGCTCCTGTTAGCATCCGTGAAAGTGACCAGCTAGATTTATTACATAACACCGAGAACCAAGAATAGCAGTTCTGCTTCCTGGGGAAAGTCAACTTCCAAAAATTGCAATAGAACTGTTGGTAAAGGGTAATTCAGTAATAAACTGACCCAGCAGAGTGGGATTTTTTTTTTTTCTTAAATGGGAAGGGCACAGTAAAGATATTTGTGTTTACGCCTCTTTCACTTCCTCTCACAGGAGAGAAGCAGATGTTCAGTGCAGGGTTGGGGAGGGAACTGGGGAGGTGAAGGAAACAAAATAAAATCTTGGTTCACTTTATTCTTTAAAACATCAGCCAGATGCTCGTTCTCTCATGTAAGTACTTAAAACTCCAACACAGAATTCTCTTTATCTTCGTACAGACATTAATTCTTTATGCCCTACCTACTTCACCTTTTCTTGAAAGGCATAAATGTAATAAAAGCAGAGTCAACAATTACACAAGCCATCTTTTCAACAACTTGCGCTGGGACCATTAGATATCCACGAGGAAAAGGATGAATTTAGACCCTTACTTCACACCATACAACAAAAAATAGCTCAAAATGAATAATATACCTAACATCTCTTACTATATGTAAGAACTAAAACTATACAACTTTTAGAAGAAAACATAAGAGAACATCTCTGTGACCTTGGGCTAGGCAAAGATTTCTTAGATATGATATCAAAAGCATGATATACAAAGAAAACATTGATGAATTGGACTTCACCAAAATTTTAAAATTTGGCACTTCAAAAAGACACTATTAGGAAAATAAAAAGGCAAACCACAAACTGGGAGATAATATTTGCAAGTCATCTATCTGATAAAATACTTACATCCAGAATATATAAAGAGCTCCTACAATTTAATGATAAGACAAATAACCAAGACAAGACAATTAAATATACAAATAAGACCAACCAATAAATAAGACCAACCAACAAATAAGACAAGACAATTAAAATACAGGCAAAAGATTTAAATAAACATTTCATTAAAGAAGATATATGAATGACCAATAAGTACATGAAAAGATACTTAACATCATCTGTCACTAGGGAAATCCAAATTAAAGTTGCAGTGAGACACCACGTCACATCTACTAAAATTACTATAACCCAAAAGGCATACAATATCAAGTGTTGGTGAGGACATGGCAAAACTAGAACCCTTATACATTGTTGGTGGAATTGTTAAATGGTACCATTACTTTGGAAAACAGTTGGGTAGTTTCTTAAAAAGTTAAACATAGATTAACCATAAGACTCAGCAATTCTACTCCTAGGTATCTACCAAAGAGAAATAAAAATATACATCTATACAAAGACTAGTAAGTGAATGTTCATAGCAGCATTATTCTTAATGACCAAAACCTGGGAACAACATATGCCCATCAACTAATAGATAAACAAAATGTGGTACATGCATACAATGGAATATTATTCAGCAATAAAAAGGAATAAAGTACTGATATATGCTACAGTGTGGATGAACCTGGAAAACATCATGCTCAATGAAAGGAGCCAGTCACAAAGGCCACATATTCTATGATTCCATTTACATGAAATATCCAGAGTAGGCAAATCTATAGAGGCAGAAAACAGGTTAGTGGTTGCCTGGGGCTGGGGGAAGGGATCTTTGCGGATGATGAAAATATTCTAAAATTAGGTTGTGATGATAGTTGCACAACTCTATAAATTTGCTAAAAATCATTGAACTGTACAGTTTAAATGGTTTGTTATTATGATAAATTATACCTCAGTGAACCTGTTTAAAAAGAATACACAACACATAAGAAAGGCCATGTGAGAGGACTCCCCCTGGTGGTCCAGTGATAAAGAATCCGCCTTCCAATGCAGGGGATGCAGGTTCAATCCCTGGTCAGGGAACTAAGATCCCACATGCCACAGGCAGCCCGCACACCACAACTAATGAGCCTGCGTGCCACAACTAGAGAGAAGCCCACGCACAACAACAAAGAGCCCTCACGCCACAATGAAAGATCCCACGTGCCTCAGCGAAGATCCTGCATGCCGCAACTAAGACCTGACGCAGCCAAAAATAAATAAAAAAAAGAAAGAAATAATAAATAAATCTTTTTCAGAAAAAAAGAAAGGCCATGTGAGGAAACAGGGAGAAGCCGGTCATCTACAAGCCAAGGAGAGAGACCTCAGAAGAAATCAACCCTGCCAGCACCTTTAAAAAAAAAAAAAGAACACCCAAAACAAATAAAAAGCAAGGTCAGCAAATACTGATATCAAAAAATATTCGATTAAAAAAAATAATTGAGCTTAAAACTCACCTTCCTGACAGCCAAGGCAGAAGCAAAGAAATTCACAGGGTTACATAACTTTATTTTTGTTTTAAAAAAAAAGAAAACAAAACTGCTTTTGGAACAGCCTTTTTTCTTTTTCTGGCTCTGAAAATAATTTACTATGAATAGCTTTATATACATAATAACAGCACAGTGCTTATTGTGGTTTTACCCCCCAAAAAGAAAGGAAAAGAAAGGAATAAAGAATCGAAGGTGCTCTGTACATGCTATTTCTTATAGACGGGCTCAATAAAAGTTGAAGGAATGTTGTTAGGTTTTAGTTTGGGCCCAGATTTTCTGTGTAGCACCAGAATAATATATGCAGAACCAAGTTTGAGGTACTGCAACTCTATCCCAGAAAGTCGCCCAGAGAAGCTAAAGAAATGAATGTTTAGTATCTCTCTTTGGTTATTCTTCTCACATACCATTTTTCTTATCAGGGCTTTCACAAGGTACCTATAGAAGACAATTCCAAAACTGAAGGTTACTGATGACTTCATAATTTCCCTACCTATTCTCTGTGGCTGACTGAAAGGAGATTCTCATGCTTAGACCCCAGACATGTAGACAGACAGGAAACCAGAGAGTCCGCTTTATGTTCTTGCCCTTTGGTAAGGCCTTAATGCAGAGTGGGCTAAGAACATCTATAGGTACACAAGACTTTTCTCAAAAAAGCATGTTTGGATCTGCCCTCAAGACACTAAAAAGTAGAGCAAAGCCCTAAATTTCTGTACCTACAGCACTTAAGAGATATCTTTGGCCTGAAAGACTTTTAAGAGAGAAGCTAGCAACCAACTGTACCTCCCACTTATGAACCTCAATGGGGCCCCTGTGGAGCCATTAACTTGGAGCAGAATTAAATCTCCTAGGTTCCAGTGGGTGGTGTTGGTCTCAAAACACACACCACCCCCCCAATACCCCTGGAACATAGCTACACTTAACTCTTCAACAGAGCTGTGTAGCTTTACCTCGCAGGAATGCATTCTAAAGATGGCATACTTGACACTGAGCTGTTCCTCCTGATGAAATCAACCATTCAGCCTGGAACCATGTCATCATGTCATCAGCACAGAGAAACACTGATATGCTTTGCTATGTCAAGAGATGTAGCATCCAGTTTATGTAAAAAATCTGACCCAAATTATCATAAGTTAAAATTAAAAACTGGGAAAGCCACATTAAATGCTACCTAAACATGGAATTTACCTCAAGGAGCCCATTGTGTTTCACAACAGGGACTGTGACAGAGTCACTGGAGAAAAATTAAAAGCCTTGGACTTAAATAAACCCTACAGTGTAGCTCTGGATACACACTGCAAAAATCTTTAAACGTTCTTGATCTCAACAACAATGAAAAACAGACAACCCAATTAAATAAAGGGCACAGGACTTGACTAGACATTTCTCTAAAGAAGACATACAAGTGGCCCATAAGCACATGAAAAAAATGTTCAACATCACTAATCATCAGGGAAATGCAAGTCAAAACCACAATGAGCTACCACCTCACACCCATTAGGTAGGCTACTATCAAAAATAAATAACTAAATAAAAATAACAAGTGTTTGTATGGATGTGGAAAAATTGAAACCTTTGTGCACTCTTGGTGGGAATGTAAAATGGTGCAGTTTCTATGGAAGTCAGTATGACAGGTCCTCAAAAAACTAAAAATAGAGTTACCATATGATCCAGCATTTCTATTTATGGGTATGTACCCAAAAGAATTGAAAGTAGGGACTCAAACAGATACTTGTTCGCACATGTATATAACAGCATTATTCACAGTTTAGCCAAAAGGTGGAAGCAGCCAAGTGTCCATCAATGGATGATTGGATAGACAAAATATTGTGTATACATACGATGAAATATTACTCAGCCTTAAAAAGGAAGGGAATTCTGATGAATGCTACAACATGGATGAACCCTGAGGACTTTACGCTAAGTGAAATAAGCCAGTCACAAAAGACAAATATTGTGCAATTCCACTAATATGAGGTACCTAGAGCAGTCATATTTGTAGAGACAGAAAGTAGAATGGTGGTTGCCCGGAGCTTGGGGCAAAGGAGAATGTGGAGTTGTTTTTAACGCTTATAGAGTTTCACTTTTGCAGGATGAAAAAGTTCTGGAGATTGGTTGTACAACAATGTGAATACACTTAACACTACTGAACGGTACACTTAAAATGGTTAAGATGGTAAATTTTATGTCAGGTGTATTTTACCACAATTTTTAAATTCTTTTAATGTTCTTAATCAAATTTTCCATTAGGTGAATCATCATATCAGCAAACAATCATAGAACTGAGTCCAAAGGCTGCCTAATTCAAGTAGGATGTTAAACCAACTGAACCAGACCTGTGGTTTCATTAGGAAAACTGTTATCAAGTTGCCCTTTGGAAGCTGTTGCATGTTATATTTTGAGCCCATTTTTCAGGGCCTTTGCCACCTCTTTCCCCAGGCTTAAGCTTTGAGAAGTGAAAACAGAAACTAAGATGAAGACGAAATGTCACTGACCCAGAAACCTGGGTCCTCATAATGGCTTTGTTTCTGCTCGCCATGTAATTTGGGCCTCTGTTTTTCAGAAGGCTAGAAACATTCCTAAGAGTGTATAATGCCTTCCAGCACCCTGTATCGAACAGCTAGCCTTATGGAAAGATAAGAACTAGTGATGTTGATAAACTATTAGACTTCTAGCATTCATAACAGAGACAAATGGATACTTAACCAAAGCAGCAGTGGTGTTAATTGAAGACGGATATTCTGATACCGTGGACAGAAAGAAGGAACAGTGAAGAGACAGAAACAGAATGGTTCTGCAGGAGGCAGGGGGAATGGGCGAGGTGAAGGTAAGGGGTGATGAGACACGGAGAGGGCCACACAGAGAGGACAAAGTGTCTCCCATACTGCCCCCAACTCAGCACCCTCCAGACACAGTGAACACACACACACACACACACACTAGTCCACGTGTCAGGAGAGGGTGCGGGGAGTGAGAAATGAGATGTGCTCAACTGTAGCTGTCACTCCATCTCAATAGTTTCAGCAGTCTCCGAGGGGAATGACTTACTAGGAAACCTTGCCCCCAACCTCACCTCCACATCACAGTGAATTAGAGGCCAGCAGGCAAAAGTCTCACATTGCCACCCATGTCTGTGCCTAAACATTTGTCTCCATCCACGCCAACAATTCCATCCTCCCCACCATTACAATGGCAGCAGAGCCTCTCCTCTCCTTCCGTCCAAGGCTGAACCTTTGACCCATGCTCTGGATCCCATCCCTTCTGCATTCTCAGGAACCGTGTTTCATCCATTATTCCCTCCCCTATATTGTCATTCATTCCCCTCCCTTTAGCATGTACATATACTCAGATCTAAACCATTCTTCACCAAACTTTTTAAAAATTCAAAATGTGGTATATAAAAGGAAATGAAGATAAATATGGACTGAACTGTTAAGAATTATGGTTATGAAACAACAGTCTTAAATGGGGATACAGGGTCTAGGAATTTTTTCTCTTCCAGTTTTATTGAGATATAATTGACATATAACATTATATTAGTTTAAGGTGTATAACATAATGATTTGATATATGTATTAACTGTGAAATGGTCACAAGTTTATATAGATATATAGAGATACATAGAGAGATATAATGGAATATTAATCATAAAAAAGAAGGAAATCCACCATTGCTGCAACATGGATGGACCTTGAGGACATTATGCTAAGTGAAATAAGCCAGAGAAAGACAAAAACTGTATGATCTCACTTATATGTGGAATATTTTTTAAAAAACCAAACTCATAGAAACAGGGAACAGATTGGTGGCTGCCGGAGGTGAAGGGTGGGAGCTGGGGGAAATGAGTGAAGATAGTCAAAAAGGTACAAACTTCTAGCTTTAAGATAAATAAGTTCTAGGGATGTAATGTACAGCATGGTAGCTATAGTTAGCAATACTGTATTGTATATTTGAAAGTTGCTAAGAGAGTAGATCTTAAAAGGACTCTTTGCAAGAAAAAAATTGTAACTATGTGAGTTGATGGACGTTAAGCTTATTGTGGTGATCATTTCTCAGTTAATATATACATCAAAGCATTATATTGTACACCTTAAACTAATATAATATGTCAATTATACCTCAATAAAACTGGAAGAAAAAAAAATTCCTAGACCCCATTATCCCCATTAAAACTGTCACTTCATAACCAGAATTCTTAACACTTCAGTCCATCTTTATCTTCATTCCCTTATCTCCTCAGCCAACTGAAATCTCAGCGCAAATGATCTCAAAGTCACCAACAATCTTCCTGTTATCCAATATTGAGACATTTCAAATTATCTGATTATGGACCACTCTGCAGCACAGGCTCTGTTGATCAGGCTGAACTCCTTGAAATATTGTCTTCCTTCCTGGACTCTCCTCTCTCCTGGTTTTCCTCCTTCCTCAGACTGAGCCCTCCTCACACTCCAATAGCTATTGTCAGTTCCTCTCACTGAGTGCCCACATCACCTCTTTATCTATAGTTCCAGGATGTAGCACAATGTTAATATTGAGTAAACCTCTAGAAATACTGGTTGACAGATTGGTTCAAATATTGCAGTGGCTCTCAACCCTGGTTGCTCATTAAATCTATTGGAAACTTCTACATAGATATTAATACGCCAACTGGTCATAGTTCTGATTCAGTTGGTCTTGGGTGAGCTCCAGGCAACAGCATTTTCTAAAAGCTTCCCAGGTGAGTTTAGTGCTCACTAGTAAACTTGTCGTCCCATGCTAGGACCATAAGGACAGAAAATTTGCAAAATGCATATATCATTTTAGAACTTAACCATTTAGTTAGATTTGAGGTGGAGCTTTAGAATTCTGAGGGAATAAATTTTAAGTTTACGTTAGAAAGTTGTTTGAAATCAGCTCATCCATGGTCATGCCAGATCTGCAAACCTAGGAGATTCCTCTCACCCTCACTCAGCCAGGAGCCCAAGGGACCAACCAAATCCCAGATTTTGTCAAATGAACAAGTGGCTATGACATGAGAGATTTTTTTTCCTCTCCCTTCTGAGTCTGCCAGGATTCTTGGGCGTGCCTTTGCCCCACCCTCCCCCTAGTTTCCAAGAACCAACAGGTCCAAACCCTTCTAGAAGCTCTGGCCTTCCCTCTCCATTCTGCCTTGAGGGTGCAGAGTCTGCTGCATGCCTGGCTCACTTGAGAAATTCTGCCTGTTACTGTCAATGAGGGAGGTGTCTCCCACAGGGATGGCGTGACCAGAGAGGCATATTCACACAGAGGCAGTTTTTATTTGTTTTGTGTGTTTAATTACTTGACTGTAGTTGTGGTTTTTGGGGGTTTAGGGTGAAGAGGTGGGGAAGGAGTTGGTCAAAATGGGGCTAGAAGGGTAGAAAAAAAACAACCATAAAAAGCTGTGAGACCCAACCACAGTAAGAAACAATTCCATCCACCCAACCCACCTCTTCCTCCCATATTTTGCTGCACACACATCTACCCGCCCACCCACTTATTCTAGAGAGGGAGGAAGAGAGATCACAAAGAGAGGTAAGATTTCAAAATTGAATTGAAAATTGAATTGTGACCAACCTGTTATTTTATGATGATTTCAACAGTCATCTTAATAGCAAGAGAACTAAGTCTGAAAGGTCTGAACCAGTGATTGTGGAAGATTCTGGGAATTTCATGTTGCCAGGTTGTTCAGGAGGCCTGGACGTTCCCTCTCCACCAGATACTTCTCAGCAAAGCTACAGAGTCTCACTAGAAAAAAAGAAAAGAAATCCACCAAAGTTCAATTCATAGAAACTCAGGCCTTGATCTAAAACTCAAGATAGGATTGTGTATGGTACTCCATACTGGGAATGGCTTAAGAACCAAGAATTTATGCTACTGTTGGTAAAGATCAGATTTTTCATATTTTACATATTGAAAGAGTGGACTAAAGGAAAGGAAAAGAGGGACAGAGGGGGCACATAACTGTTTGCAAAGGGCAGCGAATTCAATCAAGGAGTGATTATTGCAAAACACATGGCTCTAGTCTCAGCGTTTGCCGGAGGCAAAAGTTGCTGTGCTTATAATTTTTGTCCCCCTTCTCTACCATGAGAAAAGGGTAAAAATTATACTGCATAGGAAAGTGGAACTACAAGGAGTGGGTGACCATTATGGGAAGCAGTTTTCAGTTCTGACTGTCAGAAGGACTGCCTGAGAAAGTAATGAGGTCCCCATGCTCTACATCTTCACAGGCAGGGTAACTGCCATTGAGTTTTAGGGGGCATCAAGTTAGAGCCATTGGATCTTTAAGATGCCTTTTGGAACAGAGAGTCAATGATGGCAGCAATATAGATTACTGAAATTGCTTTCCACCCCCCAGTCATCAACAAATCTACTACATCTAAATGTTGTCCTCATTCCGATTTAACCTTTTAAAACAAGTTCACTGGCAAATTTTAAGGATCTATTAAGTACTCAGCATGGTGATGGGTTTTCTGAAGAAGAGAGAAAATTTATTATGCTGAAGAACTAGATTAGAGGGACTTCCCTGGTGGCACAGTGGTTAAGAATCCACCTGCCAATGCAGGGGACACGGGTTCGATCCCTGGCCTGGGAAGATCCCACATGCCACGGAGCAACTAAGCCCATGTGCCACAACTACTGAACCCTCATGCCACAACTGCTGAAGCCCACGCACCTAAAGCCTGTGCTCCGCAACAAGAGAAGCCACCGCAATGAGAAGCCCACGCACTGCAACGAAGACCCAATGCAGCCAAAAATAAATAAATAAATTTTTTTAAAAAAGAACTAGATTAGAGAGTTAGCAAAAGAATGGAGTCATCTAAGTAGGGGTAAAAATAGGAAAAATAAATAGGAAAGAAAAAGAAAAATCAGAAAATTCTAGAACCCCTTAAATCTTCCTTTCTCCTTAATAATGATCATGAGGTCTCCTTCTTTGTAAAGAACCATACTGCCCCAGCATTCTGCCTGGGTACTCCCTTGTTTGACTCATTTTCACCCAAGGGTAGGGAGGGCAAATTAGAGAGAGGTGTTTGTTGGGTTTCAGCCACACTTTTCAAATTACCCAGCTCACATTCTGTGTAGGTTTTACAGCCAGCTGCCTCTCCTTGGTGATTCACAGAGCCTCTGAAACCGCCTCTTCTCTACTCTGCCTCCCACCTGGGGCAAGAACCAATGATTCTCAGGCTAGAGCTGAGAGGTCGGTATGAAGGAGGCTTATGTGTGATGAAAGATGACAGGGCAATAAAGACCTGACACCTGGTTTACACTGGGTCCCTAAGTTACATTCTCCTGGATCTTGACAGCGGCAAAAGGCAAACACCCTTATCAGATCCCATGTGCTCTTGCTGGGCAAACAGGAACTTTAAATCCTACCCTCCCTGGGCTTGCTGTGTGCCACAGCCCATCCTCCACACAGCCTTCAGGTCTCTCTAAATTACCACCTGATCCCGGTTCTTCCTTGACTAAGTTATTTCTGGGAGTCCCTCGCTCCTACACCAACTCCTTTAACAGAATCCAAGGCCCTCCAAGACCCAGCCCTTGCCTCATTCTCCAGTCTCATTTCTCCCCATTCCAGGTCTCAGACTCTTGCAAATAGGTCAACACAAAATTCTGTGTCATATCTCTGCCTTTTGTTCGTATCTTTCTCTCTTTCCAATGTTTGACCACCTGATGATCCCATGTCTAAAAGCATGGTCAGCCCCGGGTTTTTCCTGAGTTAAAGCAATGCCAGTTCCCTGGGGCAGTACGTGAATGAAACCAGGAGGAACTGACAGGTTCTTACCCATTTTGATGTTGTCATATGCAAACAATGCACCTAGGCTCCTCCAGATCTCACTTTTTATGGGGAATTAGCAAAGCAATGCCTTTCTCCAAGCCATTGCCTTTGTCCCTCTTTTGCCCAGAAGGAAGATGATAGAGGGAAACTTAAGGCAGTGCTTTTCCTTAGTGCCCCTGAGGGGAGAGAAAAAGATTACTCTCTTTCCAGAAAGTTCTAGGGAGCAAAGGCCCACACTCTATTGAAGACACTTGCAGAGCATAGGACATGGAGCTGTGAGAGTCCTACACTAAGATTACCCCCTTTCTCTCTGTCTTTCTCCCCACTTCTCTTCATCTCACCACCACAATTTCTACCACGTTTAGCATTTCACAGTCATTGGACCTGAATTAAAGATTTAGCAGAAAATAATCAAGTTAGTTTGAATTTTCATTTCTTCAAATATTTCCATTCAAGTCACAAATGTTTTTAAATACACTGGAGAAAATACATAGCTTTATCTGGCAGACATTTTTAATACATTTTCTTTTAGGTAATATGTAAGGTGTTTTATATTACCAATCCCATCACCAGTTATTTGATAATTCTTCACCTTTCTAGAGTGCCTCATATTTGATTCTTGAGCATATATTATTACATTTTATCCTTGCATCAGTCCAAAAGCATAGCCACAAATCCTGTCTATTCTGTCCCCTAAATATCTCTCAGACCTGACCCATCCCTCCCTTTCCCTTCTGCCTCTGCCTTAGTTCAGGCCTTCATCAATCCTCATCTGAACTTTTATATTAGCATCCTAACCAGACAGACACAGCCTGAGTTCTATTTTTCTATTTCCTCCCTCTCCACCACCCACCTCTAAAGTTCATTCTCCACTGCTCCAGACCTTTCTAAATTATAACTCAATCCTGTAACCTCTGTGATTTAATTACTTTGGAGTTTCCCTTTCAACTACACAAAGTCCAAACTCCTTTGCATAGTACACAAGGCTCTCCAAAATCTGCCCCTCTTCCCTCTCTAATCCCATTTCTTACCCTCCAAATCTCAAATTTTTTGCAATTGACTGAAGATATAATATTTTCTTTTTTTGTTAAATATATATATATTTTTTTTTTTTTTTTTTTTTTGGCTGCGTGGGGTCTTTGTTGTGGCATGCAGGCTCTTCCTTGCATCACGTGTGCTTCTCTCTAGTTGTGACACGTGGGCTTTTCTCTAGTTGTGGCACACAGGTTCCAGAGCTCGTGGGCTCTGTAGTTTGCAGCACACAGGCTCTCTAGTTGAGGCACATGGGCTCAGTAGCTGTGGCGCACGGGCTTAGTTGCCCCGCGGCATGTGGGATCTTAGTTCCACGACCAGGGGTCTACCCCACGTCCCCTGCATTGGAAGGCAGATTCTTTACCACTGGACCACCAGGGAAGTCCCATAATATTTTCTTGTATACTGATGGCTTCATATATTTTTTCCTCTCTGGAATGTCCTTTAGATCTTTGTCTATTTGGTGACACCTATTTGTCCTTTGAGAAACAGACCTAGTGTCTTCTGTTCTATGGAGCCATCCTCCACCACCCAAAGACAGAATTGATTACTCTCTCTGCTGGGTCACAGCTTAATCCTGCACTTATTTCTGCAATAGCACTTAACTGTATTGTTTTGCAATTACTTCTTTATGTCACTGGCTCCCCTAGTAAGCTATGAACTCCACAAGAAGAAGAAAGTAATCAAATTGATCTTTATATACTCATTGCTTGCACAGTGCATTGTTGTTGATCTATAAATCATTCTTAAATAAGTGAATAAGCAAATGAATTGCAAGGGGTGGGGAAAAAGAAAGAAAATAAGTCTAATTTATTCCATTTAATAGGAGAAGAAACTGGGCTAGATGCTAATCCTACAAAACTGAAGGCATATAAGCAAAAAGCTTAGACTCTAAGAGCTATACTACAAAATAGAAGGCAACATAAAATACTAGGGAAGCTCAGAGATTCATTTCCAATTGGAAAGATATGGGAACTGATAGATCCTTAAAGATGAGTAGAATTCAGCAGGAATAAAGAGGGCCACATTTAAACTTTTCTGGAAAGAAGGGTAATATATACAAGTCAATGAGAATAGGAACAATACAGGCAAAAGCACAGAGTTGCTAAGGATGGAGGGAAGGTCATGTAGTTCACGTACCCAGAGTTCATGGCAGTAGCATGGCAAGTGCATCTGTAAAGTTAGATGGAGTTCAATCAGGCAGGGCCTTGACATTTTGACTCTGCAAAAGGCAGCCATTTGGATCAGAAAATCACTTTTTGTTAAAAAATACTCTTTACAAAACAATAAACAAGAGATGGGAGCTTCTCAGGAAGGGTTGCTCATATTCTTGGCTCATGTTTTACCACAATTTATGTTACTCAGCCCGGTCATCTACCTCAGTTGGCTTCAAATGACTTTCAGCCTTACCAAAAATCAACCCCACTCTAAAGAGCAAAACTTAACACCCTTGGTGGTATTAAAAAAAAAGTTCCAAAAAAGTGAAATTCCAAAATCTTGAAAATGTCAATAATGTAGAAATATGCTTTCATTCTGAAGGAAATGGGCTGCATTTGGATATATAAATTCAGGTATGTTTGCCAAAAAAGAAAGTCATATTACAGATAGTGACCATGCCTGTGTTGTTTACTATTCTATCCCACCATGCAGACCCAATACTGTGGTCACCAGACACATGCGGCTGTCATTCACCTGAAATATGGCTAGTTCAAATTGACTTGTAAGTAAAATACACACTGAATTTTGAAGTCTTAGTTAAAAAATTACAGTATCTCAATAATTTTTATGTTGAAATGGTTATATTGTACTTATATTGTGTTAAAATTTACCAAAAACTTTTTAAAATAAAAAAAAAAAGTCATATACTTTAGCATCAATGATGGGTATATATAAAGTGTGTATGAATCTGTGAAGAAAGACATATATATGTCCGATAGAAATAAGAGAATAAAAGAATGGAAAAACAATACATTGAGTATTAGAGCTTTCATTGCTCTCAGTTGACACCCATAGCCTCTTACTCTTCAGATAAAAGGGTATTTGTCATTCAGTCACCAACCAAAAGCAGAGTAATGATTTAACTTGCAAAATAATCATGAAGCACAACAGTACCTGCCTTTTCCCTCAATACCTCCCAATCCTATTAATATAAAGAATGATTTTCTTTTTTTAATTTTTTTTTTTTTAATTCTTTTGGCTGCATTGGGTCTTTGTTGCTGCGTGCAGGCTTTTCTCTAGTTGCGGCGAGGGGGGGCTACTCTTCATTGCGGTGCGCGGGCTTCTCATTGCGGTGACCTCTCTTGTTGCGGAGCATGGGTTCTAGGCACGCAGGCTTCAGTAGTTGTGGCTCGCAGGCTCTAGAGCACAGGCTCAGTAGTTATGGTGCATGGGCTTAGTTGCTCCGCGGCATCTGGGATCTTCCCAGACCAGGACTCGAACCCGTGTCCCCTGCATTGGCAGGTGGATTCTTAACCACTGCGCCACCAGGGAAGCCCAAGAATGATTTTCAATTGTAACAAATACTATGGAGAAGAAGTAAAAATTTTATAAATACAGTACCATAGTTTTTTATTATTATTATTATCACCTGGGCCTCCACTGTGACAAAAAGAGAAAAATATTTACCAATCTTTCAGGAATGCTGTGGAATTTCAATAATTCATGTGGCTAAAGATCCAGCTCCATCAGGTTCAGCCACAGTGTTCAATGAGCTTTTTTCAGAATTAAGTAAAATCAGCTGCATAAAACTATAGCTCATACTTTAAATAGCACTTTATTACATAAATTCATCTCACAACCACAACAAGGAACTGGCAGAATAGCCTTTGTTTTGTCAACA
Organism: Balaenoptera physalus; assembly: GCF_965194825.1. Lineage (NCBI taxonomy): Eukaryota > Metazoa > Chordata > Mammalia > Artiodactyla > Balaenopteridae > Balaenoptera > Balaenoptera physalus. Next base: position 96,975,098 of record NC_138891.1, read on the forward strand.
ATTTTGTTTCCACTAGTTGTGCAGCAAGGTTAGAGAATAGACTTTGGGGAATCTCACTAGCAAGATTATAGACTCAAGTGGACTGTAGACTTGTAGTTATTCAAATCCTCTTTTGTTTTAGTAACTCCAATGTTCTTTTTTTGTATTAAATAATATATTTCCTTCTCCTTTTTTTTTGATACTCAGCAGTTTCTTAACTACCAAGACAATTTCCCTTTTCTGACCATCCTAACACAGACATACATATAACAATACAAGAGACTCCATAAATACTGTCCTAATTAAAACAATGCCTAGAATCAAGACTTTTAGGATGCAGATTACCAGTCAATTCAAGATTTTTCTCTGAAAAGGAGGCAATATGGTATGATAGATAAAACAGAGGATTAATAAAAGATAAGATGAACCATGTCAAGATCTGATGCTATTTGCTCTGCCATCTCTCCTGACCTAAATTACTTCATTCTCAGAATTGAGATAACCTGCTACACAGGATTATTAGATAAACCACACCGTACCTACGAAATTGGCTTGTAAAGTAGTTTCTCTGTGCTACTGTTATGGTTATGATAAGAAGTTACCAACTCTTCCTGCAAAACATTCATAGGGCAGAAGGTTGGGAGCTGGAGAGAGCAAGGGAGGCACCCGCCATGTTGTGGAAAGTACTGGGACCAGAAAGGGAAGGTGAAAATTAGACTTGGGAAAAGAGTGCTAGGGAGACAATAATGTCGGCCCACCAAAGGGTTGTGTGAAGGAAACAAAGCAAGTAAAATGTAGTTACTAAAAATTAATTTGCACAAAACATAAAGATTTGTGTCTGCATGTTTAAATGAACTTATCCTTTTGAGGGTGTTTGCCAAAGATGCAAGCATTGTCATTGGAGCTTGGCCCTTTTAGGACAATGTCAACTAAAATAGTGTTTGCCCACACATGCTTTTGCCAAAGTACAAACAGACAGGATGCTGTCTTTGAAGAGAGGTACCTCGGGTTGTTTGCTATTAACAGACTCACACTTACCTACTCCTCCGAATTAGATTTGTTTTTCCTTCTCAGTGTCCCCTGTTAAATCTAGACTCATGTCTGTCCTACTTTGGAGGAGTGTAATCAGTAACACAAAGTAATTTAATGTCATCATAAAAAAATGTTATTTGCCCAAGCAAAGGTATATAATTTATTATCTCTATTGTATACCATCTATTTTACACATGTATTATCATTCAATCCATGCAAGTTATAGGTGACAACATTTTACAGGGAGAACACAACGATTTGACAGATTGAATGACATACTCAAAGTCAAACAGCCAGGAAATTCTCACTTTACTGGGAATGGCTCCAATGCCAATGCTGTTTGGCAGACAAGAGGGCTGTACAGGACTTTCTGTTCTACCCAAGTTGATTCCTTGGCCAAAAACTTGAGTAAACTTTTTGGGCTTGGTGATAGCAGCTGTTGGTGTACTACACTCAAGAGAGACAGAGGCAGGTCAGAGGTCCTCACCCACCCCTTTTACATTTGAACTTCAGTGGCTTATTAGGGAAAGTAGCACTGGATTATCCTGTTCTATCAGTATGAAACCAGTCAACCATTTGAAAGAGAAGGATAAAGGTGATTCCAGGGGGTTGAACCTGATACCTTTAAGGTTCCTTCCTTCTTATAAGAAGTCCCTGATTTTAGTGCCCTTTTCTAATTTTCCAAAGTTAAAGATAATCGTCTCATTATTTTAAGAACAGTACAATTTCTACTAATTCCTTCAGTCCCAGAAATGAGAATATAGTAGATTAAAAATTCCTCATCCATTTCGTGAAATCTTTTCTTCAAAAAGAAACCACAGCAATCCCCTGTCCTCGTGACAGGTAACAGTCAGGTTTCTGAGACGTGCTGAAGGGTTTCTACTGTCTGCCACAAGGTCTGGGTGTGCTGTCCCCACGCCCTGATCTCCCAAGATCAAAACAACACTGGAAAGAGGTTGCTTAACAAGTCTCTGTGAAAATTTCATGCTTCTCAGGCATAGTACATGTTATTTATTATTCAGTGAAACTTAAGTGAAAATCCTCAGCTACCATCACTCCTCCACTTCTCCACTACACACCCCTAATTCTAGAGCTTATACAGAACGATGCCACACACATGGAGACCAAACCTACCTTTTGGAGACCTGAACCAAACCTAGCGAACTCAACCAACATTTTGGAATTCAACTCATACCAGAAAGCAGGTTAAGAGACAACACGTCCACATATCTGTTCACCTCTGCAGGCAGTTGTGCATCTTTTATCACTGCTCTGCCCCAATTCCATTTGCGCAACCACCATGTCAAACGTTTCCAAACTTTAGGTTGGCACTACCCTGATCACCATGAGGTAAGTCATAGCAGGAGGGTACAATGATGCAAACTCAATTCACTCCACAGTGCATCAGCAGTGCAGTGCGTCAGCGTCAACTCTGCTCAGAGGATTCTTATCCCAGCGGAATTTAAGTGTACGTTTTCTGGGTCACTCCTAATGCTTCTCCTCAGCCTGAATCCTTCTTGGGCGCCATCTTTGCTTTCTGCTTGTGGGTGTTTTCCACAAGATCAAATGGACTTCCAGACATTGAAAACAGGTGAGGTTTGGGACAGAAAGTCCCAGTTTTTTAGAACCTGTTTTAATAAATGTACATTGGTCTGTCAACAAACTCGGAATGGCAAGGATGCTTTCAGAAACATCATGTTGCCCTATTCAGCTCCAACAATCCAAGAAAAGACAGAGTTTTTCATCTTTGTGCATCAGAATCATCCAGAGAGATTATTTAAAATATAGCTTCCAAGGGTTCACTCCAAGCCTCCTGAACCAGAATCTCCAGGGGTAGAAACCAGTGATATCTTTCTCACAAGCTGCCTAGCTGATCCTAGTGAAAATGCAAATTTGAGAAACATTGCTGTGACCTAAATTTGTAAGATGAAAATTTGAAACCATAGTGCTAAACACCTTCCCTACAACTCGAATGTTTCCTAGACTATGCAATTGTCCTAAGAGGTGACAGTTTCCAGAGAGCTCCAAGCTTACACTAGCAGGCATGCAACTGGGAGGAAGCAGATACCCACCTAGACCCTAACCCTGGTCATATTGAGATGAAGATATAGAATATTCCTACCTTCTCTCACCTGTCCTCCCTCCTGACCAAGACCTGCTTTGTTACAAATGTGGGTGCTTTATTAGTAAGAATCATATTCTATGTCAGTGTTTGTTTTTTCACAATGAAATGACAGAATTGGTTGGATAGAATATTTTTAGAGGATTTAATGTCTTCACTTTCACAAGGAAGGACAAGATCTCCACTTCAATGGCAAATATGTTGAACCCAAACATCCTGGGACTAAGATCCCTGGGGTAGAAGTTCACAAAGTTAATATGACACGGAACACAACAGATAAGGAGCTGAGTAACAGCGTGACCTGTAGGCAGTCCAGACCTGAGCTCAGTGATAGCTTTGACTTTACTCTGAGCCTCCATGGAGAGGAAGTTCAAAGCCAGTTAGCCACTAATGGGAAATTCGTGTTCACTTTCGACATCCCCTGTTTTTCCCTTTTTTTACTGTCACAGTTGCAAGTTGAGTTTCTATACACAAGCAGACAGCCATGGATAAGCCCAGTTGAAATAACGCCAACTGACTAGGTCACACTGAAATAGACGCATAGTGACTGAGCGAAAGCTGGAGAGAACTTCACATGGCCACACAAATAGGTTCAGCAGCTTCTCATGAAATGGGAGAGTACTTGGTCAAAATTTTTCCCAAACGTCAAAAACTAGATAAATTTAAAACAGGTTTATGAAAGCTTTTAAAGCGCAAAAGTATTGGGTTGGCCAAAATTTTCGTTCGTGTTTGGCCGTAACAGCTTGTGGCCAAACCCGAACGAAATTTTTGGCCAGCCCACTAATACAACAGTAATAACTCTATCCATTATTGCATTCAGCAGATGTGTATTGAGCACCCACTATATGGCAGACACAGCACTAGGCACGCAGGATTCAAAGGGAAATAAGAGACGACAGACTTGACCTCAAAGGGTTTTGTTTCTAGGAAATGGGAGACAAATACGTGAGCATGGGCTTACAATAAGGAATTATGGGTGTTGTGGCAAAGCGGGTGGACAGGTGACCATGGGCACAAAAGAGAGAATCGTTAAGTGGCCTTTGAGAAGAATGCAAGAGCTGGCCTGTGTTGAGTCTTCCATAAGGAAGGGGTGTTCACGGAGGAGACGCAGCGAGGAAAGCCTTTCCGGGCAGCGTGAACAGAAGCATAAAGACATAAAACCCATGGCACATTTGGAAAATGGCAAATCGTCTGAGACAATGGCAACATCACAGAATACAAGGAAAAAGACCCAATAAGGATGATTCTGCAGAAGTAGGCAGGGGACCCCGAGGAGCCTGAATGATATGCTGAGGTGCTGAGGTTCAATAAGGTGCCAACGAAGAGTCTGAGGTCTTAGAGTCTCAGAAAGGTCGCTCTGGGGGAAACGTAGTGATTAAACATAAGCAGAGAAGTACTGGAGGCATGGAAACTAATATGAAGCCTATTGCAATGATCTGGACAAGATCAGGAAGCCTGAATTAAGGCAGGGGTAGTGAAATAAGGATGCATACAGACGCTGGAGCTGTTAAGAGAGTAACAGGCCAATGACAAAAAACCAAGTAGCCTAGTGTCCCTCTTCTTACTCTTCCAGGTAGTCAAGTTATTTGCTTAAATGACTCCATGTGGGACATAAATGGGTAAGGCAACTGTCTAGATGCAATTTCATTTCTCTGATAAAGTATTCAGGAGTGCTAAGGAGCAATAAGATAGCTGAACTTAGATAAGGCAGGATGGAAAAGAAAAGAGCCAGGGTAATGTAAAATAAGCAATTTTCAGTGGTTGCCCAAGAGTAAGGGTTGGGGGTAGAGTGACTACAAAGGCTTATCAAGAGGGAGTTTTTTGTGGGGAGGGGGATGAATTGTTCTATACCTTGACTATTACGGTAGCTACATGACTCTTTTTTTAACTGAAGTGTAGTTGACTTACAATGTTGTGTTAGTTTCTGATGTTCAGCAAGAATATATATACATATCTTCTCTTTCGTATTCTTTTCTATTACAGTTTATTACAGGTTACTGAGTATAGTTCCCTGTGCTATAGAGTAGGACCTTGTTGTTTATCTATTTTATATATAGTAGTTTGTATCTGCTAATCCCAAACTCCTAATTTATCCCGCCCTCACTCCCTTTCCCTGTTGGTAACTGTAAGTTTGTTTTCTATGTCTGTGAGTCTGTTTCTGTTTTGTAAATAAGTTCTTTTGTATCACATTACGGTATTTGTCTTTCCCTGTCTGACTTATTTCACTTAGTATGAAAATCTCTAGGTCCATCCATGTTGCTGCAAATGACATTATTTCCTTCTTTATTATGGCTGAGTGATATTCCATTGTATATATGTACCACATCTGCTTTATCTATTCCTCTGTCAATGGACATTTAGGTTGCTTCCATGTCTTGACTATTGTAAATAGTGCTGCTATGAACATTCGGGTGAATGTATCTTTTTGAATTAGAGTTTTCTCTGGATGTATGCCCAAGAGTGGGATTGCTGGATCATACGGCAACTCTATTTTTAGTTTTTAAGAAACCTTCATACTGTTTTCCACAGTGGCTGCACCAATTTACATTCCCACCCACAGTGCAGGAGGGTTCCCTTTTCTCCACACCTTCTCCAGCATTTGTTATTTGTAGACTTTTTAATGATGGCCATTCTGACCAGTGTGAGGTGATACCTCACTGTATTTTTGACTTGCATTTCTCCAATAATTAGTGATGGTGAGCATCTTTTTATGTGCCTATTGGCCATCTGTATGTCTTTTCTGGAGGATTGTCTATTTAGGTCTTCTGCTCATTTTTTGGTTGGGTTGACTTTTTTGTTACTGAGTTGTATGAGCTGTTTGGATATTTTGGAAATTAATCCCGTGTCAGTTGCACATGACTCTTTACTTTTGTAAAAACTCATAGACCTATATACCAAAAAGAATAAATTTTACTATATGTAACTTTTTTTAATTGGAAGGAAAGGCAAAAAAATTATGTAATTCTCAAAGATAATTCAGTTTATAGCAACATGAGAAGGGAAACATTCTTACTCTTGGACGTTCATTCATTGATTCAACAAATACACATTGAGCACATACTCCATGCCAGAAACCATGCTACGTGTTGGAGACATGGTGGGAAACAGGCCCCATGCAGCCTACAGTCTAGTGGAAAAGACACCCATTAAATAAATATTTCTGTAAATTCAATTACAATAGTGATAGGAAGAAATAAAGAATAACATATTATGAAAGCTTGTAACAAACATCCTTGAAGCAGTGATATTGAAGTTAAACCCTGAAGGATAAAATTGAGTCGACTGAAGGTGAAGAGGGGTAGTCAAGAGAAAGAACAGCATTTTGGAAGACCCTAAGATAAGAGCCCTCACATACCCACACACACTCTCACATGCTCACATGTGCTCACAAACACCCTCACAAACTCACCTACTCATTTACACATTAAGACACTTGGTGTTTCTATGAAATTGAGTTGTTTGTAGTGAGGTGGATGGACTTAGTCTGTCATATGGAGTGAAGTAAGTCAGAAAGAGAAAAACAAATACCGTATGCTAACACATATATGTGGAATCTAAAAAAAAAAAAAAAAGGTCCTGAAGAACCTAGGGGCAAGACAGGAATAAAGATGCAGACATAGAGAATGGACTTGAGGACATGGGGAGGGGGAAGGGTAAGCTGAGACGAAGTGAGAGTGGCATGGACATATATACACTACCAAATGTAAAATAGATGGCTAGTGGGAAGCAGCCGCATAGCACAGGGAGATCACCTCGGTGCTTTGTGACCACCTAGAGGGGTGGGATAGGGAGGGTGGGGGGGAGACGCAAGACAGAAAGGATATGGGGATATATGTATACGTATAGCTGATTCACTTTGTTATACAGCAGCAAATAACACAACAATGTAAAGCAATTATACTCCAATAAAGATGTTAAAAAAAAAAAGACACGGTGTTTCTAAGATCCTTTATGCTGTGTAACATTTCTATGATAGAAACTGGCAAAGTCTTTCTGTAGACCTCCCATATCTACCACTTACCAGATGTGTCACCTCAGGAAAGCTTTTTAACCTATTAGTACTTCAATTTTCTCATCTCCAAACAGGATTATTAATTAGTAATTATAATATTCAGGTACTAATTAGTAATTAGTACTTGAAGATTGGGTTATTATAAAGAATAAATTGGTTAATAAAAATAAAGCCTTAAGAACAACATCTAGGGACTTCCCTGGTGGTCCAGTGGTTAAGACTTCACCTTCCAATGCAGGGGGGGCAAGTTCGATCTCTTGTTGGGGAGTTAAGATCCCACATGCCTCTCAGCCCAAAAACCAAAACATAAAAGAGAAACAATATTGTAACAAATTCAATAAAGACTTTAAAAATGGTCCACATCAAAAAAAAAATTTTTTTTAATAAAAAAGAACAACACCTAGAACATTAAGTAATTTATTATTACCAAAACTATTACTACACAATTATTTTTAGAGACCCTCTTTCTATTTCTTAGAGAGAAGAGATGGCTCTTAGACTCAATTTTTGGAAACAACATAGAGAAACTACACTCGACCCAACCATACTAACTTCCTATGAATAGGACCAGTGTCCTGAGCCATATGACGGGATTCATGACTATTAAAAATGCTTTTTCAGTCCAAATAGAAGCTTTGGGGTCCCTTTGGGGATAAATCCATTCATCTTTACCTAACTGAATCCTTAAGAGCACATCTTGTAAACTTTCACTTCCAGATGTGGAGCAACTGGTATTGGACTAGCCCTTCTGTTATAAACAATAAAATTAGAGATAGTGCATGAGGTAATTGTTTTTAAACATTGGACAATAGGAAACACAATGCTGTGACCCTTGAGAGAGGAGAAGTTCATAAAGTGAGCCCCATGATTTCCCTGGATCTCTACCTGGGCACAATTATCCAACCATGACGTAGCAAGCTAGAATCCAAGCAGAGCACAATGATCCTGCTGAGCTGAAGAGGCAGAGGTCAGAGTTCAGGAAAGCTGAAGCAATCAGAATCTGCAGGGCAAAGCATCAGAAGGTAAAGCAGGTATGTAGGGGCTAGAGAGAAGGGAGAGACCCAGAAGTTCTGCAGGAGGTTCTCTGTGAATCCTAAGATGCACATGCCCACGGCAAGAGTACCTGAGGCTTGTTGTAACTATACAGAACGGTCACCATAGAGACAAGAACAGAATAAAGATACTAGATACGAAACAGTGCTAGAAGACATGGAAGTTCTGGCCAAGCCAGAGTGGCAAGACCTTGCTATCAATTTATTAACACAAAAGGCATCTATCTAAGACACCAGAGAAGACTAGAAACATGCTTTCGGGTAAGGTCCACTCCATGCCCACCCTAACAAGGTCTAAAGCCAAGCCTTTAAAAGATCTTCAGTGAAAGCTGAATTTAGAGGTTGAGACCTGCAAAGATAGAAGGCCTTGGGAAACATATTGAGTTTTCCAATAGGTATTCCCTAGCAAAGCATAAAGACAAGCCTACAGAGTGCAAGGTAATCAACCAGTAAATGAGCTGCCTAATAGAAGACATGGTAACACTTCTCAAAGGAAGATAACAAAAGTACAGAGCCTATACAATGCACCACCAACAACGTGCAGTACACAATTTAAAAAATCACTAGACATAAAAAAGAGTCATGTACCACAATGTTCATTGCAGCTCTATTTACAATAACCAGGACATGGAAGCAACCTAAGTGTCCATCGACAGATGAATGGATAAAGAAGACGTGGCACATATATACAATGGAATACTACTCTGCCATAAAAAGAAATGAAACTGAGTTATTTGTAGTGAGGTGGATGGACCTAGAGTCTGTCATTCAGAGTGAAGTAAGTCAGAAAGAGAAAAGCAAATACCATATGCTAACACATGTATATGGAATCTAAAAAAAAAAAAAAAAAAAAAGGTCATGAAGAACCTAGGGGCAGGATGGGAATAAAGACACAGACCTACTAGAGAATGGACTTGAGGACACGGGAAGGGGGAAGGGTAAGCTGGGACAAAGTGAGAGAGTGGCATGGACATATATACACTACCAAATGTAAAACCAATAGCTAGTGGGAAGCAGCCGCATAGCACAGGGAGATCAGCTCGGTGCTTTGTGACCACCTAGAGGGGTGGGATAGGGACAGTGGGAGGGAGGGAGACGCAAGAGGGAGGAGACATGGGGATATATGTATATGTATAGCTGATTCACTTTGTTATAAAGCAGAAACTAACACACCGTTGTAAAGCAATTATACTCCAATAAAGACGTTAAAAAAAATTACTAGACATGCAAAAAATAAAAACAAAAAAAGGCAAAGTGACCCATTGTTAAGGGAAAATCATCAGTCCCAACATTACTGAGATGATGGATTTAGAAGATAAGGGCTTTAAAGCAACTGCTATAAATATGTTCAAAGAATTAAGAAAATAGGGACATCATGAGTTAAAAAGTAGAGACTCTCAGCATAGAAATGTAAACAATAAAAAAGAGCTAAATGGAAATTTTAGAACTGAAAAATTACAATGACAAAAAAAAAAACCACAGTAGATCAGAGATGGGAGGAAAAAAGTCACTGGTGAGTTTGAACATAGGAAGGCGAATCTATAGCAATTATCCAAGCTAATGAATAGAGAGAAAATAGACTGAAGAAAAATAAACAGATCCTTAGAGACCTGTAGGACAGCAGAAAATGGCCTAAATATGTGTAATTCGAGACCCTGAAGGAGAAGGAGGTGAAGTAGGGCAAAATAGACTTTTTTAAGAAATGACAAAAAGGCAAGCTACAGACTGAGAGAAGTTTTTGTAATATTAATACATATATGACACTGGGCTTATATCCAGAATATAGTTTACAACTCAATAATAATAATACAATCTAATTATTTTTTGATGGGCAGAAGACTTGAACAGACACTTCACCAAAGAAGATACATGCGTGGCTAATAAGCACAAGAAGAGATGTTAAACATCATAGTTATAAGGAAATTTGGGGACAACCCTAATATCCACCAATAGGCTAACAAATTGTGTTATTAACACAGTTAAATACTATTCGGCAATAAAAATATAAATTACTAATAAAGGCAACAATGTGGATTAGTCTCCAAAACCTCATGCTGAGTGAAAGGAACTCAACACAAAAAATATGCATACTGTCTGATTCCATTTATATGAATACTAGAAGAGGAAAAACTAATCTATAGTGATAAAAATGAGATCAACGGTTGCCTAGAGCAGTAGTTGGAAGCAGAGACTGACTGCAAAGGATGTACATGAGGGAGCTTTCTGGTGTGAGGAAATGTGCTATATCTTGATTATGATGGTGGTGATGTGAGTGTATACATCTACTGAACTGTACACTTAAAATAGATGTATTTTATTATATGTAAATTAGACCTCACAAGGTTGACTTTTAAAAGAATATTGGCATAACTCTTTAAATTAGAAGGCTTATTTTCATCATCATCCTGTAATGAGTCATTTAACAATAAATTTTATAAGGACCAAGTTCTTTTTGAATCATACACAAGCACCCCAAATGAAGGTCTAACCGTTCGTTTTTGTTAAATGTGTGTGGCTGGAGAAGCAGAAGCCCGTAGAACTAATAAAGCTCCTGCCCATCATCTCTGATTCTAAGCTGCAGAAGAAACTGTAACTTCAGTTCTTATCTTTCTAAGCATCCTCAGTAACTATTTGTTGACCGGTTCCTAAAGTGAGTGTCTGGATTTATTTTATAAACAAGTTCCACCATCTAAAATCTTGGCTGCTGCAGAGCTTAGGGGAACATTTCCTGCAAAATCTGCGCCAGTCTCATAACAGAGGTAAATAGTCAGAGTCTGCATAGTGAACCAGTTCCACTGCTGGTCAGATAGGCTGTCCTAATCACCCTCCTCAAGGACCCTCTTATAGGACCCTCTTATAGAATTTTTTGCACAAGGACCTTCTTATTCACTTTTTTGAAAACATAGGCAATAGGGAAGCTGGACTTTCCTTTTATTGAAATTTTCCTATTTGTAGTGGGAAATTGAGGGACAAGAGAGAGGTGTCATAAACCAAGGGCAACGCTAGCCTGTGCAGTGACCGTGTGTGCTAAAACAAGTGCCTCAGTTTACTGGAAAACCTCCCTTACTGATTTGGAGCCTTAATAAAAATAGCAGGATGCTCACTTCAGCAGCACATATACTAAAATTGGAACAATATGGAGAAGATTCGCACGGCCCCCGCACAAGGATGACGCACAAATACATGTAGCGTTCTGTATTTTTATATATGAAGTCTAAAAAAACCCCCAAACTCATAGAAAAAGAGAACAGGTTTGTGGTTACCAGAGGCAAAGGGGTAGGAGGTAAGAGAATTGGGTGAAAGCGGTCAAAAGTTACAATCTTCCAGTTATAAGATAAATAAGTACTAAGGATGCAATGTACAACATGCTGACTATAGTTAACACTGCTGTATGATATATTTTAAAGTTGCTAAGAGCGTAGATCTCAAAAGTTCTTATCTCAAGGGAAACAAAAAATTTTTTATCACTATATGAGGTGATGGATTTTAACTAAACTTACTGTGATAATCATTTCCCAATATACGTATGTCTAGTCAGTATACTGTACACTTTAAACTTATATATAGTGCTGTGTACCAATTATACCCCAATAAAACTGAAACCAGAAAAGAAAGAACAGCAGGAAATGTGTAAACTTTCACTACAAGCTCGAACCCTGTGTTACCTACTGTATTCATTTTCTATTGCTGCATAACAAATTACCACAAATTTAGAAGCTTATACCACCCTCCATTTATTATCTCACAGTTCCACAGGTCAGAAGTCTGGGTGGGCTTGGCTGTGTTCTCTGCATGGAGTATCACAAAGACAAACTCAAGTGTCGACTGGGATGAGCTCTTATCTGAAGGCTCTGGGGAAGAGCTGCTTCCAAGCTTATTCAGGTTGTTGGCAGAATTCACGTCCTTGGGCATGTAGAACTGAGATCCCATTTTCTTTCTGGCTATCTAGAAACTACCTGGATTTCTTGGCTCATGGGCGCCTTCCTCCATCTTCAAAGCCAATAATTGTGGGTTGAATCCTTCTTACACTTAGAATCTCTCTGACTCCCTCTTCTATGAGCAGCCAAAGAAAACTCCCTGCTTTTAAAGGGCTCAGATGATTAGATCAGGTGCACCTGGATAGTCTCCCTAGATTAAGGTCAACTGATTAGCAATCTTAATTACAACTGAAAAATTACTTTTGCCATGTAACATAATATAATCACAGGAGTAACACCAGGGACAGAGGTCATGGGCATCTAGGATTCTGTCTACCATACTGACGCTTCATCTGTCCAGCACCACTGACCTTCATTGTATCCCTAGTGATACCATTCACCCAAACATTGTAAAGTTGTCTTTAAAAACAAATGCTGCTAGTCAGTGATTCCGAGTCCACTTTCCAGGTTACAGTAATTAAGACTGGGATACCATAAAAATATCATATTTAAAGTTATAGGAACTGAGTTTAAGTTCCAAGAGTTCAGAGAAGAGAGAAGTCAGTATGAGCTGGGGAAAGCTTCATAAAGGAAGTGGCAGCCAAGCAGAGCTTTCAAGATTGCACATAATTTGGGGAGGCAAGAGCATGACTAGAGACAGGAATAAAAAGTGCATCTATTGAGCAGTGAGGAGAACCACCTGATAGCTTGTTGGGGAATGACGGAAGGTAAGGTTAAACAGCTGAGGGAAGCTAAAGTAAGATGGCTTTGTGAACCAGGACAAGAGTGTGCACTTGATTCAATGAGAAATACTGAGCCTTTGAAAACCCTTTTAGGTTTCTGTAGGAGTATGCTAAATGGTTGGAAATTTTGGGATTGGTGAGAAAAATGAGATTACAGAAAGAATAATTAGAAAGCTATGGGGGACACAAATTTCTTATCTATTAGAGACACACACTGACAGTCTATGATGAGTGGGTTGGGCTTTAACATATTCCAGAAAGAAAATAAGGGGGAAGAATGGCAAAATGTTTATAACTGATGAAGCTTTATGCCAGGTACATGAGCGTTCAGTACAATATTCTCTCTACTTTTGAGTATGTTTGAATTTTTCCATAATGAAATGGGGGTTTTTTTGTTGTTGTTTTTTTTTAAGATATTTTTTGATAAAATGGGGTTTTTTTAAAGCCAATTGTAGTAATCTGGGAAAACCTAGACATGGGTGGTGACAGGAAAAATAGAAAGAAAAAAAAAAAAGACTGACTAATTCAGCATACATTTGACCTTGATAACAGATTTGATATAACAACTTCAGCTGAGGGAAGAAACAAAACTGACTGATTTTTATAGCCTTGGAAATAGAATAATGTCATAAAAGAGAGCCTGTCAACTGTCTATAAATTCCTGAACTTTAAACAATGTACCTCATTGGACTGTATGATTGGAATGTGTATGGAAATTAATAAACTATGTAAGTTAAATTTCTGTCTATGGATCTCTTACTCTGTCTACTGCACCACATGAAAAAACTGGACAGATTTTCATCAAATTTAGAGGGTCTGTTTGGAAAAATCTACCTATCTAATATAGCCCCATTTGCTCTACACAAAAAATCATTTTGTGGGACCCTAGGTGTGTCTCATTCATTTATTTTTATTCTTAAGGTAATATAGTATATTATTTTTCAATTTTCTACTAGTTGAGTCCAGGAATTTACGTTTTTAAAAAGTTTTCCAGGGACTTCCCTGGTGGTCCAGTGGCTAAGACTCTGCACTCCCAATGCAGGGGGCCTGGGTTTGATCCCTGGTCAGGGAACTAGATCCCACATGCCGCAACTAAGAGTTCGCATGCCAGAACTAAAGATCCCACACGCCACAACAAAGATCCCATACGCGGCAACGACGATCCCGTGTGCTGTGATTAAGACCTGGCGCAGCCAAATTAATTAATTAATTAATTTAAAAAATAGATAAATACAAAATAAAAAGTTTTCCAGGAACCTGGAAAGATTTGAGTAGAAGCACCCAAAAGGTTCAAATGCTTGCTTGTTTTCCCAAGTGATATATTTTAAATTTTTTTAGATAGACATAAGAACTTACACCAGACAAAATTGTTATCCTGAAGATTAATAATTCTCATTTCTATATATGCAAGAGCCTAAAAAGGATAATTTTTTGACAATTTTAAAGTAATTCTGGAAGGAATACTTCTTAGGAGCAGAAAGGGAGAGAGAGACTTTTTTAAAAATGAATGAAAGTGATATCTAATGTAAAAAACATTTGGAGCCGATTTGGAAAGAGAGCCAATTCGGAAAGAGACAGGTCTCATGGGCAGGCTCCCACTGAGATGACTGCCCAAACTAAAGAAACTTAAGTCCACAGAGAGAAGAGCAGTTCACTTGCAGAGCGGTGAGGCCCCCAAGGCTTCCAGGAAAGCCAATCAGGAGGGACCCCACACTCTCATACAAGTACTTGAAACTAAAATCCTGCCTGAGAGACATTGGCTGCAGATACAGAGAGAAGGACATGTGAATTAAGATACCACGAACTGAGAAAATAAATAACAATTTCAAGCTTAAGCCCCAAATCAATTAAGCTAAGGAATCTAGCAGTATTTCACAATTTGAAATGTGTCCCTATTGTCAAGCCCAAAGATACTAAGCTGTTGCAAAAGGAAGTACATGCTGGATCTAATCACCAAGTCCACAGAACTACTGAAATCTTTATTCAGATTAATAGGCAGAATCCTTTTCACTTAAAAAGGTAATATCTAGGCCTAAAAAAGTATATTTTAATGGAACTTGGCAAAATGGATCAATATTTATTGTCTGAAACCGTGGATTTCCTTGATACTTTTCACTTCCAAGCTTCTGCAGTTTCCAGTAAGTGCTTACTCTGGTGTTATCATTACAAGGTCAAATGGTCTAAAATGCAGGCATTTCATCTGTGATCATGTTGCTTCCCACATGGGCAACTCTAGATAGTGTGATCCAAGGTGAAGAGTAGCAGGTTTATTCATATGTGTGCCAGAGAGTAAAATGACTAATGATCATCAAAGAAGATTTGTTGTAAGTTTCAAACAATTAAAGCTCTTTAAATCATTATGGTAACTTCTAAAATTTTATCTCAATAATTATTCTATTGTTTCTATTAAAGTTTATCAATGGTTAATGAGTCTCCTGGTCAATGCCAGGTGTTACAGGTAATGAATGAAATGGAGATGACATATCATACATTAAATCAAAAATTATGTATAAGAGATACTCATAGATTCTGAAGACAGACTACAGGATTGCTCAAAAAGAAGAAGTCATCTTAATCACTTTGAGAGGAATGATAGTAGCAGAAAAGATTATAAAGGCTCTTTCCCTAGGGGTTAAATGGTACCCCCCCAAAAAAAGATATAGTCATGTCCTAATCCTCAGAACCTGTCAATGTGATCTCAATTGGAAAAAGGGTCTTAGCACATGTAATTAAGAATCTCAAAATGAGGTCATCGTGGGTTATCTAGGTGGGCCCTAAGTCCAATGACAAGTGTCCTTATAAGAGACACACAGTGGAGGGACTTCTCCGGTGATCCAGTGGTTAAGACTCAGGGCTTCCACTGCCGGGACGCAGGTTCCATCCCACGTGCTGCACGGTGCAGCCTAAAAGAGAAAGAAAGAGACACACAGTGGAAAACACAGGGAGAAGGGGAGAAGGCCATATGAAAATGGAGACAGAGATTGGAGTTATAATGCTACAAGCCAAGGGATGCCTGGGTCTGCCAGAAACTGCAAGAGGCAAAGAAGGATTCTCCCCTATAGCATTTGGAGACAGCACGGTTCTGACACACCTTGATTTCAGATGGCTGGCCTCCAGAACTGTAAGAATAAATTTCTCTGTTTTAGGCCACCAAGTTTGCGGTAATTTGTTACATAGTCCTAGGAAACTAGGACTAAAACCTGTGGATTAAAAGCCAGATGACCTTAGAAAAGTGTTTTCTGAGAGAAAAAAAAACAAAAACAGCTTAGGTGACTCATGATCTCTCCTTCAAAGCTAGTTTCTATAACACAGGATCAAACATGTCTGGCACGTAGCAGGCATTCATCAGTTTCCCGCCTCATCCCCATGGGCATTCCAGCAACCCATTCTGTTACCACCATATAGCTACCGCCCAGCCACAGGTTCTCTCCAAAGTCTGCATTTCCTAATTAATTTAGACTAAACTGCGCACTAGAATCATCTTCACATGTACCTGCTGGAAGCCCTAAAAACCCTGGAGATTCTGATTCAGGGCATCTGGGGTGGAGCCAAGGCATTTGCACAATTAACAAGCTTCACAAAAGCTTGGACTAGCTGTCTAGCTACTCTACCCCAAAATCTTCTTGGGCTGATAGGCAAGGGGAATAGTGCGATGGAGGGAGCAGGGGGCAAGGGGTTGGAGGAAAAAGGACACACATAGGAAAGCTAGACACACTGAGAGAAATCTCCACTTAGTCCTCCTGGAAATGTGCCATCCACGCAATGTTTCTGCGCCTGCAAAGGTAGAGTGAGGGGACTGAGAAGATAAAGTGAAACCAGACTTGGTGTATAGCTGAAGATAAGTCTTCTGGGATTAAATCATAAACTCCATGTGGATGATAAAATGTTTATACATTGAGGTATAAAATATACTGCAAAAATATAAATTAAAAAGGAAGTCATGAAATTAAATTCAATTTAAGAAGTATTTATTGAACATCTCCTATGTGTCAGATACTGTGCTAGGTGCGGAGCCTCTGATGAAGAATAAGATGGCCATTCGCCTCCTCTCAAGGACAAGTCCAGGGCACTAGCAGGAAAACCAAAAACCCAGTAGTCTGGTTATAACTAATGTAAAACCTTGTACCCAGGCCTGATCTCAGAGAGACAAACAAGAATTTAGTCATTGAAGTTGATTTCTTCCTGGAGTCGTGTTCAATACAGAACTGATGTTATCAGAAAATGAAAGTTGGTAGTACTGAGTTTAAGAAGTTGACATTTACTAAAGGTTAGAGGAATTTGAGGAAGTTCTCCCCTCCTGATTAGGTAAGAATATAGAAAGGATATTAAATGCGACTGATTTGATTAACAAATAGAGCTGAAGATTTGGTCTCTGACACTTGAGGGAATTCCTTAGTGAAACACCAAACTACATTATTAGAATTAATCCTTTGCACAGAAGGACTACCTGATTTTTTTTAAAAAAGAGTGCCAGCTATGCCACTTTTCATTAACATATCATTGATATCATTGTTATATGGCTGAGTTAAGTTAGAACCATGATAGTCATTAACGCATTAGTACTTTATAGTATACCTCTGGCTTGAAACACCACTTCCCCCAAAACCAATGATCCCAACCAGGATTGGCATACATTCATTCACTCATTTAACCAGTATTTTATAAGTTCCTACCTATGCTAGGCACTCTGCTAGGCACTGATGTTGCAGCAATGAGCTTGTAGTCTTGGCTTCTATGGGGGTCATTCTTTTTTTTTTTTTCTTTTTTTTTATAAATGTATTTATTTTATTTATTTACTTTTGGCTGCTTTGGTTCTTTGTTGCTGTGCACGGCTTTCTCTAGTTGTGGTGAGCGGGGCTTACTCTTTGATGCAGTGCGCAGGCTTCTCATTGCGGTGGCTTCTCTTGTTGCGGAGCACAGTCTTTAGGCGTGCAGCTTCAGTAGTTGTGGCACGCGGGCTCAGTAGTTGTGGCTCACGGGCTCTAGAGCGCAGGCTCAGTAGTTGTGGCGCATGGGCTTAGTTGCTCCGCGGCATGTGGGATCTTCCCGGACCAGGGCTCGAACCTGTGTCCCCTGCATTGGCAGGCGGGTTCTCAACCACTGCACCACCAGGGAAGCCCTATGGGGGTCATTCTTTAAGGAACATTCCATCAAGAACCACCCTCTATACCCATACGGCAGATATTCGCTAATCAATTACAGTACCCTCTCCTGCCAAACCCCTAGACTGCCTGAAGATCTTTCTCAACGTGCTACTCATGAGAATATTACCAGTTAGAGGTAGAACACAAGATGAAACTTACTGGCCATCCAAATGCTAACCAAGCTACAATGAATCACTTGTGGTTTCTCCCAGAATACTATTGCCTTGGTTCATGTCATTTTGTTTCATTCACCTCCCTCTCCACTTGTATGAACATTCAAATTGACTCTTCTGAAGATACAGCTCAAATGCTCTACCTTGAAGTCTCCCTAGTGCTCCCCTTTCAGATATAAAGTCTTCCTCTTTAGAATCTTTATATTTCTTCCTCTTTTTTCTAATACAGTACATGCCATGTCTCCCACATATGTATCTTAAGGATAAGAAATATGCCTTTTATGTCTTCGAACACCTCATACTATCTGACAGCTTTGCGCACACACGCGCGCACACACACACACAATCACATACTTGCTAAGCACTGGTTCAGTTAATTAATTATGAGAGAATTTGAGATTAAGAGAGAACATATAAGCTCACTTGGGAAAAAGCTCACAGTATATCTATGTTCAATGGAGGTATATCATTTCCACTGTTCTGGTAATCAGGTTGCATTTGCAATACAAACTGCTCTTGAGATTTCATTTATATGAGAGAAGAAAAATTATACTTGATGTACAGAAATAGAACTACAGTACATTTTTTTTTATAAATTTATTAATTTTATGTATCTATTTTTGGCTGCGTTGGGTCTCCGTTGCTGCACACGGGCTTTCTCTAGATGCGGCAAGCGGGGGCTACTCTTTGTTGTGGTGCGCGGGCTTCTCACTGTGGTGGCTTCTCTTGTTGCGGAGCACGGACTCTAGGTGTGCAGGCTTCAGTAGTTGTGGCTCGCGGGCTCTAGAGCGCAGGCTCGGTAGTTGTGGCACACGGGCTTAGTTGCTCCGTGGTATGTGGGATCTTCCCGGACCAGGGCTCGAACCCGTGTCCCCTGCACTGGCAGGCGGATTCTTAACCACTGCACCATCAGGGAAGCCCTACAGTACATTCTCAACCTGTGAGTCATTGGCCCCTGGTGGTTGTGAAACCCCTGATATCGTAAACAGCATTTGTGCGTATATGCACACCAGTTTCTCAAAAGAGTTTACAAGAACTAGAATACATGTGCAATGATTGACTGATGTTGACAGATGTTGATGTGTTTATTCTCACTCGTCAAAATGGCATGTTGGGAAATGGAGGGACCCCATTTACTGCTCTTCCCAGGTTTACATCTCTCGGAATGACGCTGGTAATCTCCAAATTGTTTTTCCTATGTTCACTGCTCCCACAAAATAAAGTATGAAAAATACAGTCATAAACATAGAGACTTATCTTTTTTAGCACATAAACTTCTATAGATCAACAATATCTTTTAAACTTCCATGATATTTTCAGAACCTAGTAAATCTCTACTAACGAACTTGGCAAAGAGTTTTTTCATGTTAAATCTTATATAACTTCAGGAAACTCACTCTCAAAAAAACCCTAATTTAAAGGATATTGGCTAATTTAAAGGATTTAGATTAGTAATTAATAGCACTTCTCAACCTTGGGAAATATAAATAAGGGAATAGGAAAAGAAAATGCATATCCTTAAGAAGAATAGTATTACTGAATTAATGTTTATTTAAAGCCATGCATGAGTTTTTCCATGAGTGTGAATGGACAGATTCACATCACAGCCATACTTTCAGATACCAAATAACTATAACTAACTTTTGTCTGCAAGACATACTGGGTCAAACAATGTGATCGATCCAAAGGTTATCTTTTTTTGAAGGATTTAAGCACTTAGCTACAAAGATGATTAGCCAGTAAATTGCTTACGAGACTTCTCATTTAAAAGAAAAAAAGAAAGGTTTTTCATGAATCAAATTTATTACAAAGAATTAATGTACAATCAAAGCCAAATACGTTCCTCGGGGTATGCCAGAGATAAGCAAAATAATATTATTAGAATTAAAGTTACTAAAAAGTTCGGCATTTTTTTTCTGAATGGTAATATGAAACATCATGGTACGTTATCATTATTTGACAACAGAAAACCAGTAAAACATGTTTCAATATTGACTTTTTGTTGTTCTTATAAAGGTAAAACAAACATTCCAACAGAGCAAGTAAATCATAAATTCTAGAAAGTGAGTCATAAAGAGGTGTTCTCTTTAACAGCATGCAATTCCCTACAAATAATGTATCTCATCTCAAAGCATATTTACAATTCAAACAGAGCTCTGCCAGCCACTAAAGGAACAACTCTCCATCTGTTTCATCTACAGAGATGGTGATTACACAGCTCCTCTGAATGCATATGATTTTTAAAAATAGTGAAAATCCACTTGTTCTTTTCTAGTTTATTGATTTACACATTCAAATGTGGCCATGTTAATGATCACATGTACAAATATTTGTACAAATATTTTAGAAGACAAAAATAACAACTATATACAGTTTGCAAAGATCAAACTTTACCCATAGTACCCTCCGTCTAGTCCAACGACTAGAGACTTTCCAACACCAATAACTATCAGGTACTGCATCAGGCCAAATGAAGCCTCAACACTACGTCCAGATTTATTTTTTAACTTCCAAATGCTTTTATTTTTCTTTAAAGAAAAAGTTTACAATTCACCTCCTTTTAAACCGGCAATAGCTACATAAGCGATGCCTTATGCCACAAATCAAAGCCTTCTCCTATCCAAAAGCTACTGTTAATTGAAGTCAACTTTACCACTCAGATTAAATTCAGATGTCTAGAGCCCAGATACCTGGGTATGAAATATTACAATCTGCCAAGAGGAATTAGATATTTTTCTTCTTTTCTTTTAACATAACCCACTATATAATAGTGAACTAAATATGTTTGTTTCATGGAAACAACTTACATTTGCCAGTACAGAGCAAATGGTCTATGTACAGATACATTAGGACTGCCTAACTGACAGTGAGTATTGCTGACCAGGCTCCCAGCCAATGGAGCTAATACGGTGGAGCTCTCTGCTGAATGGACTTTCCCTTCAGGATACGTCGGATCTGGAAAGGAAACCAATAGGATTTGTGAGGGTTTTCTCCTACGATCAAAGTACCACATCTCCTTCAGTTTCTTTCCTTTCTTATATACTCTACACCATTCCTTTCTACTTGTAAGTAAGTATATGAAGAAATATGCAACAGTATGTGTCAAGATTTTAAGGGGACAAAAAAAAAAAACGACAACTCCTTTTAAAGTTTACTATAGACCTGCTATAATGATCTTTGAGTACAAGAAAGTAAAGCATCTCCATTAAAAATTATCTGAGGTTGAAAATCTCCAACAGTTTAACTAAGACCTATATTCTTTTCCTAATCTTTACTCCTGTTATTTTTGAGAACATTTAATATAACGCAGTAATCATAGTTATTATAATATCTCACCTACCTTGATGTCAGCCTCAACCAAGAACCGAGAGCCCACCTTACACACACAAGTAAATTATAATGCCCTTCGAGTCAAGATAGCTGTCATGACCTCCAAGAATTAAAGCATCTGTGCATGACTGTATGGATCACAGGAAACCCCCAGGCTCATTCAGAGTCTAGTAATTGATTTTATACCCCAGCCTGACAAATTTTATGATCTGTCTCTCAGCCCACAGAAGATGAGAAGCAACAAATTAGAAGAAAGAAGATTGCAATAGGGGATGCAATTGACAGCTGCTAGAAGGAGACGCAATGACCATAGTCTGACAATAAAACCAAAGAAAAGACCCTCCCTCCACACACAGAGACACAAAAAATACAAAAGCAGGAAGGAGAGTAATCCAAGAACATTTAGCAAAGAGTCAAGCAGCTCTCCATGTTCAATACTCCCTGAGAACATCACTCTATGACTGCACACCACAAACAGCAAACCAGAAGTGAACAGTGCGCTTAGGACTCTGCCATTTACTATTTAAAGGTGGTCCCTATGCCTGGACCCACTCTGAGTCTCAGTCTTTCCAGCTGAACCTTCACCCTGCAAAGTTTTCCTAACTATTAAGTGGCATAATATACAGGAAAACTCTACAAATCATCAAGTGATTCGTTTTAAGCTATAAAGAGCTCCACAAATATGAGTTAGTATAACATTATGGTCATAGCGAGGGCTGTAAATCAAAGGCAAGGCTAAATTGCATTCCATATATTTTATTTTGTGATTATTAAAGTATGTAACGACCCACAGCCACAATCTCTCATTTCCTCCAGGGAAAGAGTTTCATCAAAAATATTTTAAGTTCTTCCAAACGTATGGACACCAAGGGGGGAAACTGGTGGTCGGCGGCGGGGGGCAGGGGGTGTGATGAATTGGGAGATTGGGATTGACATGTATACACTAATATGTATAAAATGGATAACTAATAGGAACCTGCTGCTTAAAAAAATAAATTTAAAATATATATTTTAAGTTCTTAAAAAGAGTCAGTTCTTGTTATCAAGAAAAGTTTAGTCATATGAAACTGTTCAATCCCCAAATATAATATATTGGGTTGGCCAAAAAGTTCATTCAAGTTTTTCATAACAGCTTACAGCAAAAACCAAACAAACTTTTTGGCCAACCCAGTAGAACCATATGATGAGAAAAGCATAATTTTATTTAAAGTATAAAATATTTCTAGGTTCTAAATTACATAAATAACCTTCCCATTTTTTATTTAGGATCAACTAGTAGATAGAAATCATTGTTAACAGCTAATGTTTACTGAGCAGCACCCACTTATGTGCCTGGGACTATTCTGAATACTCTACAGACACTGACTCATTTAATATGCACAATATTTGAAGGCTCATCACTTACTCACAAAACTAAGATTCTCTTTCTTTAGTGTGTGCAGGAACCTTGGTTCCTCCTCTTTCATCAACTTCCAAATGTCAAACTATTCTGACTTAGCCCAAACCCAAGTTTGTGTCTTGGAAGAAAAAGAAAGACTAGCTGACTTCTGAACATTTGGGGTCCATGGATAAACCCTCAAATTTCTTACTCTTCCTTTGGAGACAAAGCAATTGACTCTAAAGGGCTACAGTGACCACTGTTGAGACACAGATGTTGATAAAGCCCACCTGAAGAGTGCCAGCTGGCCCCTGCCCCTTATGTTTCAGAACAATGCCTAAAAGTATTTCTTCTCCCTTCTGTGGCCCTCACCTGTTCTCCCACAGGGCCATCAGGAACCAAATGCACTGGCTGTTCGTTCTCCAAGTTCCGAGTACTTGGGTCTGCTCCCTTCCTCATCAACAGGCGGACTGCGTCCAACTGTGTCACCCGATATTGCAGGCTGGCAGCAACATGGAGGGCGGTGTTTCCATTGTAAGCCTAAAGACAAAGAGACAAAACGACACCCATCAGGAAGGGAGACTTGCATGAAAGCAGCTCAAAAGCTTGAAGAAGGTATAAAGAAGGTTATTCCAACTCTTGTGCAGTTCTTGAACGCTTCTAAAAGTACCTTTGCATTCACAAAAGACAGGCAACTGGGCAGTTCCAAAAAGAGGCGAATGAGTTCCAGATTTGCTTCTTCAGCTGCCAAATGCAGGGCTGTGCGGCCACTTTTACGATCCTTGTCAAAGGCAAGAGGGGGGAAAAAATGAACATCCAGAAACCATGCCCTGGATATGCTTCTCACCCAGTCTCTCATATGTCTGACTCACCCTTGGAGACTCACTCGGAGTGCCCCCTTCTCCACAAACCCTTCCTTCAACCCAAGCTCCATGGAATCTCTCATTCCTCCTAGTTCCTTTTTATCACATCTACCCTTGTATACCGGGTGGCCATAAAATGTAGAAACATAGACTATACTGTTTTATCATGTGCTGTAATATAAGAAATCATTTACTGTGTATTCGCCTATGCTTCCAGACTTGGTGGTCACCCTGTAGACTTATAATTAGCTATATCTCTCACCATTTCTACTAGACAGTAAGCTTCCCAAGGACCCAAGTGGCTTATGATTTAGGCATTTTCCCCTGGGGCCCCTAACTCAGTACCTCAGCCTTGTACATAGCAAATACTCAGCAAATAAACCTCAAATTTAAAGATAATAAAATATTTTCCAGTTTAAAAAAACAGAAGATTAAGTCCAGAGCCAACAACAATGAAGAAACCCTTACAAAATGCACTACCTTCAGTATCTGTGTATGACAATGGAAGCAAAATGAAAATATCAATTTCAAGCATTATCTTTTCCTCTCAAATGAAGACTAATTCGTTTCACAGCTAAATGATCTTTTGAATAATAATCCATAGATTAAAAGCAAATCAAGAAACCAGATGAGGTGATCTTTTAAAATCTAAGCTTCTTAACTATCCATACATTGCTACTCCCTCCATTAATTTAAAAAGATGGCAAAAATAAAATAAAAAGGGGGAAAAGTTTTAATCTATACTTGGGAACAAGGTCTTCTGCTATAACCACTTCTCTCCCACATCCCATTTCCAAACTCTTCTGTGAATTTTACCTTAGCTTCCACTGCGGCTCCCATTTGAATCAGACACTTAATTGTATCAACTAGACTCTTATTCTTCAGCAAAAGCTCCTGAACTTCAGGTGAATGGGGCTGTTGGTTTCTCTGGAGTTCGTGAACCACTGCATTGTGGGCCACAACTGCACAGTGTAGAGGGCTCAGGCCTAGAAAAAAGCATAAGAAAGCAGTGGTCAAGCATCCCATCAATTCTTTTAGTTGTTCTATAATTACAAACCTTGAGGGTGGTCTCTCACATGACCTACATACGGGCTCCACAGGAGCTAGTGAGGCAATCTGAGTAATCCCTCCATTGGGTCTTACTGCTAATTTTATCTATAGAATATTTTAGCTTTAATTACCTCCCTTCCTTATTGGTATAGAACTTAATGCCCTTAGAATTAATGGGCCCCTCTCTCTGTTTCTTCACCCAATAATGCGTCAATCACTTACCATCATAGTTAGTTGCCTCCAGATCCACAAACTGATTGCTCCCCGCTGCTCCCTTCTGAATTGCCTGCAGAATTTAAAAACAGACATCTATCAGCAAAAGACAAACTACACAAATACTCATCTACTAGTGTTCCAAGAAAGGAGTAAGTCAACTCAAAAGAGAGCATTGCAACAGGCAATCTACATCCAACTCCTAATATCCAAGCTGTACCCCTTTGGCCCTGTGGTAATGGGAGCCTGGCTCTCTGCCTCTTACCTGAAGCACCTGGGAGTGGCCCTTCTCTGCACAAACATGCAGGGGGGTTCTTCCCCAGCAGTCAGTCGTATTCACCTGGGCCCCGAGGTTCACCAGATCCTGCACGATGAGATGCTGATTGGCAGCCACTGCCACCTGAAAGGCACTCTGTGGACATTCAGAGGAAAAAAATATTTTTTAAAACCCATAACACTGTAGTAACAAAGAATATGAACCTAAACTGAGACTGAGGGCAAAAAACCCCACAGAGAGAAAATAAATCCTGTTAATAAGCAATAAGATACTGTAACACAAGGAAACTAAAATAAGCTTAGGGTGCAGCTTTATTATACCCAGTTAGTCTTTGGTCAAATAACTACAGAGTTAACGTTAATAACTTCAAGGTTGGCAGTGACAAAGAGTCAACATCCGGAAGTTAATATTAACTAAACTCTCTTGGTCTGGAACTCTGAAATGATCTACACATAAATAAGAGACCGGCCGTCATCTTGTCCCCATGACCACACCTTTGCCACTTCCCTCTGTCAAGATCCTCACCTGTCCATTGTGCTCTTTAATATCCAGCATCTGAAGCGCATTCATCTTTCTTGCAAGGACATAGGAAAGTGCCCTTCTCCCCTGGGCGACAGCAATATGGAGGAACCTGGGAGAAAAAAAAAGGAAAAGAAAAGAAGTGAATTATTTCTTATTTCACTAAGTTCATCCTTTTTAAAAAAAAATTCTTCCTTTAGCCCCTTTCTTGATATGTTGGTGTACTCAAATCAAACAGTACAGAGCATAATTTGTCTTTTCTTCTATGCTGACAATACATCTGAGTTGCAACAAGATGAATTAGGTTACCAGAAAAAAGAAGTACGCCAGGCACCATGCTGATAGCTTTAAATCCATTATTTTTAATGTTCATAAAAACCCACTGAGGGAGGTATTATCATATTACATGCCCAGAAACTGAGGCATAGAGAGGTTAAACAACTTGCCCAACACCACAAAGATGTCAGGATAGATCAGTATTCAATCTACAAATCAACTCACAGTTGATCATGACCAACTAACCATGATCTAACTGATTTTGCTCTACAGACACAATCTATGCTAATCTTTCAAAACCAATTATTCAAAGACACGTACATTTTTATTAATTTAGAACAGGTAATTTGTTCAGCCAGAAAAAAAAAAGAAAGGAAAACTCTCACTTGAAATATGAGCTATCGTTCTACGCCCACTAGTCATCTTGTTTAGCCAACCACTTACTCAGACCTAAGCTGGCATCCCCTAGAGAAATTCTGTGCCCACTGTGTCCAGCAAGCATGGTTTACCAAATTAGCTCAATGAGATAAAGGGACATACTCACGTGTCACCATCTGCATCCTTTGAAAGAAACTGGTCTTGGGAGATATGTGCCAATTTGCTTTCTTCCTGCTCTACTTGCCACTGAAAAAATGACTTCCCTAACTGTGTGGTGTTCATTGGATTTCTGACGATGTTCGGGAAGGGCGGTGGTGCGTTTAAAGGGGCAGAGCCTGCATCGTGCCTCGCCAGGGCCTCACAGGCACTGTGTGGCATCATGTTGAAGTTCTGCACGTGGGCATCATTTTGCTGCTGAACGCTGGGGGCAGTCTGTGGGGGAACAGCAATATTCTCAGATTCCCTGGGATCACTTAGAAGGGATGCAAAACTTTGGTTCGGGCAGAACTCTGGTTCTTGACCATCAAAGATGTTTGGTTCATAGCCGGGGGACTGGGAAGTTCTGGAATAAGGACTATATTCCAGAGCTGGGTTGTGGGTGTAGTGCTGCGGCGGCAGCTGCTGCACGTTCTGGTTCTGTGGAGAGTACTGGTACATGGAAGCCTGATCCATTATGTGTGGGGAGCTGCTGACTTGGAAGGGCTGGTATTTCTGAGGTGGAGAGAAGACCTGCCCTCCGTGGAAGTCCTGACACTGCTCGTGGCGGGAGCTCGGAGGGACCCCCACAGGGCTCATCCAGCTAACTTGGACAGTGTTCAGGGAAACCAGGCTGCATTCATTCTTAATGTTGATAATGCTCTGAAGCAGATCAGCGCTGCTGTCCTGTTTGGATTCATCGTGATGGACATCTTCCATGCTTTCCGCGGGTGTGGGTGTTTGAGGTGGCGTCTGGAAAGGGAGAAAAAATAAGTTGCGCACTCCCTTCCAAAATTATTCCAGGAATAATTTCCAAAGGGTATTCAGAGGAAAATAGTGAGATACGTACCAAAAACTGGGTATGTAACAAAGCTGGTCTTTTGCAAGCTGGTCCATCAGACAATATATCAGGGCCTTTCCTTTTCCCACTATATGATACTGTGTTCTTCAATTCTATACCCAAGAAAGGAATATGGAATCTGTGATAATTTTATTTCACAAATTTTTACCCATAATCACACTACACTGTTTTACCCTACAGCCCCCATGATATTATAAATAGAGCTAACTCTTACCTGTGAATTGTTCTCTGTTCACACCTTGTGTCTAAAGGAAAAAAAGTTTCCAATTTAGTGTGTGATAAATGGTTTCCTGATTAACATACATCAACAAACAGACTTACCTCTACCCCTCTTTACAGTTCACCATAAACCTTTGACATAGCTATTCTAGCAATATTTATTTTCTATGTTAATTTCCATCCTATCTTGCAACTTCCCCCATTTGCACTTTCACCTAAGTTCAACTCAGGTCAAGACAAAATTAATAAGGCCACTTGAGTTTTCCCTTTCTAGTCAAAATGTTCCATTTTAACTGAACCACATTAATTTCCTTGCCCCCAACTTGCCTTCATTTATTTATTCATTAAATTTCTCTTGCACACCTGCCAAGTGCCTAGCAGTGGGCCAAGTGACAGCAATATAGCAGACAGCAGGACAAATATGTTCTCTGTCCTATGGGCTTTGTGGTCTACAAAAGACTTGCCCAACCTAGGTTAGCAGAGAGTAATAACACTGACAGGCTAACCTCCCTACCCCCCAACCCAATACAAATAAATTAGGTGCCACCTTAAAATCATCGACAGCTTGTCCAGAAGCCTTCTGTTTATGACTTCGGATGTGCAATAGGAGTTCCTTCACCGAGTTCTTCACGCGAACACCTTGAAAGGGTCCTCTCTGCTGCCTTCCAACCCCCATATGGGGCTCAACTGTTCAAAAAAACAAAACAAAACAAAACATATCCCAATTAAGTGTCTTCACAGACATGAATATTAATAACCTCAAAAGCATAGCTATCCAACGTGAAAAAGTTCCCAACAGACCGCAAAGCCTCTTCAACTCGCTTGCCTGATACCTTTCCCCACCAGGAAGCCTAAGGAATTAAAGCTCATAAAAATATCGTTTCAGGGAACCCCAGAGCCGAGAGATAAACCCAAATTAATTCTCTGTCTCTCAGCCCTACCCACCCATGAGACAGGATCACAGATTTTGCCACCCTGACTCTCATAAATCTGTAATTATTCTAGACTTTTGAAAAACCTTGGGGGAGCAAGGAATAAATGATGAATTTTTAGCTTTTCAAACCAAAGGCTTTATGTCCACATAGAAATTTTAAAGTCTATCAATTCCACTCACCTAAGAAAGTACAAAACAAACTTCTTCCAAAGATCTCAATGTACCAAAGCCTAACATTTAACAATGTCTCAGTTTATTATTTCCCTCAGTTCAGCTACGCCAATAAAGCTACATAAATTCACTGTGCTTAAACGCATTTCCACATATGCACACAGGATTTCCTCTCACCGACTGTTTTTGGATTGTTCACATAGGCCTTCTAAGTAAAAAGGAAATAATCTCATTTCATATTTAAGCTTTAAAATACACTTTAAAATGTAGTACATGAGTACAGCATTCTACTCTGACCACTACTACGTCACAACCTCTTGGGATGAGTTGAACACAAAGTAAACACACAAAGAGTCAGGAAATGAATAATTCAGCAACTCCATTGAGAGTGGAAAAAAATAAGATGGGTCAAAAAACAAGGCACAATTTTAAATATATAAATATACACACACATATATATATAAAATCAAATACATGAGAGAAGCAACCCAATGATACGGCAAACTAAACACTAGTTAGTTTTATGTTTAAGTCTAAGAATATCTTGCCAGAATCTAATACAGCATTTCTCTGGAATGACAGCAGTTAATAACTCAACGTCACAGGGAGAAAAATTCAGTTTCAGAAATCCCCTATGGTAAACCAAAGAACTAGCAAAATAGTTTCAGCCAGATGAAGGCCAAATGTGGAGGAAAAAAAAGGGTCTAAATACACACACAATTTTGGCATTTGCTACACACTTAACATACAGGGAGCATGTTATACAACCGAGTGGTTTAAATCACTTTTTTAAATAAAAATGACAAATCACATTTTTTTTTTTTTTTTTTGCCACATTGCACAGCATGTGGGATCCTAGTTCCCCAACCAGGGATTGAACCCGAGCCCCCTTCATTGGAAGCATGGAGTCTTAACCACTGGACCACCAGGGAAGTCCCGACAAATCACATTTTAAACTAAAACACAAGCAAAACAGGAGTGGCCAGCCGTGGGGAATACCTGAAAGAGAACGCTCTTTAAAATCATGCTGATTAGATTTTCCAAAATTTGAGATTATCTAGACGTTCTTTGGTTCACCTACAGCGGCATCCTGTTTTCCCCCCAATTATGCAACTCCGTTAAGAAAAGAAACTAACAATTCACAGCCGCAGAACGGAAACGTTACGCCTTTCTCTGCTACAGACGGCTCAACCATTCTAAAGCACACAAAACAAAGACCGAAGAAATTCTGGGCAGACTTCGGAAAATCACAGACTCAAGGTATAAATTGGTTTTCAGTCCAGCTTCACCTTACATCTTAATAATATCGGTTTCTTTTCTTTATAAAGTCCTTTTACTTAAAATTTCCACAAACACGTACTTAGGAAGAAATAAATCACGACCTTCAACCCAGTACCCAAACCCTTATCGCCGGCTACAGCCTTTCACTAAAACAGCCACAAGAAAAAGGTACACCTACATCAGATCCAAAACCTCGCCACAGTATGTGAATTATAGCTTAATAAAAGTGTTTTTTAAAAAAAAGAAAAGAAAGAGAAAACCCAACGTGGTCCATTCCCCCCACCCGAAGTCAGAGCTGTGTGTTTCAAGCTACCAGGCCAGCTAGACGGCGCCCAGATTTCACAGACGATCAAAGGGCATCGAGTGATAGTCAACGCCCAGCACGGGGCAAGGCATCCAGTAGTGGCCTAATAATGATGGCTAGTGTGATTATGTACCGCCGCTAAAGCAGGCACCGAAGCCACCTAACACCTGGCCGAGGTACCTCGCTTCTGGGCGGCCCAGACCCCCCCTCCCCCCGGGTGGGCCGCCCGCAAACGGGGATCCTGGGGCCGCCCCGCCGGGGCCGGTGGGTACCTTGCAGCCGCTCGGCACGGGCGCCGCCTCTCGGCCGGGACTCTACCGCCCCGCAGGAGGACACGGACGAGGCGGAAGAGAAGTCGGAGGAGTCGGAGCCGGGCGAGCCGGGCGCCGAGGGCCCAGACGACGAGCAGCCGGCGTCGAAGGCGCCGGGGGCGGCGGCGGGCGGCGACGCGCCGTAGAAGTAGGCCAGGTTGAGCGGGCTGGTCATAAGGCCGCAGTCGCCGGCCGCGTCCAGCAGCCCCTCTCCGCCGCGGCTGTCGTCCAGCAGCTTGTCCACGATCATGCTCCCGGGCTCGGCGCTCGGGGACCCCAGACACCTGCGCCACCGGTTCGCTGCGCGCGGCTGCCTCCCGACTGCGGCTGTGGCTGTGATGGGCTGGGGGACCTATCGGCTGGAGGACCTATCAGCTGGAGGACGGCGCGGGCACGGGCGTGGCCCGGGGCTGCCCGACTATTTAACCGGCCTTCGAGGCCAGGGGCGGAGAGAAGAGGCCACCGCCTCGCCCGCCTCCCCCGCGCCCGGCCGGGCCATTGGCGGCGTCGAGGCCGCCTCCCGGCCCCTCCTCCGGATGCGCCCCGTTTCCAGTAAAATGTACAGGATGAGGCAATGTGCCCTCCGCCCTCGCTCCGCCCTCGCTCCGCCCTCCCGGCCCCGCCCAGGCCGACCGGTTGTTTTCCTGCCCTTCACCTAGAAACCCCGATGGAGCGCGGTCTCCTGGCCCTCGGACCCCCGCCCCGGCCGCCCGCGGACGGATGTCGGGGCCGGCGCTGCCTCGGCGCGCTCCCAGCCTGGCCTAGGCGCCCAGGAAGAGGCGCGTGGCGTGGGCCTCGCCCGCAGTGGGCCTCGCCCGCAGTGGGCCTCGCCCGCAGTGGGCCTCGCCCGCAGTGGGCCTCGCCCGCAGTGGGCGGCGAGGAGGCGGGAGGCGGCGGTGGGAACAGGTTGGCCTGGTTCCGTGGCGTAGGAAAGTGCTGGAAGGTGCGCTTCGCGCAGCCCTCCCGCCGTCTTGCGCCGAGCTTCTCGCCAGCCCCGGCCAAGGCGTCTCCCAGCCAAGGAGTCTCCCAGCCAAGGAGTCTCCGGGAGGTTCTTAAGGGCCCGTCTCCTCTCAGTTTAGTAAGCGTTTTTGCCGACGTACCTTTTGGCCAAATCCCAAACTGAAAGAGATGTTGAAGCCATTTTTTTCTGTCCTCAAACTATAATCCGGCAACAATTTTTTTTTTTTTTTTGGGTGCAGCCCAGGAATAAAAAGCGGTGTTCTGTAAACTTCCATACTAAAACAAATACGTCTTAGCAAAAATGACACGTATACATACATGTATGTGTCTGTATTTACATATATGTAATTTCTTTATGCTGCATAACTGTCCATTGTGTCGGATAAGCACAGGAATTTTGCTCTTTCCTATCTTAAATACTTTAATGGAGTTACACAATTTTTGTAGTGAAGTCCAATTACTTGCTAAAACCGTGGCTAGGAGTTAGCAGGAACAAAAGATGAATGATTCTGTCTGTCCTTTCAAGTACATTATAATCTTTTAAGAATGATAAGGTAAGTACACACATGCTATATTAAAAGAAACGGATTATGATTAAATATCATGAGGGATACAAAGTTCAGTGAGTGTCCTAAAAAGACAACGTCTAGTGAAGGGCAAGATGACGTCATGAGGAAAAACGTCTAGTGAGGGGCAAGATGACGTCATGAGTGTCCTAAAAAGACAACGTCTAGTGAAGGGCAAGATGACGTCATGAGGAAAATCTTTGCAAAGAAGGTGACATCTAAGATAGGCCCCAAAGGATGGGTGAGGTTTCAACCCACAGCATTTATAGGAAGAGGGAACAGCATGAGCAAAGAATTAAAGAAAAGGGGTCAGATAAAAGCTTACAGCCCCTTTTAGGATAGTCAAGGGAAGACCATAACATTAAATGTAAAAGGTAACTTGGTGTTTTTGGGTGGAGCACCTCCAGTAACAGGCTGACATACTGGGTCTTTAATAAACATTGAGTGAACATGAAAGAATTTGGGGAGGGCAAAATTAATCCGGAAGCAGGTCAAAGGAGGAGAGACTGAGGGGCCCAGAGGCTATCAGAAACCACTGTAATGGCCCAAGAGAGAACTGACCTGACCCTGGGGCAGAGGCAGTGGGAAAGAAGAAAGTAAAACAGAAAGAGAGGAAACAGACCTGGGCAGCATTGCTAAGGCAGAATGCGCAGGTCGCACCGGGTTGGAGGTGGGCAGCAATGAAGGGGTCCTCAACCAGGCTATGGTTTGTGGCTGGATGACCATGTGAATAGGGATGCCAACTTCAGATCACAGGGAAAGTAGACTGTTAGGGTCCCAAGAGGAAGAAATGAGGGAGGCAGGGGAGGAGGGAGACAAAGAGCTTGAATTGTTATTCAGTATTGATAGGTGGTACAAGACCCTGGTGCGGGTGCTAAAGTAAATATTTCCTTGTTTCTCACAAATGTTGTATTGCCCCAGGAACTTCTTGCTTGCTGCCTTTCCCTCCTGCCAATTTTTGAGTTTTGGTAAATTTTTTTAAAAATAAAAAGAAAACAGCTCCCTTGATGTATCTGCAGAAAACAAGGCTCCAGTAATTGCAGTTCCTCAGAAACCAAAATCACTTAAAAGATGCTCCAAATGAGATACTAGGCTTTCTCAATAAAATCTATTTGGATTTTTTTTCCTTCCCACTAACATTTTATGTATAATAAAGGTCTTAAATGGCCATCCAAATAAATTCATGGCCAATATTTTTTTTACAAAATTAATTCTCCCCTTAAAATTATTTCCTGTTTCACTTGATATATAAAAATTCAAACTTCAAAATCATGGCTTCTGGAGAACTTAATATAGATAAATAACGGTCAGTAGACTAATGTTTCAAAATAAAGTTTTCTACGAAATGTCAAAGCAATCATACTGTTTTAAAAGACCACAACCCCCAACACACAGTCAAGAATGGTTACTTGTTAATATCACTACAAAGATTAACTTTAAATGCTTATTTAAATGTTGAAATATAAACTCAATTTGGTCTATTAGGTTGAGTGATATGACACTGCCACTGTTCTAATCAAACATAGTGGACCATTCACTCTGTGGAGATAGCCAACCATGTTATGAGGACTCTCTGGAAAAGTCCACTGAGGCCAACAGCTAGCACTAACTTGCTAGCCATGTGAGTGAGCCATTCCAAAAGCAGATCCTCCAGGTCCACATCTGGCCTTCAGATGACTGCAGCACTGACCAGCATCTTGAAGGTAGTCGTATGAGTAACCCTGAATTAGAAACCCCTCTTTCAAAGCCACTCCCAGATTCCTGACCACAGAAACAGTATTTGAAAACTGAGCCTTTGAGAATTTACAGTTTACACTGCTCATCATAGGTGGAGAAGAGATTAAACTCCTTATCTGTCTGAGTCTGGAGCCCAGTCTTTTGCTTTAGAAAGGGAGATCAGAAGACTCATTTCCTCAAGGCTCAGATGCACTGTCTACATCTAAAGATATAGAAAAAGATGAAAATGACAGATCAGAGAGTTCCCTGACTCATGAAAGGAAGAAAACTATTCCAAAGCAATTGGAAGGAACTGTAAGTATAAAATAAAAATATAACGATGCTATCTTTTCCTTGGCTTTATAGATGTTAATAATTTACCTTATTGTGTCTTATGCAATAGGACATTTCTGCATAGTAATATGATGCCAGTTAAGTTGTAACACCATTTTAAGACCAGTCATTCGGAGTTTTTAAAAAGGAACTGACATTTTAAATGAAGATGTAATGAACTTCTGAGAAGCCAAAAATTATTTGGTGCAGCTTTTCAAACCTGAGGAGAAAAATTCAGTGAAGTATCTTACAGCATAACTGGCTGAAGAAGTGAACATCATAGGTGAAAGAACAGTAAAGCCTGGCAGAGTTTATCTTGCTGAATGCCTTCTAGAGGAAAAGTCAGCAAAAGAAACCATGGCACTGCCACTTTTCAATGTTATATTAACTCATCAAATTAAAGATTTGACTGCAAACTTTAAAACTGATCTTTTCTGCGGAACTGCACTTTTGCCTTAGAAATGGATAGATGTGCTGACTGTCTGGACTTGCTATTTTGGTTGTATTCATCAGCTATCAGCACCAGCTAATCATCAAAGATCTTTCATATGAATGCTTGACAACAAACATAGAGGTGCTGAAACGGGTCTTCCCTGGTGGCGCAGTGGTTAGGAATCCGCCTGCCGATGCAGGGGACACGGGTTCGAGCCCTGGTCCAGGAAGATCCCACATGCCTCAGAGCATCTAAGCCCGTGTGCCACAACTACTGAGCCTACGCTCTAGAGCCCGCGAGCCACAACTACTGAAGCCCGCGCACCTAGAGCCCGTGCTCCGCAACAAGAGAATCCCGCGCCACAACAAAGAGTAGACCCCGCTCGCTGCAACTAGAGAAAGCCCACGTGCAGCAACGAAGACCCAACTCAGCCAAAAATAAATAAAATAAAATAAATTTTAAAAAAAAGAGGTGCTGAATCATTTGAAGTATACAATAATTTTTTTGAATCTCATCATTTATCCTGGAACAGTTGTGTTGACATTTGCACTGATGGTACTAAAACAATGGTGGGTAAAATTGCTGGTGCCTTACAACAAGAAGGCAATGGCAACAAAATGAACTAGTCATCATTGTATTCTTTACCACTACCCATTTGCAGAAAAAAGGAAAAAAAAGAGAGAGAAGCCAGTTTCACTTAAGAAAGTCATAGATGAAACAGTAATAATTACTAACTTTATTAAGACTTGACCCTTGAAATATATACATCTTTAATATTTTATGACAATTGTCTGGAAAGGCATTTGGTCTATTAGGTTGAATGATATGATATGACATTGCCATCTGTTCTAATCAAATACTGTTTGAGTTGTGAGCTGAACTAGTCTCTATTTTTTATGGAACACCAATTTTACTTGACAAACTGGTTATTCAGATTTGGGTATTTGTCAGTTTTTGGGGGTTTTTTTTTATGAACAAAGCAAGCCTGTCAAGAAACAACTGACAGTATTTATTCCCAATGATAAAATTCAAGCCTTCAAATGAAAATTAGAATTTGGGAAACTTCTCACACCCTAAGCTTGAGAGCTTCCCAATATTGGAAGACATTTTTGACGCAGTCAATTGTGATATGTTATCAACAAATATGATTTTTTCTGTATTATATAATGAAAGGCGGCAACGTTACAAAATTTGCGTAACTCAATAGAGTAATATTCTCCAAATGAACAATGCAAGACCTTAAAAAATCACACGTGGGTAAAAGATCCATTCAAGGTGCAAGAGAGACCAATGGATATTAATGCATCAGAGTACAAAGGGTTCACTGATATGGTTTCAGATTCCACAGTGCATTTGTCCCTTAAGGAATTACCACTTATTTTGGTATAATATTAAAAAAGAATATACACAATTATCTGAAATGACTATTAAAACAGTTCTTCTTTTTCCAACTACATAGCTGTATGAGGACAGATTTTCTTTATATACTTCAACCAAAACAACATATTGCAACAAATTAAATGCAGAAAAAGATACACTCTGTCTTCTATAAAGCCAGACCTTAAGAGATTTGTGAAAATGTAAAACAATACTGCTCTTCTCACTATTTTTTTCTGGTTTAGAAATAACAGTTTTTTAAATAAATTAGTAAGTGAAGATTTTTTATTTTATTGGTAGGATGTAGACAATATATCATTCAAACTAATAGTTCCATATTGGACCAACAATTGTTGAACACCTGACTCCAGAACCTTCCTCTCTTCTCCATTTCTATTTAAACTGTCCAAGACAGGACTTCATCTCTCACCTGAGCCAAATGATTGCCCGTCTAGCCTTGTCCACCTCCAGACTGCCATCAGCATGCCATATATACAACCAAATCTAAAAATTCCTCAACTCTACTTAAAGATCCTTCAAATGGCTCCAATCATCTTTAGCGTCGAGTTCAACCTTCGTAGGATGGCAGGTGTCCAAGCCCTGCCTTCCTCACAAGCCTCATCTTCCTCATTACTTGCAGTATTACCAAACTGAATATAGTTGCTCACATATCTGGGACTTAGCTTCCGCTGTTCCTTCTGCACAAAATGCTCTACCCTTCCTCACCTGGCCAATTCACACTCATCTTTCCCAAGACTCAGATTAATATCCAACACCCCTGGAGCCTTCCCTGACCCTCCCTCCTCCCCATCCTCACTCTCACTCCCAGACTGGCATAAGGGCCCCTATTCTGCATCCCCACACAGACTTCCATCATAGCTTTTAAGCTGTACTGAAATTATCCATTTGGGTGAGTCTGTCTCTTCTGTTCCACTATAAATTCCCAGGGCATGTATCCCTTGTAAGTAGCCAACAACCTGTTATGTAGTACACATTTAATTGGCTGGTAGAAAAAAATATAAATGCTTCCAAAATTACTTACGTGCAACACCACAGACATCAAAATAGACACTTTGGCCCCTGAATTAGAATCCCTTCATTCTCAGCACCTGGATACTATAAAACTATTTCCTATATCTTACAAATATAAAAAGCTCAGCTGTCTTTGCCCAGGATACTTTGGTTCACATCAACTTTGTAAAGAATGTAAAATGCTTTCAGGAGCTTTCAAAACAGATATATTATGTAATACATTGATTTTTTTGATGCTTTCTCTGAAAAATAATAATTTATTATCTCCATAGTAATGTAAAACACTTTTTAACACCTCAGGAAACATTTAAACTTCTGGGTATTCAGTAGTTTTTTAATGCAGAGGAACAAATTAGACCATATATTTTTAAATTTCATTTATTCTTCAATATGATAGTGCCCTCTAAATGGCAGGTACTTTTCTAGGCCCTGGGGCACAGTAGTACCTCAGACAAAAAGTCCTGTCTTTGTGGAGCTTATATCCAGAGGTATAAACATTCTGGTCATACACTCAGATACTATTACTGAGATACATATACTCAGCTCTACTGAGACTCACATACTTCCTAGAATACCTACAACATCTGACCTACTGAGCTATGACGCAGACAGCTGTAGTTAGTAAGAGCCATAAACTGCTTCCTTACAAATGATGTAACACATTATTTTGTGTGTTTTTGCCTGGGAAGAATAAAAAATTATCTCTGGAAATAGTTTCCTAGGTCCTGTTTGCAGCAAATTATTAACATCTGATATCAAAGCACAGTATACCCTTATATTTCCGTTGAGGAAATTTGTCAAAGCAGGTAAATATACCTGTCTAGTAACCTAATCATTATGAGGATGAATTAGCGAAAGATATGCACATCTCAGAACACTCCTCAGTGCTGACAGAATGAACTTGTAACGCCTCTAAATACTGTATGCACAACTTTGCATATTATGCACCAATTGTGTCAAGGCAAAATTAATGCTAGAGTGCCCCTGGAGACATCTCTCTGGAGCTTTTTCTTGCCTAAAGTACCTATGAAATGTGCCACATTTTGTCCCACAAATATTTTCTGAGTAGCTATGATGTCCATGATGTAAAGTAACTCCACTGCTTTCCAGTAGGTACCCAAGGCCTGTCCTCTAATGGACGGGCAGAAGATGCTCCTTGTACAAAGCCAGGTCACACAGCTGAACATCTCAATCAATTAGATGCCCTGTAAACAGAGGTTGAATCACAGCAGTGTTACAATATCCTGAAATACCTTCCAGTCTAGCAACAGATTGAAATCCCAGTATGTAAATTGGAAGACAAATTTGTCTTCCCCCTTTTCTTAACACTTCATTTCCAAAGAAATGAAAAGTTTGTCCATTGGATTTGAGGAAATATTCACATACTATAACTGTGTGTATGAGTTGTGCAAAATCATATGCTATATATGATGGAGTAACGTTCAGTGTTGTTCTGAAGGGCTAGCTGGTATACTACAGTCTCTAATAAGTAATGATCCAAACTCACATAAAACACCCACATGAAACAAGTGCACTTTCCTAAAATTCACCCTTAGAGTAAATTGTTCTTAGTTCATGAGGGTGTTTCCTGGTTCCTATTTATAATAATGAACTTTATCCATAATAGACACACATCAAAATATAAGGTGAGCTTTGTCTAAAAGGGCAGAGAATTACAAGTTCTGTGGTTGCTTCTGCTTTCTCTGCCTTGTTGACAAGTCAGATATTTCATTTCCACACATACAAAAGAAACCACCGTCATATATACTGGATGTGGGAATATTGTCAATTTTTGCCTGCCTTAAAAGTTACTAAAATCTGAGCTGCATGAAACAGAATGGTGAAGAAAGAAGAGTATCTTCACACAACTCCCCTTTTTCCTCTCCATTTTCCTTTTTGCCACTCTTTTCCCACACAAACCTATAGACTCCAGATGGTAACACATAGTCCAGAATTATCCTTCCCTATATATCCTTCTACTATAAAAAACTTCCATCCTCTGGGAAGTTAGCTCAGCTTTCAGGAAGAAAATGCTGATAACCGAATCACTTTGCTCTGCACCTGAAACTAACACAACATTGTTAATCAATGATACTCCAATATAAAATAAATTTTTTTTTAAAAAAGGAAAATGCTGATAAACTGATTCACATTGTAATATAAACAAACAACTTTGTTACCTTTCATGGGAATAATTATTTTTTAAAGAGAAAAAAATCTGAAGACAATTAATTAAGCCCAAAGGACTGAACGTTTCATAGTTGAATTTGGGATCTGAAGTAATTATGTGAAGAAGATTTTTGAGAGAAAAACCCTTCACTCTTCCTTTGTGTAAGATATTGGCCCATGCGCATCTGCAAAGGCGTGAAGCTACCAATCTTCCCAGCATTATTCTACTTTCCTTTAGGTAATGACTTAAACCTTCTCTTTTTCCCAGAAGAAAAGGTTAAATTTGAAAGGTGGGTTAATTTGAGCTTAATGCCTTGTTAATATAGAAATAGGATACCATACTTCTAAATGCTCAGTACACAGTTGTTTAATAAACATGTTGATTGCACAGATTTATATGTTGACTTATCTTTTTCAAAATTTTCAGTCATAATCTTTTCCCTTCCTTTTAAACACAGGTGACACATATTTGTCAAATTAGATTAGGGCTTTATATGAAGAAAAATTTTATCAAGAAGAATTTTTCTTCTAGAACTTTTAATTCAGAATTTAAAACTTGAAGTTTGGGGGCTTTTGTTGGGGGAGGAGTGGGGGGGGGCTTGGTTTTTTCACATAAGTCTACAGGGATTTATTTTGAATTTCTATAAACAAGGACAGTAGTAGTATGTAACAAATAGAAAGACTAATTATAAAAATGTTTAAGAGCTGAGAAGGAGGCATTAACCTAGACCATGTACAGGAGAGACATCATTACTCCCAAAATAAAAAATAATTATAGACCCACAATATAATAATACTTTCATTTACTGATAAGGTTAATAGTAACTACACCATGTACTGAGTACTCTGTTAGGTGTTTATATATACTTTATCTCTTATGTAGTTAATGCCTGGGAGAATGGCCAAAGATTAAGGTGAAATACGCAGTTATGAAATTTTCCCAACCACCATCCACATTAGCAGACAAAATATAACAAACATGGATTGCTGTGAATTGAAAGGATAATTTAACATTGGAATTCATTAATGAGGAAATCTGAATTCTCAGTTACTAAAAGACTATGCAAATTTCATATAACATTAATGACAATTATTCATTCAAACAATCACGTCACCTCCCCCAAAATTGATTTTGCTTACTACTATGGCCTGCAGGCCAAATCTGGCCTATTGCACAGCCTGTCTCTTAAGAATGGTTTCTACATTTTTTAAAAGTTACATTTTAAATGGTTATATAAGTGCTTACATAATATCCTCTATCTTGTCTCTTAGTCCACAAAACCTAAAATATTTACTATTTGGCTCATTACAGAAGAAGTTTACGAACCCTTGCTTTAAGCAAAAGTGCTCAGAAGCACTGCAATATCATGGCTTTGAAGCCTGCAAACTCAGCTCTAGCACTGACCAGCTATGTGTTTTGGGGCAAGTCCTTCATCTCTGAGCCTCAGTTTACTCACATATAAAGTGGACTATTAATATCTAAATCAAATTGCTAAGACCACACGAGATAATGTACAATGTACGTAAAGTATCTGATACATCCTAGACACTTCATGTTAGTTCCCTTCCAGTTCCCATAAATTATTATGACCATTGAGTGAATCTCCAACCTACTTGTATGTGTGTGGCTGAGAGAAGAAGGGAGAATAGATTACATATTGAACAAAAACTTTTCATACCTTTTGTCTGCATAGCATTTCCCCCCAGAGTACTTTCCCACTTGTGCAATCCAACCGTTAGGAAGAAACTCAATGTATTCTTTTTAAAATCATAGCTGTAGAAGTTGTAGGTCAGAAAACTATTATAATGAACAAAGATGCACTAAATTAGACATGAGGTTCAGTAGACAGATTCTCCTGTTAACATCCTTCCACTTTTCTCTGTTTCCAACAAGAATGCTCAAATTTCATCTCTTAACCTCATTCTGGATTACATGTTGCCCTGCAGAGTTGCCTCTTCCTATCAGCCTACATCATCCTATACAGTTTAAACGTTCCATAAATGCTAGCAAACAGGGTCTGGGGGACCAAAAGACCAGCCTGTGATAAAGAGTAGAGGATAGATAGAAACAAAGTCATCTTTTAGTTTCATGTGGTCTGTTCTAACTCTCAGAATCTTTGACCAGTGATTCTCAACCCCTTTCTTCCCCCAGCACACCTGAGAGGTCTGATACACTCCCACCAGTAAGGTGTTCTCTGGGCACTACGATCTTCAGAATGGGGTTGTATGGCCCTTGAAAACACCTCCCCAGTGATTGTGATAGACCATCAAGGAGGAATTCCGGATCTGTTGGACAACTATTGCTTTAAATTACTTTACCCAATAATTCTAGCGCCATAGAACACTCTATGACATAAATCACAGCAAGATCCTTTTTGACCCACCTCCTAGAGAAATGGAAATAAAAACAAAAATAAACAAATGGGACCTAATGAAACTTAAAAGCTTTTGCACAGCAAAGGAAACCATAAACAAGACCAAAAGACAACCCTCAGAATGGGAGAAAATATTTGCAAATGAAGCAACTGACAAAGGATTAATCTCCAAAATTTACAAGCAGCTCATGCAGCTCAATATCAAAACAACAAGCAACCCAATCCAAAAATGGGCAGAAGACCTAAATAGACATTTTTCCAAAGAAGATATACAGATGGCCAACAAACACATGAAAGAATGCTCAACATCATTAATCATTAGAGAAATGTAAATCAAAACTACAATGAGATATCATCTCACACTGGTCAGAATGGCCATCATCAAAAAATCTACAAACAATAAATGCTGGAGAGGGTGTGGAGTAAAGGGAATCCTCATACACTGTTGGTGGGAATGTAAACTGATACAGCCACTATGGAGAACAGTAGGGAGGTTCCTTAAAAAACTAAAAATTGAACTACCATACGACCCAGCCATCCTGCTACTGGGCATATACCCTGAGAAAACCATAATTCAAAAAGAGTCATATACCAAAATGTTCATTGCAGTTCTATTTACAATAGCCAGGACATGGAAGCAACCTAAGTGTCCATCAACAGATGAATGGATAAAGAAGATGTGGCACATATATACAATGGAATATTACTCAGCCATGAAAAGAAACGAAATTGAGTTATTTGTAGTGAGGTGGATGGACCTAGAGTCTGTCATACAGAGTGAAGTAAGTCAGAAAGAGAAAAACAAATACCGTATGCTAACACATATATATGGAATCTGAAAAAAAAAGGTCATGAAGAACCTAGGGGCAAGACGGGAATAAAGACACAGACCTACTAGAGAATGGACTTGAGGACACGGGGAGGGGGAAGGGTAAGCTGGGACGAAGTGAGAGAGTGGCATGGACATATATACCCTACCAAACGTAAAACAGATAGCTAGTGGGAAGCAGCCGCATAGCACAGGGAGATCAGCTTGTTGCTTTGTGACCGCCTAGAGGGGTGGGATAGGGAGGGTGGGAGGGAGGGAGACCCAAGAGGGAAGAGATATGGGGACATATGTATATGTATAGCTGATTCATTTGTTATAAAGCAGGAACTAACACACCATTGTAAAGCAATTATACTCCAATAAAGATGTTTAAAAAAAAAAAATTCTAGTGCCATTTATACCACTCAGACTACCTGAAAAAGAGGGACTAGATTTAACAAGAGTCTTCCCCTGTACGAAATACAAGCAGATTCAGGTTTACCTTTGATTATGATTCCTTGGAAAATAGAAGGAGGGTGGATTTGGTTTCAGTGGCTAGCCTACCTATAGCTGTATTTTATGAGACACCATACCATAACCAGCAGCCCTCCTGGAGAAAATTATAGAGAAAGGCGATAGGCTTATGTTTGAATGGACTGTTAGCACCCACATAGGTACAATGAGAGGTGAATTTTTAAA
Organism: Balaenoptera physalus; assembly: GCF_965194825.1. Lineage (NCBI taxonomy): Eukaryota > Metazoa > Chordata > Mammalia > Artiodactyla > Balaenopteridae > Balaenoptera > Balaenoptera physalus. The sequence goes on from NC_138891.1 coordinate 97,018,301, forward strand.
TACAGGTGTGATGAGGAAAAGGAAGAGAGGTCTGACAGAAACCAAGGACTCCACAAGTAACCTTAATGAAAATTACAACAAAAAGAGTAGATGCAAACAGATAATCTGATAAGAGTAACCAGATTGCTAAAACACCTGGATTTTTAAAGAAAGTCACACCTACTTTCTCATAACGAGATTCTACTGCAGAGAAGGGACTATGTGATCATGATTTGGGGAAAGCAGAATTTAAGGAAAAACAGAAACGAAACTAAGTTTTTAGCCTGTATATTTCAAGAGTCTCAAATATATGTGTCTGTGTGTTCATTTATCTAAAGATATTTGTTAAGGAAAAAAATTTTTATTTTAAGAGAAGATAAAAAGGCAATCTATCATCAGTTTAAATTCTATTGGACAGGGCTTCCCTGGTGGCACAGTGGTTAAGAATCTGCCTGCAAATGCAGGGGACACGGGTTTGAGCCCTGGTCCGAGAAGAACCCACATGCCACTGTGCAACCAAGCCCATGTGCCACAACTACTGAACAAAAACAGTCTATGCCCTCATGGAGCTTACATTCTACTGGGAAAGACAGACAATAATAAAATAGCTATACAAATATAAAGGGGAATTCCCCTTTATATGGTGGAATATGGTGGTCCAGTGGTTAGGATTCCACGCTTCCACTGCCGGTGGCCAGGGTTCTATCCCTGGTCAGGGAACTAAGATCCCGCAAGCCGCATGGCACGGCCAAAAAAAGAAAAAGAACATTTAAAATTTAAATATATATATATAAAGCCAGCTTGTGATAATGTGCTGTGAAGAAAAACAAAGCAAGGCAAAGGGAGACAGCCAGAGATTCTATTTTAGCCAAAGAGGTCCTGGAAAACTTCTGTATTATCTTCCAAACCTATGTGATGGCAAAGCAGTTTGAGACCTGAGAGTTCTTGTCTCCTGTCTGTTTTGAACTTTGAGCAAGCTTTCCCACTCCCACAGGTTCAACTCTGACCTGTATTAAAAACTCCAGATTCCTATCTCCAGCTCTGACCTTTTCTCTGAGTTCTAATTCCATGATGCCAAGAGTATAATCGACAGAACTAAAATCAAACTAGCTCCCCCTGGGCTCCTTTACCCCCCACCAAAAGACTATCTTCATTTTTCTAGAACTGTCTAGAGGACTTAATGTTTTGTCTCTTTCTGCTCCTTTATTCCACTGTAAAAAAAGTTTAAAAGTACTAAAAGTTCCTTCTCCAAAATGCTTCCCACAGATCCTGTAGTCCGCATTTTCACAAGCGTCACATTTAAGGGCAGCTGGAAATTTGTTTGGGAAAGCCCTGCTCAACCACAATTGGACCCTATGACCTCCCATATCAAAACTAAATCCCTATGCCTCGTTTTCATACCCTTCAAAATCCAGCTGCCTCAGATCTGTTATGGACTGAATTGTGTACCCCCAAAATTCATATGTTGAAGCCCTGGTCCCCAGTATCTCAGAGTATGATTGTATTTGGAGATAAGGGCCTTTAAAGAAATAATTAAGTTAAAATGAGGCCATTAGGATGTGCCCTAATCCAATCTGACTTATGTCCTTATTAAAAGAGAGACACCGGGGACATATGTGCAGAGGAAAGGCCATATGTGCCCACGTGAGAAGGCAGCCATCTGCCAGCTAAGAAGAGAGCCTTCAGGAGAAACCTGCTGGCCCTTTGATCTTGGACTTCCAGCCTCCAGAACTGTGAGAAAACACATTTCTGTTATTTAAGCCACCCAGTCTGTAATACTGTCATGGCAGCCCTAGCAGACTAATGCACTATCCCTTCATATTTCTATCTACTACTTAACATGCAGTCTTACAAATGATCCTGGAAAACACTACACTAATTGTTGTCCCAAACTTTTATCCAAGCTAGAATTCTTGCCTGTAATATTCTTCATCCCTTCTTAAAAGCACAGGGTTTTGAAGTCAAACAAACCTAGATTCAAATCCCAGCTTCATTCACTTAACAGCCATGTAGCTTTAATTAACTTCTCTAAGACTCTGTTTTCTCATCCATAAAATGGGTACATCACTGAATTCAGTCAGTATGTAGGTTAAATGAGATAGTATACATGACATGCCCAACATAACACCTGGTACACAGCATACATTCAATGGTGATAGTTGTAGTTGATATTCATTTTTCAAAGCTCCATTTAATACCAGATTGTTAAGCATTCTGGCCTCTTTGGACCACCAGCCCAACTTGAAGAGAATATAGAAGAGGAGAATCATGGAGTCAAGCTTGGAGCCCTACCCTACAGGGCCTGATGCCACCTGAGAACATTGGAGTTAATGTGATAAGCCACGGGGAGCCAGTCAAGGTTTTTGAACCTAGGAAAAGCATGATCAAAGCCATGCTTTAGGAAGGATAAAGTGACAGCTGCGTGTAGATGATCACGACAGACACCATGCAATATTAGAGGTGACAGGTCATAAAGAACTAAACTTGAGTGGTGCTTATAAGAACGGAAAGAGGGGAGAATTGTTTAGAGAAATATTTCAGACATATAGTCTACAAGACTGAACACTGAAAGGGAGGACAGAGTCAGAGGTCACCCCAAGGAAGGCCTTGAGATTGCTAGAGTGCTAGCACCATGAACAGAAACATGGGGGCCAGGTGAAGATGCAGGAGCACAGGGGAGGCATCAAGCTTTATTTTAACCTTCACATTTCATTCCCTGTGCTGCTCCTGCCACTGCATCTCACCCTGTATCTGCAGTCTGATCAGGTGCCCTTATCTTCCAGTAAAACTGCAAGAAGGGATTTCAAAATTAATTTACACAAAGATATAAACGGTAACCTTTCTTAAAGGCTAATCTTCATTTTAAGAAAGCCCCCGCTCCAAAGATGAACAAGAAACGTGGATAACTGACAAACATAAGTGAGGTATGGGATGGAGACAGCATGTCCTTTCGCAAATATTATCATTACACATTCCACCTCCTCCTGCTACAAACACTTTGGCTGCAATCTGGGGCCATCCCTAGATTTTGACATTAGTGTTGTGTTTAAGAACCACTTTCTTATCTTAATGCTGGATGCTGTTCAACACTGCAAAAAAAACCAAAATTGTTTCCGTTGGCTGTCTGAAAGCTGAGAAACATCAGCACAGAACAGCAGGGCTGGGAAGGTCCATGATACATCAGCATTGGCCGTCCTTCAGATAGCTCCAGTTCCTCTACCCTGACACTAGAGAGGCCAAGGGTAAATGCGGCAGCCTTGCCCAGTGCTCGTTTTCCATCTCTCCAAACCTTGTCTTCCACTGTTAATTAAACCCACCTCCTTTACCCTGGACAGAGGTATAAAACAGAAAGTTCTTACAGTCTTCAAAATAGCTTTTCACAGATTAGAAAACAAACAATTCTTTCGGGCTTCCCTGGTGGCGCAGTGGTTGAGAATCTGCCCGCTAATGCAGGGGACACAGGTTCGAGCCCTGGTCTGGGAAGATCCCACATGCTGCAGAGCAACCGGGCCCGTGAGCCACAGCTACTGAGCCTGCACGTCTGGACCCTGTGCTCCGCAACAAGAGAGGCCATGATAGTGAGAGGCCTGTGCACCGCGATGAAGAGTGGCCCCCGCTTGCCACAACTAGAGAAAGCCCTCGCACAGAAACGAAGACCCAACACAGCCAAAAATAAAAAAATAAAAAATTCTTTCACTTTTTTTTTCCACTCTGGGTTATTTATTCAACCAAAATTCATGGAGTGACCATGCACATACACTGCAGAGGTGAGGGAAGGAGATGGAGGAAAGGAAAGGAGGGTGAAAATCCAAACTGCTGCAATTCCTACCCTCAACATGTTCTCGGTTCGGTTAGTCTTCATTCACATCTGTGGATCACCTTTGTAGCTCTGACCCCTTTAGTCTCCCACAAGCCTTTCTAGGTTTCTTTTAAATGTGGGATTCCATGGTAAATAGTCCACATTTTCAAAAGGATCTGACCCATATTTTCGAAATTCCCAGCCATGCACTTGTTTGAAAAGTGCATACATTGTAATACGTGGGCACGCAAGGGTGAGTGTGTAGGAGAGGTTGATTTAATAGTCGTGATGCTGAATCATTCAGCAGATTATTTACCCTGAACTTCATATCACTTTCTGTCATATATTCACTGCACTCGGCCAAGCACTGCACAAAATGTATTAAAAAGAAATCAACCTGGTACTGCTGCTATAGAAAATGGTAATATTAAACATCGAATTACCATATGATCTAACTCCACTTCTGGGTATACACCCAAAAGAATTGAAAGCAGAGACTAAAAACAGATTATTTATACACCTATGTTCACTGTAGCATTATTCACAGTAGCCAAAAGGTGGAAGCAACCCAAGTGTCCATCAAGGGAAGAATGGATACACAAAACAGGGTATGTACATAAAATGGAACATATTCAGCCTTAGAAGGAATTTCTGACACATGCTACAACTTGGATGAAACTTGAGGATATTATGCTAAGTGAAATTAGCAAGTCACAAAAGGACAAATATTGTATGATTCCACTTATATAAAGTACCTAGAGTTGTCAACTTCATAGAGACAGGAAGTAGAACAGTGGTTGCCAAGGGCTGGGGAAGGGATGAATGGGGAGTCGTTGTTCGATGGATGTGAAGTTTCAGTTTGAGAAGATGAAAAATTTCTAAAGATGAATAGTAATGATGATTGCACAACAATGTGAATGTACTTAATGTCATTGAACTGTATAGTTAAAAATGGTTAAGATGGAAAATAGAATTACCATATGACCCAGCAATCCCACTACTGGGCATATACCCAGAGAAAACCGTAATTCAAAAAGACACATGCACCCGAATGTTCATTGCAGCACTATTTACAATAGCCAGGTCATGGAAGCAACCTAAATGCCCATCAACAGACGAATGGATAAAGAAGTTGTGGTACATATATACAATGGAATATTACTCAGCCATAAAAAGGAACGAAATTGAGTTATTTGTAGTGAGGTGGATGGATCTAGAGACTGTCATACAGAGTGAAGTAAGTCAGAAAGAGAAAAACAAATATCATATATTAATGCATGTATGTGGAACCTAGAAAAATGGTACAGATGAGCCAGTTTGCAGGGCAGAAGTTGAGACACAGATGTAGAGAATGGACATATGGACACCAAGGGGGGAAAACTGCGGTGGGGTGGGGATGCTGGTGTGCTGAATTGGGCGATTGGGATTGACATGTATACACTGATGTGTATAAAATTGATGCCTAATAAGAACCTGCAGTATAAAACAACAAACAAAACAACTAATACTAAACTTTCATTGGGTTATTTGTATGGAAATATGTTAATATAAATGTTTCAGACATTACATGAAATTTCTAAAAATCTTATATTTGTATTTGTATGGAAATATGTATGGAAATATGTTACTATAAATGTTTCAGACATTACATGAAATTTCTAAAAATCTTATATGTTCTGGTATAATGTTATAAGTAATAATCCTAGTTATTACTTTAAAATGTATATCTCAGAAATAACTAATTTTCTTATCAACTGCATTATTATGAACTTTCATCAAATCTTTAACAGTGGTCATTTTTAAGTCTTTTGTCATTTACAGACAGTTCTGGGTGTACTCTGATGCTTTTGCAAATATGTTCCTATAAAAGGCTTTCATCTTCAAGAAATTCATGGAAAAGACTCTGACAAGTACAGGTTTCTGGTAACTGACTGTACTGCTGAACTGAATGAATAAGCATTTTCAGAACTCTAATGAAAAACTGATGAACTCATAAAAGTGCTAACAAAAGATCAAGACGAAAAAAAAATTAATTACATGGGACTGAGTGAACTGATGAGGATGAGTATAATTTTTGTGACTTTCTGTCTGAATTTAAAAAAAAAATCCCACAAGGACTCAGAGGCAAAGAATATACAAATCAATTTTCACTGCAAAGTAAAGGGGCTGTTACAGTGGAGGATTACTGGACTGAATGTCAATATTATGACATAGTATGAGTGTGTTTCATGTTTGGTAATTGCAATCATTGTTGCTTTTGTTGTGGTCATCCATGTACAATGCTTGGTGTCAGTCTACTTATCTCTTGTAAAAATAAAATACAGTGTGTGTGTGTGAAAAAAATATGTAATGTACAGTACAGGGTATATAGTCAGTATATTGTAGCACCTTTAAAAAAAATGGTTAAGATGGTAAATTTTATGTTATGTATACTTTATCACAATTTCTTAAAATATTTAAAACATTTAAGGATATAATAGAAGAAAATGTTCCTGAAATAAAGAAATATGAAAAAAAAGGAATCATCCCTCTTCTAGAAGCAGGTGCTTTAAAAATCCATGGCAATGATGCAGACACAAAGCAAAACACAAAGAGACAACATGCCAGGGGAAAATCTTTTTGACCTCAATTGAATAAGTATGTGTAAGAGCATTTACAGCTGTGTGTTTCAACCTTTCTTTCATTATCATACCCACTAAGGAAGTTTGTAGATATTTTTTCCCTAATTGTCTCCTGATGAAAGTTTAAAACCACAGATAGGGACTTCCCTGGTGGCGCAGTCCTTAAGAATCCGCCTGCCAATGCAGGGGACACGGGTTCGAGCCCTGGTCCGGGAAGTTCCCACATGCCGCGGAGCAACTAAGCCCGTGCGCCACAACTACTGAAGCCCATGCCCCTAGAGCCCGTGCTCCACAGCAAGAGAAGCCACTGCAATGAGAAGCCCGCGCACCACAAGCACGAGTAGACCCCGCTCACAGCAATTAGAGAAAGCCCACGCACAGCAACGAAGACACAACGCAGCCAAAAAAATAAATAAATAAAACCACAGATACACTGTATATTTGTTTATGTACAATGGTCCTTTAGAGGGCCACAAACCATTGTGATATCTGAGATATTGCCCCCCCAAGAACCAATTTTGCCCTCTTGTATGCAATATCACCCTCTTTGAGAAGGCATGATTTGCAGTATTAGCCACTCTAAAAAATGGGTGCCATGACAAATAGCAAATCTGACTGAAATAATCAGAGGGCTGGGAATGCACACATACTAACCAACACTAAAATGTGTCCAAAAGTCTATCGCCAATATTAAAAGTATCTGCACACTACTAAACATCTGAACAAAAAGTGAGAAATTCATTTTTAGTGTCTCCAAGTATCCAAAAATTGCCATTGTAGAGATGATATAACATCTAATTGATTAACGGGTTTTTGAGAAGTTTAATTCAGATATTTAGTATCATGTATAGAGAATGTAGCATTACCATCGTAATGGTAACATACCATGACATAGTTTATTTTTCTACCTGGTAAAATGACATATGCAGATTTTATAGAAAAACTACATAATTTTTCTCATTACCTGGAATTTAAGGAGCCTTATAATTTTGCTACTCAGAGTGTGGACCTTGCAATATCAGAATCACCTGGAAGCTTATTAAAAATGCAGAATTACAAGCTCCACCCCAGACTGACTGAAACAGAATCTGTAGTTCAATGAGATCAACAGGTAATTCTTATGCACATTAAAGTTTGAGAAACACTGCCTTAAAAGACAAATACCATCCAAGTAGATTTATTTATTACTCCACTCATCCTATACTACGGAGCCTATAGGAAATGCAAACTGGAAAAGAATCATGCAAAATTTTTTAAAAAATCACCAGATACAAAACATGCAAATTTCTATCCTGGGGCCTACCCCCTCAAAGAAGTTAGTTCAGGTAGTTAACTCACTCTGCAATAGCAGGGATGGTTGAGAGCAGGTGAACGGGTTTGGCAGATGCCCGCAGCTCCTCTCTTCAGAAGCAGCAGCAGAGGGCCCTTCACCAGAGGTGTGATTAGGAATGCTCTTCCAAGCCTTAGCTTTTCAGCATGGAAGAAAACATCCTGAGGGGAGCAATGTGAGCAAGCAGCAGGATTCCCCTTTCTTTATAATCCCAGCTGTTGTGTCCAAAAACAACTCAACAACTAAGAGGCTGGCTCTCCCCAAACATTAGCCCAACCACCCCCATTAATTCCACCATTTAGCTTCACTCTTTGAGGTCTGAAAGATTTTCCCTGTGGTCTTCTTAAAATATGAAGGGTTATGGTGGTTATCAACTACCCTAACTAACCACCAGTTAAAACTGAACAGGGAGTAGATGGTAGCCAGGTGTGAGCTAGGGAAAAGGAGGGACCCTAGGGAAATCAGAGCCCTGGAAAAAAGGTTGACCTCTCCTCATTGTACCTCCGCTAATATCTCAGTGGCCTGGTGGCAAGGGCACTGGCTATGGGGACACGGCCCCTCAGATTCAAATCCAAGCTCTGCCACTTACGATCTGGGGGATCTTGAACCAACTGTCAATCCCTCTGAGCCTCAATTTCCTCACCTATAAAATAAGACTAATTATGCCTACCTCAGATGCCATTATGAGGGCTGAATGAGATCTTGCTGGTCAACTCCCAAAACGAGTGTTTAATAAATGTAAATTCCCTATCCACTAACTCCCCCAAGAAGCAGTAGTGTATTTTCATCCACTTAGCTTGGAAGGAAAGTGTTTTACCTCACAGACAGTCCCAAAGTAAAGGAACAGGAAGTGCTTTAATCAGAAACCACGTATGCAAGATTTAATGACGGGCTTCACCAAAACTGTAGGGGGCATGATGCTCTCTGAGCCTGTTAGAGATTACATAACCCCGAAACTGCCAGTCAGCAGAGAGCTGAATTCCCCTCTCAGATGTATGCATGCGTCCTCTTCTCATGGAAAACAGTGGAAATTCAAAATGGTTAAAAAGATGCTAAACCATCAAAAAAATCTTAGCTCACAAGAAATCACAGTAAACTGCCTATAAAGTTCATAGTAACTTTAGGGCAACTTCAAAAATTGATTAAGAGATCCAAGAATCATAGAAATTTTAGAAACATCCCACCGCCCACTTTGACTACATCAGTCAAGGCCCAGGTAACATCTGGAATTAGGAATATCCACCTTTCTCACCATCAGGAGTTCAGCATCAGGCCAAGAAAGCCAAAAGGTGAAGTCAGCCTCCTGATCTTCCTATTAACCTGGGGGGAAAAATCAAGAGGCCACCAGACCAATGTCAGCTAAGAGCCAAGTCAATGGTTTTCTCAGGAGCAGTTCACTGTGCATCTCAGAATAATTAGAAAATCTTCCCTCTCAGTAGCGCTCTCCACAGCTCTTTAACTTCTGAGAGGGTTTCTTTTGGTTCTAGACTTCTTTCAGGACAAAGTAGAATGAGAGAGGTTTGCCTCAACTTCCTCAATGAGGAAAAGTCTGTAGCTGGACAAATAAATTATACTGAGCATGGTCATCACCTCCATGCTGGGAAGGACAGTGCTAAACGTTTAACACGAGGTTTGTTGTGCGCCCACTTTTTTTTTTTTGGCCACGCCGCATGCCTTGCCGGATCTCAGTTCCCCCACCAGGGATTGAACCCAGACCCCAGCATTAAAAGCCTGGAATCCTAACCACTAGGCCACCAGGGGACTCCCATGCACCCAGCTCTTGTGCTAACTCTTCCCAGACTGTCTCTCCTATAGCCTCTGTACCCTACCCAACTGTGTCTTTAGCAAAAGCAAATTGATGTTCTAATGAAGAGAGGTGGTAGATCATACATTGTACTCTGAAGCCAAATAAAAAGACTTTAGGGTTATCTGAATGTTTAGATGATCTGTGTGGTTGATCTCCTTCCTCCTCTATCAGGGATTGTTGAGGGGAATGAATACGCCTTGGAAAATTTTCTCTTCTTTTATTGTCTAAACAACCTACTGACAGGAGAGGCAAAAAAAAAAAAAAATTATTCCACCTGATCAATAATGTATTTCTTTAGATGCCAGATTTAAAGTGAGGGAATATATATTACAAAGTGCTTAAAATTTACATAATAAATATCCTCTGAGACACCTCCACCCCATACGGCCAGTTCACTAATCCTCCTGGAGAGAATCTCAATCCATCCTACCTAGAAATGCACTTTTATTCACACAAAATCCCAGATTGTAATAGATCTGGGGGTTCAGCCAAGTCATCAAACTTCGAGATTTCCTTTGTTCATACAATGGTCTTGCAATACATGTCTTTCATTTTACAAAGGTAATATAAGAACTACACGCTATACAACATTTTGATCTACTCAGATATATTTTTCCATAAAGATATAGTTCTATGCCTACCCTCGGTGAGAAAGTATACCTCTAAGCCCACACTCAAACTTCCTGGGAGATTTCTACCTAGGAGTATCATAGGCTACTTCACTGGCTAAATAAAAGTTTTTATATTAGATTTATGATACTTTCATCACCCATCCTACCAACCTCTTCCATCAGCATCTTAGTCTTTCCTGGGCCTTCAAGGCGAACAGACACAATTCATAGTCATTATCAAACTATAAAAACATCCCAAATTTTCCATCCCCAAAATACTGCCCCCTAATATTTTGCCCCAAAACAAGTATGATCACCCAAATATCAGAAAGTGACTCCGAAGTAAAGAATCTGAATATGGGAAAAGAAAACACACCAAAAAAAAGCATTTAAGATACTTTTTCATATTAAATATCAAAAAATAAAAATATACCTTTGTGTTTGAAGAGTCAAGTCATACAAATACGTAAAGGCAAATCAACTGTTTCCAGCTGTAATCAGCGATAATAACCCAAGTACGTGAGAGCATGAGAAAGATGATCAGTTTCCTTTTGAGGTTACATGATAAGCAGCAGCGACAGTTAAGCAACCTTCTTCTCTACGAACTCGGCGTCTGACCTCTTGGCAAGAGAAGGCCAGGCTCTCTCCCTGGCCCCCTTTATAGCGTTCGCTTGCTGCTCACCGCTCTAGAAAGGGATGGGGGCGGGGGACGCTAAGGACCTGTTTCCTAAAATACAGAATACGGTCCAGCTCTCATTCGAAAGGGGCTGCGTGGGCACAGAGGAGGGGCGGAGGAGGCGGGAAGGGAGCAGCACGGACTTAGTTCGTGGACTTTTTTTTCTGCACCCTGGAAATTCCCAGGCCAGAAAGGTACCGACCCTAGTCCCGGACATTCCCCTCAAGGGTCGGCTCCAAGACCCGGACTGGAACCGCGCAGAGGAATCAGAAGCAAATCTGTAAACAAAACGTTTTCTTTTTTTTAGGGATGCCTTTTTTAAACGTCTCAGTGAAGTTACTGCCTGCATTGGCCTTGCCCCCTCCTTAGATTCACCTTCTCTGCTTCTTTCACTTTTTCTGTACAGCCTTTAAGTGCGGGGGCTGAGGAAGGGGATACTTTCTACAGCGCGGCTTTTCAAATATGGCAATCAGAAAGTAGTGTCCCCATCGTGTGCCTGACAAACTAAAGGACAAGGAATCTGCGATGTAAATAAAGCAGTGGTCCCGTAACATGAAGATTACATTATTTTCATGTGGGGTGAATTTAAACAGAGAATGAACCATTGCGCAACAGTGAAAGGATGTCTTCTACGACATTAGGTTTCACTGTGGCTTCTTTTTCTTTTGGGACACTTTCGACTGTCATCTCTGTACTGCTTCCCCCCGCCTCCCCCCCCACCCCCACCCCGCAAGGCAGTCTTACAATCCAGCTTTAGAATTAGACAGGAAATGTCTGGTTCTCCAATAGGAACGGGCATCTAGACCTAAACACCAGAAGATCCTTAAAACTTTAAGACAGCAGTCCTTCTTAAAAGAAGCCTGACTTCCTCTCATTTCACGCAGAATATTAAAAAGCAAAATGTAACACACTTAAGTTCACACGTTTTCTAAAAAGTTAAGCTGTAAGTGCACTTCTGAGACGAAGTGAACTTGAAGTGTATTTTGTGCTCTTCTACCTCCTGCGTCTTATAAACTGATGCCCTCAAAAACCCTCTGATTTTCCACCCTCACCCCCGTCCTCCCCCAGGATTCCTAGGCGCCCCTAGCACTCTGGGACTGTGGTCTCGCTTTCAAAGAGGAAAAGAGCACTTTCCAGACCTTACTTAGTTATTGCACACTGAGGAGTCAGGCAAATGCACTCCACTGTAGACATAAACCCTGGAGAGAATAATGTTTAACACAAGAGAATGAATACACTTGGATTTCTGGCATGAGCGACTAGCTAATCTTTAAAAGCTGAATTTACCCAGATCTACAAAGATAATGCTGAGCAGCTTTTTTTTGGAGGGGGGGAAGGGAGGGGCGTGGGAACGGAGTGGGGAGGTCTTATTTCTGCTGTTTCCCTTGGACGTTTATTTCCTAGTACTTTCTGGGTAACTATTTCCTTTAATAGGGCCCAGAAGCAGACTCACCTCTGGCTTGCAACACACGGATATAAAGGCTTACCATACACATTCTTGGCAAGCGCCCAGATGTATCAATCTGAAACTTAATACCTGAAGCTGGGAAGTATCAGTCAGTTGGTATTTAACAAAATGATGGTTGTTCAGAATGGTAAAAAGGATTATATTGGAACAACAAACTTATATTTGCTAAAGAAAAGTTACTCTTAACTTTTATAAAATATAATTTTCATAGAAGAGCCTTATTATGGATTCTCCCTTTCACAAGTAGCTTCAAATCAATCATTTGAGTTCTAGAATATGAGGAGATCCACTAAATGAAGTTAATGCTGTCATTCCAAAATAAAAATCGATATTTTAACCCAGTGAAATTATATATTAATCACCATTTTAATATTTTATTATAAATCTAAATGGCCAACCTATGTAAATAATGATATCATTTAGCTAAACTGTTAGGCAGACTTTTATAATTATGTCATGAAAACATAGAAAAATATTTGTATGTTAAATTTAAAAACACAGATAAAAATTACATGTTCTCTGTGATTACAGCTATGTGATTTAAAAAACCTAGAAGAAAATAAACCAAACTGCTAATGCTCATCGCAGATGATAGAATTATGGATTCTATCCATAGATTTTCTTTTTCTAGATTTTACAATATTTTTATATTTAATATCCTTTACATTTATAATGGAAAATATATTTAAAATAAACTATATTATTTGGTTGGCACGCTAACAGTCACAACTCTGTGGTATTGGCTTAAAATAAACTTTTCAGAAGAAATTAAAATATAGTATCTAGGGCTTCCCTGGTGGCGCAGTGGTTGAGAATCTGCCTGCTAATGCAGGGGACACGGGTTCGAGCCCTGGTCTGGGAAGATCCCACATGCCACGGAGCAACTAGGCCCGTGAGCCACAACTACTGAGCCTGCGCGTCTGGAGCCTGTGCTCCGCAACAAGAGAGGCCACGATAGTGAGAGGCCCGCGCACCGCGATGAAGAGTGGCCCCCACTTGCCACAACTAGAGAAAGCCCTCGCACAGAAACGAAGACCCAACACAGCCAAAAATAAATTAATTAATTAATTTAAAAAAAATAGTATCTAATTGTTCTGAGAATGATTTAGGTAATAGTCCAAACTCTACACTTAGGCATTTTTTTTAACTTCCACACGAGCATAGAAAGACACATTAGAAGGACAGAGTGAATGAGAATACGTTAAGAAACTGTGTCATCAAATCTTTAGGACATGTCACTAAATCAAAAAATAATGGGATGAGATCATGAGAAATCATTTGCACAAACAAGTAGGACCACTCCAAAGCTCTGGAGAGGCAGTGGAAATTGAAATTCTCCTGGGAAGACATGACTCAGCCTCCTCCAGTGATCCTTGAGTAAATGCTCAAAAATTCTTTCATAAAAAATAAAACCTCTTGACAAAGTCCAAAAAGTTCTAGTTGAAAAGGGCTATGGACTCTCACATACTTTAGTTCAAATCTAAACTCAAGTTCCTCATCTATAAAATGGAGCCATTATCTGCACTATTAGATCATGATCAGAATTAAATGTTATGGGAAAAGCTCCTAAAATAATAGACAAAAAATATTTATTTCCTTAGTTCTATCTTCCCTTTTCCCTTAGTGTTTCTCAAAATGTAGAATACCACCATTGCATCAGAACTCCTGGGCATTTGTCACTAAGGTTGATTCCGCAATTCCCAGAGGCATAGCCCCTAATTCTGCATTTTTATCCAATATTCCAAGTGAGGGACTTCCCTAGTGGCGCAGTGGTTAAGAATCCGCCTGCCAGTGCAGGGGACACGGGTTCGAGCCCTGGTCCAGGAAGATCCCACGTGTCACAGAGCAACTAAGCCCATGTGCCACAACTACAGAGCCTATGTGCCACAACTAATGAAGCCCACACGCCCAGAGCCTACGCTGAGCAGCAAGAGAAGCCACCACAGTGAGAAGCCCACACACCGCAACAAAGAGTAGCCCCCGCTTGCCTCAAAGAAAGAAAACTCGCACGCAGCAATGAAGGCCCTACTCAGCCAAAAAAATTAATTAATTTTAAAGAAAACTTAAAAAAAAAATATTCCAAGTGATCCTTAGACACTCTAAAGGTTAAAGGCCATTAAAATTAAGCCATCTTAATATATTTAACTACCTGCTCCACTTCAGACTCAGAAAATAATTTAAAATCATATTTATTTATTTTATAAACTTGAAGGTGGCCCTCAAGGCTAGGAAAGAAAGATCTTAAACTCTCTGTTTTAAGTTAAAAACCCAGATTCTTTGACCCATTCTTCTAAGGGTGCATTTTTTCATGCTTTAGGCATCTGTCTTCATCTCTAAAGCCTCCCCAGTTTCTTCACATGTTCATTTAGGGATAAACAAAACTATACTCTATTGTAGCTCAAAAAGAAAAGAGTACTTACTAAATGGCACAAATTAATTTAAACGTATTTAAAATTAATAAGGTAAAGACAGTCAAGTAAAATTGATAATTCAATTATTTTAAGATAGCCAACAGGAACAGCACCTTTTACTTCCAAGCATGACAGAATGTGTGTACCTTATGCCCAAATCAACCCATCACAGATTTCAATATCTAAATTTAATTTTTAATTAGATTTTAATTTCTAATTTGGGTATGCAATTCAAAATAACAACCAAAAAAGAAATAGTCGAAATTGATGGAAATAATTTCCACAACTTTATAACAAACAATAGCAATCTTTACATAAAAGTCAATTCTTAAAACCCTCAAACTTCAGAACACAAAAATAAATTTTTCCTTATAGATTTCCCCCTTCCAGCTCCAAAAGTGGTTATTTTAGAATAAGTATTCATCCTGTAAAATTTAGCTTAATCAGATAAGTAGGAATTACCCAATGCAAATATCAATTCAATGCACAGATTTTACATATACTGCTTGCATATTTCCCTTTTGCTTCTTTTCTAGATAAAAGCCAGACACTGTAAATATTCTCATTAGAAAGTTCTGACCAAGGACACTGGCCTTTTCAAGTAATTCAGAAAAAACTGGATCATCAAGAGAAACTTCTAAGACACAGCAGTCTTCAGTGTGTTACAGGAGCCACTGACTACAAGCCTTGGGGTTAATTCACTTCCCACTGAAGATGTACCAATTACGCTATTCATGTAAATGTGCTCAATTTCCTTTACCAGACAAGCTACAAACACTCCACTGCCAACCAAACTTGTCCCTTCCACTTAGGTCACAACATTTTTCACACTTTTTAGCACAGTATCCCCTCCCCTCCCAGGAGAAGCTAGTTCAAACACACTCACTAGTATCTTTGGTTACAAGGGCAATATAGTGTGTAAATGCTGTTAATAATCGTTCCCCCAAGGATAAGTCAAGATGGGAAAAAATCCTATCGGTAGATATAAATGTAATCTGCATTTTCTAAGCTCCTTACAAGTCATTATATAAAGTCCAGCTCTTTTTTAAAATTTTAAATACATATCAATGGCAGCCATCTCTCCACAGGGCCACCCATAAACTTTCCGCAGTGCAGGTGATAGAGAAGGTCACTGAATGTGATTCCTCCAGTACCCTGCAGGGCAGACTAGGTCTCCAAGGGGCACACAAAGGACAAGAACATGTCCAGTTGGTTCTTCACAATAACTTCATCTGGATGTAGCTTGTGGGGCAGATAATGGGCCAGGGTCATCTCCCAGGCGTCAACGAGATATACTCCAACTCCTGAGAACATCTTCCGAAGGATGGTGTCCAGCTGAAAGTTATACCAGTCGCTGTTGAAAAGGCTCACTTCAGGTCCCAGCTCTTGGGCATTGGCTGTCCGGATGACTACCACAGTCTTAGGGCTTCGATCCAAGAGCTGGACCACGGCTCGACGGATGTTCCTGAGCCGCCGGATATACACTTCCAAGGGGAAGGTGCTGAAATGAGACCACACAGCTATGGCCACCACTGTGTTCTTCCCTCCCACGATGCCATTCAGCTCATTCGCCACGTAACGGAGGTCATTGCTGAAGACAGTGGTGAAGCGGATCGGTGGACCGTGGCAGCGGTATTTGAGCAGGATGTTGTGCTTCTGGTCCACCGCAAGGAAGGGACCCACATTCTTGGGGCTACCCAAGCTAAACTCCACTAAATCTGAAACAAGGAAAACTCAGGTTCATAAGAATGTTTAAACCAAGCGATATATTTTGATTATTCTTTAGTTAGTGGCTTCAAAGAACAATTTTTTTTTAAATAAAACAACAAAAAGGTACAATACAAATGTAAAGGAAACACCTATTTCACTCCACCTTGGCCCCCTTGGCTTCAATGGACCTTTCTATTTTAACATATTTATTATTTAAATCACTCCATAAGCATGACGTTGCAAGTAACACCATCAGCAATTGATTCTAGACCTGAAAAGCAAAATAACCTGTTTACCTCTAATTATTAGGCCAAGAAACCTTCCTGTTTGCACTGACTGTTGAGTATCTAAACATCGATTTGGCATTTACACATTACTGTTCTAACAGATCAATATTATTTCTTCCAGGTCAAGAACTATAACTTCTGCTTTTTTACAAACACATAATAGTAACCAAATACCTCTTTTTGAAATAAGCAAAAGAAAGAAGCAACCACGCTTCTTTTGACTTTCAATTTCACCCTATGGATGGAAAACCCTGTTTATGTCTTAGAAAACTTCTCTCTCTCTGTCATAACAAACACAGCAGCACAAGTTAGAATTCCCTTCTCTCCCTCTACTTTATCTAAGTTGTGTTTCCAAGTCCTGCTCTCTGAAGATCCCAGGAATCAATGATTATTCTCCCTTATTACTCCTCAAAAAGGCTGTACAATTCATCACTGAACATTCACCCCATGAGGAAAGAGGGTCTGTCTCATATCCCTAAATATTCCTATAAGTGCCTCACACAGACCAGATTAAGTAACCCTTGGCAGCCAAACTGAATTCACATTTCCTAAGCACCTATTCCGTGCCAGCACTATTGTGCTATAAGCCAACAATGCAGGACTTTGCTGGCGGTCCAATGGTTAAGACTCCACACTTCCACTGCAGGGGGCATGGGTTCAATCCCTGGTCAGGGAATTAAGATCCCTCATGGCACGGCCAAAAAGAAAAAAAATCAAATAAAAAAAAAATAAAATAAATTAGAATAGTTTCCCAGCTTTAAAAAAAAAAAAAGCCAGCAATGCTCAGATGGGTAAGTCACAGTCCTTGCCCTCAAGGAGTTTACAGTCAATTCTGAAGAAGTAACATCAAACTATAATTGTCCCATATTATTTACTCTTAAGGGTTAAAGTCAAGGTTTCACTTTTTTCTCCATGAGTTCCCAGGCTCCTCTTCTAGATTCTCATACCTAATTCATTACTACTTAGCATGTGGCCCCACTTAAATTGAATAAAAGCTCAATTAACCATTCTTTCTTTTGATTAAGATCAAGCCCAACACAAGGTTTTATCGGGTAAAGATCTGTCTGCAAAGGGTAGGGTGGAAAATGATCAAGACACGCAATGTGATCATTGCTATGAAAGGAAATACCAAGCTACGTCATTAGAACTTAAGAATCAAGCAACTGGGGCCTCCCTGGTGGCGCAGTGGTTAAGAATCCGCCTGCCAATGCAGGGGACACGGGTTCAAGCCCTGGTCCGGGAAGATCCCACATGCCGCGGAGGAACTAAGCCTGTGCGCCACAACTACTGAGCCTGTGCTCTAGAGCCCGCGAGCACAACTACCGAGGCCCGTGTGCCACAACTACTGAAGCCTGCGTGCCTAGAGCCTGTGCTCTGCAACAAGAGAAGCCACCGCAATGAGAAGCCCGTACACCGCAATGAAGAGCAGCCCCCACTCACTGCAACTAGAGAAAGCCCGCACGCAGCCCAAAAATAAATAAATAAAATAAATCTAGTAAAAAAAAGAATCAAGCAACTACAGGCTCTTGGAGGGCCCTGCCTGGTCAGCCCCAAACTGTGCCTAGCATCATGCCATACAAATGATTTCCCTTCTCCTGCTTTTTAACTTATGCTTTATCAACTAGAACTCTGGTATGTCTGTTTCAATAAAAAAGCAAGCAAATCAAAAATGGAATTAACTTTCTATTTTGGGGGGTCATATCTACTTCCTCCTTTCCTTCTAAAAGTTAAATGTGAAACTAAGTTGATGTAATAAATAAAAGAGAAAAAAGAAAAACATCACACACAACCACTCCCAACTGTGGGAATTTGCTTTAGGAAAAGCCCTGTCCATAAACAGCCATCAAAAACAGTTCCCTCTGCTCGATGTTATGTGTCAGCCTGGATGGGAAGGGAGTTTGGGGGAGGATGGATACATGTATATGTATGGCAGAGTTGCTTTGCGGCGCACCTGAAACTATCACAACATTGTTAATCGGCTATACTCCAAAAATAAAAAGTTTAAAAAAAAAAAATTAAAAACACACAAACAAACAAAAACACCCAGTTCCCACAGAACTATTCATCAGCTCTCTAAACTCTTAAGCGGGGCCTTTAGTCCTGCTGCCCCGAATCCATCCCTCCTCACTCCATCCACACCACTTCCAGGAAGAGGAAAAGGCCCACTGTGAATAAGGGATGGCCCTCCAATGAGTGGGGTTTTATTCCAAGTCTGGAGAGCTGCCCCAGAGCCCAGCAGGGAGACCAGGAAGCTAAGAAGACTGGGACTGACCAGACTCTCCCTTGCTGGGAGGCAGCTCCACCTCAGAGTCACACCAATGGACGGCCCAAGGGGTGAGCAGGGACGGCTCTGCTGCACGGATGCATTAAAATGGGCGACAGTTTCGCTGCCTCCTTCCACTTAAATCTATGATAAACTTGGAGTTGGACCAAACAGAACTAGAAGAGAAACAACCGGAAATGTTCACTTCTATCTCACAGCCCAGAAAGCTAGAAGTGAAAGACACCTGTGAGGTGATGGTGTCCTGCTGCCTCAGCTCACACTTGGAGAAGTGAAGCCCTGAGAAGTACATGACTCGTCCAGGGTCACACAGCTCATGAGTGGTATGAAATTCAACAAGCAGCCAGTGCTTTCATCGATGCGTCACAGCCCCACCATTGATCAGAAACTATCACTCATCTCTCCAAGGTTAGGACACCTCTTCAGTCCTACAGGGAAATAACTGCTTCCTCACCTGATGCCTTTCTTCAGGCACCGGACTGGGTCTGCTTATTTCAAAGCTGAATTTTGTATGTGTGGGAAAGAGTTATGAAACAAAAAGCAAAGTACCAACCTGGAACAAATGTAGTGAGGTATTCAAACCATTGCCTGATTGTCGAGTCACCAAATAAATACACCACTTTTCTCTGTAAGCATTCAGTAATGTTGTCAGGGTCATTAAACTGGCGCATCTTAAACTTTCTGGGCCTCCACTGATTTTTGTAATAATAGCCAGAAGGAAAAGTTCCTAAGCCTTGAGATAGTTCTAGGTTGTTGGTTTCTGAAAAAAAAAAAAAAAAAAGATATTCTGAAATTCTCCTCCAACAAACCATACATAAAAAATGTTCCAAGAAACACAATTATGTCCCTATGTTTGTTAGCTTACTGGCTACAGATAACATTTCCTGCCATCACATCTCAAAGAAATCCCAGACTTTCCCCCTCCTACAAAAAGTTCTCCTTTGCACAAAAATAGGAAGATCTGAAGTGGGTGTGAGGGTGTTTGTGGACACCCTCAAAGGGGAAAGGGGATGTTGATCATTCCCTCTGATTATGCATGTTTTTCTCAAAGCCAAAAATAAAGGCAGGCAAAAACCAAGGAAATGTGTAGATCTAAGCATTGTCCAGCATTATCCCAGAACAGGAGAAGAACTTCTCATCCAAATGCCTGTGAGGCAAGTAAAAATTTAAATTCATATTTTACATATGCATAATAATATTAGTCCACACTGTTTCTCAGCCCATTAAAAAGAAAAGTTTCAATCCATGGGTCCTACAACCAAATATTAACTCGGAAAACCACCACTGAATACAGAAAACAAACCAATGACACACATTCTAAAGATTTACTGCCTGTAACATAAAAGGTTCAGAAGTCTTTATGCACAATGAACAATATTAAAATTGCATCAGCAGTGTGTACTCATGGTTGTAGCCTAGCTACACATGGTAACACAAGTGGTGGGATACCTTTCACAGGGAAAGTCAACACCTTTCTGCCGTAACACCTCCCTCAGAAAAGCCACTGTGAAAATGGCACACTTTACATGCTTCAACAGGGATGCCTAATATTTCTTGCAGGTTTACTCTGCACCAGACACGGTTCTGAGCAATTAAATTTATTATCTCATGGGATGCTCACAATAACCCTTTAAGGTAGGTCCTATTATCCCTAACTTTCAAAACATTTAAGCAACTTGATCCAGAGTTAGTATGTAGCAAAGCCAGGATCTAATCCAAGCCGGTGAGCCCCCAAGCCCATGCACTTAACCACTGTGTTACATCGCCTCTCAAAAAGAGATGTTTATAGATATCTTTCTTTTTGGCTTTTTTCCTGAAAGAGTACATTTATTCATTTCTAACACTTATTATTCAAATCTGCAATCTTCAAAAAACCACCAATCATTTTATATCACTCCCTTACACACCCCAAAGTTGAAATCTTGATCATAATCCAGTAATTTTATAGTCTTACCTGTTAAATCACAATTTAAAATCCAAATGCTCAGAAATTTAAATTTAAATTTAAATATGACTCAGAAATTTAAATTTAAGTGAGTCTCCTATTTGTGACTATTTTCAGCTTCTTTGACTTCTTGATATTATCTCTATACCCAAAATTATTTTGGAAGGAGACCTTCAAGATGGCGGAGGAGTAAGATGTGGCGATCACCTCCCTCCCCACAAATACATCAGAAGTACATCTACATGTGGAACAACTCCTACAGAACACCTACTGAATGCTGGCGGAAGACCTCAGACTTCCCAAAAGACAAGAAATTCCCCACATACCTGGGTAGGGCAAAAGAAAAAAGAAAAAACAGAGACAAAAGAATAGGGATGGGACCAGCACCAGTGGGAGGGAGCTGTGAAGGAGGAAAAGTTCCCACACACTAGGAAGCCCCTTCACGGGCGGAGACTGTGGGGGGCGGAGGGGGGAAGCTTCGGAGCCACGGAGGAGAGCGCAGCCACAGGGGTGCGGAGGGCAAAGCGGAGAGATTCCCGCACAGAGGACCGGTGCCGACCAGCACTCACCAGCCTAAGAGGCCTGTCTGCTCACCCGCCGGGGCGGGCGGGGGCTGGGAGCTGAGGCTCGGGCTTCGGTCGGATCCCAGGGAGAGGACTGGGGTTGGCGGCGTGAACACAACCTGAAGGGGGCTAGTGCACCACAGGTAGCCGGGAGAGAGTCCGGGAAAAACTCTAGAACTGCCTAAGAGGCAAGAGACCATTGTTTGGGGTACGCAAGGAGAGGGAATTCGGAGCACCGCCTAAACGAGCTCCAGAGACAGGTGCGAGCCACGGCTATCAGCACGGACCCCAGAGACGGGCATGAAACGCTAAGGCTGCTGCGGCAGCCACCAAGAAGCCTGTGTGCAAGCACAGGTCACTATCCACACCTCCCCTCCCGGGAGCCTGTGCAGCCCGCCACTGCCAGGGTCCCGTGATCCAGGGACAACTTCCCTGGGAGAACACACGGCGCCTCAAGCTGGTGCAATGTCATGCCGGCCTCTGCCGCCGCAGGCTCACCCTGCCTCCGTACCCCTCCCTCCCCCCAGCCTGAGTGAGCCAGAGCCCCCGAATCAGCTGCTCCTTTAACCCCGTCCTGTCTGAGCAAAGAACAGACGCCCTAAGGTGACCTACACGCAGAGGCAGGTCCAAATCCAAAACTGAACCCCAGGAGCTGTGCGAACAAAGAAGAGAAAGGGAAATCTCTCCCAGCAGCCTCAGGAGCAGCGGATTAAATCTCCACAATCAACCTGATGTACCCTGCATCTGTGGAATCCCTGAATAGACAACAAATCATCCCAAATTTAGGAGGTGGACTTTGGGAGCAACTGTAGACTTGGGGTTTGCTTTCTGCATCTAATTTGTTTCTGGCTTTATGTTTATCTTAGTTTAGTGTTTAGAGATTACTATCGTTGGTAGATTTGTTTATTGATTTGACTGCTCTCTTCCTCTTTTTTTTTTAATATATAGATTTTTTTTTTCCTTTTTCTCTTTTTGTGAGTGTGTATGTGTATGCTTCTGTGTGTGATTTTGCCTGTATAGCCTTGCTTTTACCACTTGTCCTATGGTTCTGTCTGTCCGTTTTTTTGTTGTTGTTTATTTTAGTATAATTTTTAGCGCTTCTCATCATTGGTGGATTTGTTTTTTGGTTTGGTTGCTCTCTTCTTTCTTTCTTTTTTTTCTTTTTTTTATTACTTTTTAATTTTTTTATTTTTAATAATTATTTTTTAATTTTTTATTTTAATTTTTTCTTTCTTTCTTTCTTTCTTTTTTTCTCCCTTTTCTTCTGAGCCATGTGGCTCACAGGTTCTCAGTGCTCCAGCCGGGTGTCAGGCCTGAGCCTCTGAGGTGGGAGAGCCGAGTTTAGGACATTGGTCCACCAGAGACCTCCTGGCCCCATGTAATATCAGTCAGTGAGAGCTCTCCCAGAGATCTCCATCTCAATGCTAAGACCCAGCTCCACTCAATGACAGCAAGCTACACTGCTGGACACCCTATGCCAAACAACTAGCAAGACAGGAACACAACCCCACCCATTAGCAGAGAGGCTGCCTAAAATCATAATAAGGTCACAGACACCCCAAAACACACCACCGGACACAGTCCTGCCTATAAGAAAGACAAGATCCAGTTTCAACCACCAGAACATAGGCACTAGTCCCCTCCACCAGGAAGCCTACACAATGCACTGAACCAATCTTACCCACTGCGGGCAGACACCAAAAACAATGGGAACTATGAACTTGCAGCCTGCAAAAAGGAGACCCCAAACAGAGTAAGTTAGGCAAAATGAGAAGACAGACAAACACACAGCAGATGAAGGAGCAAGCTAAAAACCCACCAGACCAAACAAACGAAGAGGAAATACTCAGTCTACCTGAAAAAGAATTGAGAGTAATGACAGTAAAGTTGATCCAAAATCTTGGAAATAGAATGGAGAAAATACAAGAAACGTTTAACAAGGACCTAGAAGAACTAAAGAGCAAACAAACAATGATGACCAACACAATAAATGAAATTAAAAATCCTCTAGAAGGAATCAATAGCAGAATAACTGAGACAGGAGAATGGATAAGTGACCTGGAAGATAAAATAGTGGAAATAACTACTGCACAGCAGAATAAAGAAAAAAGAATGAAAAGAATTGAGGACAGTCTTAGAGACCTCTGGGACAACAGTAAACGCACCAACATTCGAAATATAGGGGTCCCAGAAGAAGAAGAGAAAAACAAAGGGACTGAGAAAATATTTAAAGAGATTATAGTTAAAAACTTCCCTAATATGGGAAAGGAAATAGTCGATCAAGTCCAGGAAGCACAGAGAGTCCCATACAGGATAAATCCAAGGAGAAACATGGCAAGACACATGTTAATCAAACTATCAAAAATTAAATACAAAGAAACAATATTAAAAGCAGCAAGGGAAAAACAACAAATAACATACAAGGGAATCCCCATAAGGTTAACAGCTGATCTTTCAGCAGAAACTCTGCAAGGCAGAAGGGAGTGGCAGGACATACTTAAAGTGATATAAGGGGAAAACCTACATCCAAGACTACTCTACCCAGCAAGGATCTCATTCAGATTCGACAGAGAAATTAAAACCTTTACAGACAAGCAAAAGCTAAGAAAATTCAGCACCACCAAACCAGCTTTACAACAAATGCTAAAGGAACTTCTCTAGGCAGGAAACACAAGACAAGGAAAAGACCTACAAAAACAAACCCAAAACAGTTAAGACAATGGTAATAGGAACATATATATCGATAATTACCTTAAATGTAAATGGATTAAATGCTCCAACCAAAACACATAGACTGGCTGAATGGATACAGAAACAAGACCCGTATATATGCTGTCTACAAGAGACCCACTTCAGACCTAGGGACACATACAGAATGAAAGTGAGGGGATGGAAAAAGATATTCCATGTCAATGGAAATAAAAAGAAAGTTGGAGTAGCAATTCTCATATCAGACAAAATAGACTTTAAAATAAAGACTATTACAAGAGACAAAGAAGGACGCTACATAATGATCAAGGGGTCAAACCAAGAAGAAGATATAACAATTGTAAATATGTATGCACCCAACATAGGAGCACCTCAATACATAAGGCAAATGCTAACAGCCATAAAAGAGGAAATCGACAGTAACACAATCATAGTAGTGGAGTTTAACACTCCACTTTCACCAATGGAGAGATCATCCAAAATGAAAATAAATAAGGAAACACAAGCTTTAAATGATACATTAAACAAGATGGACTTAATTGATATATATAGGACATTCCATCCAAAAACAACAGAATACACATTCTTCTAAAGTGCTAATGGAACATTCTCCAGGACAGATCCTATCTTGGCTCACAAATCAAGCCTTGGTAAATTTAAGAAAATTGAAATTGTACCAAGTATCTTTTCTGACCACAACGCTATCAGACTACATATCAATAACAGGAAAAAATCTGTAAAAAATACAAACACATGGAGGCTAAACAGTACACAACTTAATAACCAAGAGATCACTGAAGAAATCAAAGAGGAAATCAAAAACTACCTAGAAACAAATGACTATGAAAACACGATGACCCAAAACCTATGGGATGCAGCAAAAGCAGTTCTAAGAAGGAAGTTTATAGCAATACAATCCTACCTCAAGAAACAAGAAACATCTCAAATAAACAACCTAACCTTACACGTAAAGCAATTAGAGAAAGCAGAACAAAAAAAAAAACCCCAAAGTTAGCAGAAGGAAAGAAATCATAAAGATCAGATCAGAAAAAAATGAAAAAGAAATGAAGGAAAGAATATCAAAGATCAGCAAAACTAAAAGCTGGTTCTTTGAGAAGACAAACAAAATTGATAAACCATTAGCCAGACTCATCAAGAAAAACAGGGAGGGGCTTCCCTGGTGGCGCCGTGGTTGAGAATCTGCCTGTCAATGCAGGGGACATTCGAGCCCTGGTCTGGGAAGATCCCACATGCCGCGGAGCAACTAAGCCCGTGAGCCACAACTACTGAGCCTGCGCGTCTGGAGCCTGTGCTCCGCAACAAGAGAGGCCGCGACAGTGAGAGGCCCGCGCACCGCGATGAAGAGTGGCCCCCGATCGCCGCAACTGGAGAAAGCCCTCACACAGAAACGAAGACCCAACACAGCCAAAAATAAATTAATTAATTAATTAATTAAAAAAAAAAAAAAGAAAAAGAAAAAAAGGGAGAAGACTCAAATCAACAGAATTAGGAATGAAAAAGGAGAAGTAACAACTGACAGTGCAGAAATACAAAGAATCATGAGAGATTACTACAAGCAACTATATGCCAATAAAATGGACAACCTGGAAGAAATGCACAAATTCTTAAAAAAGCACAACCTTCCCAGACTGAACCAGGAAGAAATAGAAAATATAAACAGACCAATCACAAGCACTGAAATTGAGACTGTGATTAAAATCTTCCAACAAACAAAAGCCCAGGATGAGATGGCTACACAGGCGAATTCTATCAAACATTTAGAGAAGAGCTAACACCTCTCGTTCTCAAACTCTTGCAAAATATAGCAGAGGGAGGAACACTCCCAAACTCATTCTACGAGGCCACCATCACCCTGATACCAAAACCAGACAAAGATGTCACAAAAAAGAAAACTACAGGCCAATATCACTGATGAACATAGATGCAAAAATCCTCAACAAAATACTCGCAAACAGAACCCAACAGCACATTAAAAGGATCACACACCATGACTAAGTGGGGTTTATCCCAGGAATGAAAGGATTCTTCAATATACGCAAATCAGCCAATGTGATAGGGACTTCCCTGGTGGCCCAGTGGTTAAGAATCTGCCCGCCAATGCAGGGGACACAGATTCGAGCCCTGGTCCGGGAAGATCCCACATGCCGCGGAGCAACTAAGCCTGTGCATCACAACTACTGAGCCTGCACTCTAGAGCCCACGAGCCACAGCTACTGAGCCTGCGTGCCACAACTACTGAAGCCCACGCACCTAGAGCCCATGCTCCGCAACAAGAGAAGCCACCGCAATGAGAAGCCCGCACACCACAACAAAGAGTAGCCCCCGCTCACCCCAACTAGAGAAAGCCCATGCCCAGCAACAAAAACCCAACACAGCCAAAATCAATCAATCAACCAATCAATCAATGTGATAAACCATATTAACAAATTGAAGGAGAAAAACCATATGATCATCAATAGATGCAGAAAAAGCTTTGGACAAAATTCAGCACCCATTTACGATAAAAACCCTCCAGAAAGTAGGCATAGAGGGAACTTACCTCAACATAATAAAGGCCATATATGACGAACCCACAGCTAACATCATTCTCAATAGTTAAAAACTGAAATCATTTCCTCTAAGATCAGGAACAAGACAAGGTTGTCCACTCTCACCACTATTATTCAACATAGTTTTGGAAGTTTTAGCCACAGCAATCATAGAAGAAAAAGAAATAAAAGGAATCCAAATCGGAAAAGAAGAAGTAAGAAGTAAAGCTGTCCCTATTTGCAGATGACATGATAGTATTCATAGAGAATCCTAATGATGGTACCAGAAAAAGACTAGAGCTAATAAATGAATTTGGTAAAGTAGCAGGATACAAAATTAAAGCACAGAAATCTCTTGCATTCCTATATACTAAGGATGAAAAATCTGAAAGAGAAATTAAGGAAACATTCCCATTTACCACTGCAACGAAAAGAATAAAATACCTAGGAATAAACCTACCTAAGGAGACAAAAGACCTGTATGCAGAAAACTACAAGACACTGATGAAAGAAATTAAAGATGATACAAATAGATGGAGAGATATACCATGTTCTTGGACTGGAAGAATCAACATTGTGAAAATGACTCTACTACCCAAAGCAATCTACAGATTCAATGCAATCCCTATCAAACTACCACTGGTATTTTCCACAGAACTAGAAAAAAAATTTCACAATTTGTATGGAAACACAAAAGACCCCGAATAGCCAAAGCAATCTTGAGAAAGAAAAATGGAGCTGGAGGAATCAGGCTCCCTGACTTCTGACTGTACTACAAAGCTACAGTAATCAAGACAGTTTGGTACTGGCACAAAAACAGAGACATAAATCAACGGAACAGGATAGAAAGTCCAGAGATAAACCCACGCACATATGGTCACCTTATCTTTGATAAAGGAGGCAAGCATGTACAGTGGAGAAAAGACAGCCTCTTCAATAAATGGTGCTGGGAAAACTGGACAGCTACATGTAAAAGAATGAAATTAGAACACTCCCTAACACCATACACAAAAATAAACTCAAAACGGATTAAAGACCTAAATGGAAGGCCAGACACTATAAAACTCTTAGAGGAAAACATAGGCAGAGCACTCTATGACATAAATCACAGCAGGATCCTTTTTGACCCACCTCCTAGAGAAATGGAAATAAAAACAAAAATAAACAAATGGGACCTAATGAAACTTAAAAGCTTTTGCACAGCAAAGGAAACTATAAAGAAGACAAAAAGACAACCCTCTGAATGGGAGAAAATATTTGCAAATGAAACAACTGACAAAGGATTAATCTCTAAAATATATAAACAGCTCAGGCAGCTCAAATATTAAAAAATCAAAAAACCCAATCAAAAAATTGTCAGAAGACCTAAATAGACATTTTTCCAAAAAAGATATACAGATTGCCAACAAACACATGAAAGAATGCTCAACATCACTAATCATTAGAGAAATGCAAATCAAAACTGCAAGGAGGTATCACCTCACACCAGTCAGAAGGGCCATCGTCAAAAAATCTACAAACAATAAATGCTGAAGAGGGTGTGGAGAAAAGGGAACCCTCTTGCACTGTTGGTGGGAATGTAAATTGATACAGCCACTATGGAGAACAGTAGGGAGGTTCCTTAAAAAGCTAAAAATTGAACTACCATATGACCCAGCAATACCACTACTGGGCATATACCCTGAGAAAACTATAATTCAAAAAGAGTCATGTACCACAATGTTCACTGCAGCTCTATTTACAATAGCCAGGACATGGAAGCAACTTAAGTGTCCATCAACAGATGAATGGATAAAGAAGATGTGGCACATACATACAATGGAATATTACTCAGCCATATAAAGAAACAAAATTGAGTTACTTGTAGTGAGGTGGATGGACCTAGAGACTGTCATACAGAGTGAAGTAAGTCAGAAAGAGAAAAACAAATACTGTATGCTAACACATATATATGGATTCTAAAAATAAAAATAAAAATAATGGTTCTGAAGAACCTAGGGGCCGGACAGGAATAAAGACACAGACGCAGAGAATGGACTTGCAGACACGGGGAGGGGGAAGAGTAAGCTGAGACAAAGTGAGAGAGTGGCATGGACATACATACACTACCAAATGTAAAATAGATAGCTATTGGGAAGCAGCCGCATAGCACAGGGAGATCAGCTTGGTGTGTTGTGTCCACCTAGAGTGGTGGGATAGGGAGGGTGGGAGGGAGATGCAAGAGGGAGGAGATATGGGGATATATGTATATGTATAGCTGATTCACTTTGTTATAAAGCAGAAACTAACACACCGTTGTAAAGCAATTATACTCCAATAAAGATGTTAAAAAAAAAAAAAGAAAAAAAATTATTTTGGTTTTATTCCCTTCAAAGAAGATGCCCTATTTGACAGTGCACACTTAATCTTTTTTCTTAGGTATCTGCTAATGCTTTGCAGGTTCAGGGTCTAAACTGAAAAGTAAACAGAATTTTAAATGCTCTTTTGGCCAATGTGATTATCAAAGAAAAATGGGGGTTAGGGTAAACACTTGTTTGGTTTATTCAAAAGCAATTTCTCAACATGCTACCACGTGTGGCTTTACCATGTCACCACACCTTGCCCTAAGCTCCTCACTGTATCATCGCATCAAGGCTGCACAGTCCAGAGAGCTCCTGAGCAGACACCTGGGGCCCAAAGAAAACATTTACTGGAATGGGAATTAAAAGTGATTTTGAAGTCACAATAAGGGTCATAAAGAAACGGGTATATCACACAGGAAACAATTACCATTTCCATTCAAATGTTAATTACATTTACTATGAGAGTTAAGTCAAGCAAAGCAAATCAATT
This sequence comes from Balaenoptera physalus, assembly GCF_965194825.1. Classification (NCBI taxonomy): domain Eukaryota; kingdom Metazoa; phylum Chordata; class Mammalia; order Artiodactyla; family Balaenopteridae; genus Balaenoptera; species Balaenoptera physalus. The sequence continues at coordinate 97,047,879 of NC_138891.1, forward strand.
AGTGAACCTGACATTAATTCTTTAAACATTCAGCGCTAGATAACAGAACATATTTTTAAAGTGAAATGTGTTTACCTACATTGCCCTCTTATGGTCAACTGGGACAAAAACATTTCCTGACTAATATGATTTCAAGCAGTCTGAAGTTGTTTAAAAAGTCAGTGTTGCTTGGAGCTCAGAATGCATTTTCACATAAGATATCTGAGATATGAAAGCCCCTTAAATCAATAATATAACTCTTAATGTACTGTACAAGTGGAATGAAAATAATTAAAAAAACAAACATGAGGTATTACTCAATTTTATGGTTGTCTTGAACATTGACAGTGAAGGAAGTTTACAGGGAGGCGATGTAAGAGCAGATATAAAGATCTTTATGCAAAATCAGGAGGGACAGTTTTGATTATTTGCAAGTAAGGTCCCTGCTTCTCTAAAATGTCCTGGCTTCTCTTTAAAAGCCCACAGCTTACATTTTCCTCCAAAGGGCATCATCCCATGTCATTCATTAGCCATAATAAGGGCTATTTGGACCACAAATGGGACAAAATGAGAGAGAAAAAGGCAGAGATAAATTTTCCTAAATGATCTAGAAAGAGCTGGATGAGAGGGATACTGTGTGAATTAAGGGTGGGAGGTGTGCGCGCATGTGTGAACACAGGTCCCTTAATTTTCTGGCATGGAGTTAGAAGTAAGAAGAGTAAAAGGCTGGCCAAAGGAAGAACATGGTTCATGAGGGGAAGGAAAGACAAGTCAGAGAAGAAATGGAGGCAAACTATTCCCTGACCGGGGAACATGGGCACAGGAGTGCCCGGGGACTACCTCGGGGAGGTAAGGAGTGAGGACAGCCTGCCAAGCTCTGGGCATGCCCCGTCCAGTGCTGGGAACGTGAAGAGGTCCTAGCTACCCAGCCACCATACTGGTTTGAGTTTCCCCCCACAAAACCTTGGGAAATTGATTTTTTTCCGTTCTATTTTAGTCCCCTAAAAGCTAAGCATTTTACAAAGGAAAGATGAAAATGCTATGTACGGTAGAAATACCTGTAGATTCAGAGAATGTTGAAAGGGACCTCAGAGAATAGCTAGTCCAAATACCTTTTAGAGGTGAAGAAAGCAAGTCAGAGTGACTTGCCAAAGTTTCTCAGAGAGTTGAGGAGACAGGAGGTAGCAGAGATCGGACCATTTACAGGGACCTACATTTATTATTTAAATGGCTGTGGGCTTCCTTTCCCCAAATGATATCAGTTTGCTGGATGTTATGTGTAGGATGTGAGTCCTTTGATTTCCTAAGTTAACTGGACCTGGACCTTGGTTTCATTATCTATAAAAGGGACAAACTACTAGTTATTCTGAAGGGCTGTTGTGAAAATTCGATACTGTAATAGTGTGAAAGTGCAGTTGTCACAATAAGGGGCCATACTAGAACGCTGGAAATGTTCTATACGCTGTAAACATTCTATATCTTGATCTGGGTGGCAGTTAATTAGTTTTCTATTGCTGTGTAACAAATCACCACAAACTTGACGGCTTAAAAACAAGGGGCATTTATTTTCCCACAGTTCTGCATGTCAGGAATCTAGGGCCTGGTATGGCTAGGTTCTCTGCTCAGGATCTCACAGGTGGAAATCAGGATGTTAGCAGGGCTGTGTTCCTTTCTGAAGGCTCTGGAGAAAAATCTGCTTCCAAGTTTGTTCAAGTTGTTAGCCAAATTCAGTTCCTTGTGGTTATAAGATTGAGTTTCTCATTTCCTTGCTGGTCGTCAGCCAGGGAATGCCCTTCAGCTCCTAGAAGCTGCCTACATTCCCTGCCCCATGGCCACCTTCATCTTTAAAGCCAGCAATGAAGAATCTCCCTCACATGGAATCCTTCTCACACTTTCAATCTCTTTCTTCTGGAAGAACCTGGTCCCTGTTAAGGACTTATCTGGTTAGGTCAGATCCACCCAGGAAAATCTCTCTTTTTTTAAAGTCAACTTTGTCATATAATTGAAGGGAAGGATTTATATAAGGGCATGAATCACTGGGTGTCATCTTAGAATTCACCCTACAAAGATATGTACACATGTAAAACTCCATCGTACTGTATGCTTATGATCTGTGTGCTCTATTGCATATAAGATAAATTTCAATAAACAGAGAAAATAGTAAAAAGCTATAAAGATGTTGATATTTATTCTATTGCTATTAAATCTAGTCCTATCCTAAACTTTCAGTAAACTCCCCCAAAAATATGAGCTCTAGTTTAGTTTCTGATGAGGTTAGAAGCCATCAAGGTCCCAAACCATTAGGCTATAATGGTCTGAGGACCACAGTGCAGATGCTTATAAAAGTTCAGTAGGAATTCTGACACTGGAAAAGCCTGTCAGAAACCAGATGCTTGCCCTTGATAAGATAGTCTAGTCTAAACTGAAAGCTGTGTTTCTTTGCTTTTGACTGGAATTATGCGTGCATGGGGGTAGCACTGGCAATCTCAAGCAGTCAACCAGACTCTAAATATGCACCTGAGAAGAGTTTTACCTTGTACGAAAATCAATTAACTAATATATAAATTATGAAATGTCATAGGGAAAACAAAACCTTCAAAATATAGGATTCATAAGTGAAATAATATAAGTGTAAATATTATGAACACTTCCCAGGCCTGGGCAAAGAAAATATAAGATGGACCTGAAATATCCTGTGGTACCGTAAAGTAAGGAAGTGCTCAAAAAAAAATAAGTTAATTAATTAAAAGAATGAGAGTATGTCAAAAGGGCACAGAAGCCAAACTAAAAAAGTTCTCAACTACCAAAAGTGGAACAATTTGAATAACTGAATTGGATTATAATCCAAAGAATGAAATAGTCAGGAGTCTATACTGATAAAATTAAATTAATGGTGAAGAAGGGACAGTTCTTCCTTACAGAAAAATTTCAATTAATAAATGTCTTAAAAATGAGAGATACAGCAAGTCACCATTAGAACACCACAGAAATAACTGCTGCAGGGAAGATCGAATGATGAATGCTAAAATTAGTAGATGACAGTTTAAGCAGAAACAGAATGTTTACATAGTCTCTGTATTAGTTTCCTGTAGCTGCTATAACAAATTACCACAAATTTAGTGGCTTAAAACAACACAACTTTATTCTCTTACAGTTCTGAGGCCAGAAGTCCAAAATCAGTATCGCTGGGCCAACACCAAGGTGTTAGCAGAGTCACACTCTCTCTGGAGGAGCTAGGGAAGAATTTGTTCCCTTGCCTTTTCTAGAGCTATATTCTTTGGCTCATGGCCCCCTTCTCCATTTCTAAAGCCAATGTCATGGCATCTTCAACTCTCTCTCTGCTTCCATCTTCACATGGCTTTCTGTCTTCTGTTTGAAATCTCCCTCTGCCTCCCTCCTAAAAGGACACTTGTGATTGCATTTAGTGCCCACTCATTTAATCCAGATAATCTCCCCCCAGCTCAAAACTCTTAATTTAATCACATTTGTAAAGTTTCTTTTGCCATATAAGGTAACATTCACCAATTCAAGGGATTAGGATCTGGATATCTTTAGGGGCCATTATTCAGCCTACCACAGTCTCAAAGTACCTCCCCAGAATATTGAGTAAATACAAAGATAAAAATAATTAGTTTAGGGAATTCCCTGGCAGTCCAGTGGTTAGGACTCCATGCTTTCACTGCCAAGGGCCAGGGTTTGATCCCTCATCAAAGAAAGAAAGAAAAATAATTAGTTTGCAGTGGAAAACCGGGGTAGATACCACTTTAACCAAGTGATCAAGGTTAACATTGTTAGCAATACGTATCGACATCATGTATCCCCTCAAAAGGATACAACATCATTTCTGTCCTATTCTTTCCAAAAATGCATAACCTCATTCCAATTAAAAGAAAACACTAGACAAACCCAAGTTTAGAGAGATTTTAAAAACCATCTGACCAATGCTCTTCAAAAGTGTCAAAGTTGGGGCTTCCCTGGTGGCACAGTGGTTGAGAATCTGTCTGCCAATGCAGGGGACACGGGTTCGAGCCCTGGTCTGGGAAGATCCCACATGCCGCGGAGCAACTGGGCCCGTGAGCCACAACTACTGAGCCTGCGCATCTGGAGCCTGTGCTCCGCAACGAGAGAGGCCGCGATAGTGAGAGGCCCACGCACCACGATGAAGAGTGGCCCCCGCTTGCCACAACTAGAGAAAGCCCTCGCACAGAAACGAAGACCCAACACAGCCATAAATAAATAAAAATAAAATAAATTAAAAAAAAAAAAATCTTTAAAAAAAAAAAAAAAAGTGTCAAAGTCATGGAAGACAATAAGAGCCTGAGGATCTGCCACAGAGGGAAGACTAAGGAAACATGCAACTAAATGCAATGTGAGATCGGCACTGGATTCTGGAACAAAAAAGGACATTAGTGGAAAAACTGATGAAATCCAAATAAACTCTATAGTTTAGTTAATAACATTATATGGATGTTAAATTCTTGGTTCTGATAAGTGTTCTGTGATTTCTTAAGAAGTTAGCATAAGGGGGGAGGGACTTCCCTGGTGGTCCAGCGGTTAAGACTCCACACTCCCAGTGCAGGGGGCCTGGGTTCGATCCCTGGTCAGGAGCTAAGATCCCACATACCGCAACTAGAGAGCCCGCATGCCACAATGAAGACTCTGCACAGCCAATCAATCAATCAATTAATCAGAAATTAGCATAAGGGAAACTTGGTGAAGGCTATATGGGAACTTTGTACTATTTCCACAACTCTTCCTTAAGTCTAAAATTATCTGAAAACAAAAGATTTTAAAAAGAGGACAAAGGGGACTTCCCTGGTGGAGCAGTGGTTAAGAATCTGCCTGCCAATGCAGGGGACACGGGTTCGAGCCCTGGTCCGGGAAGATCCCACATGCCGCAGAGCAACTAAGCCCGTGCGCCACAACTACTGAGCCTCCGTGCCACAACTACAGAAGCCCGCATGCCTAGAGCCCATGCTCTGCAACAAAGAGAAGCCACTGTAATGAGAAGCCTGTGCGCTGCAATGAAGAGTAACCCCTGCTCACCGCAACTAGAGAAAGCCTGTACCCAGCAACGAAGACCCAATGCAGCCAAAAATAAATTAATTAATTAATTTAAAAAAAAAAAAAAAAGGGCTTCCCTGGTGGCGCAGTGGTTGAGAATCTGCCTGCCAATACAGGGGACAAGGGTTCGAGCCCTGGTCTGGGAAGATCCCACATGCCACGGAGCAACTGGGCCCGTGAGCCACAATTACTGAGCCTGCGCGTCTGGAGCCTGTGCTCCACAACAAGAGAGGCCACGATGGTGAGAGGCCCGCGCACTGCGATGAAGAGTGGTCCCCACTTGCCAAAACTAGAGAAAGCCCTCGCACAGAAACGAAGACCCAACACAGTCATAAATAAATAAATAAATAAATAAAAGAACGTGAATTTCTAAAAAAAAAAAAAAAAGAGGACAAAGGGAATGAAGGAATTAAGAGAGGAAGGCAGGGAGGGAGGGAAGAAGGAAGGAATTAAAGAAGAATGTGAGCCCTTCGTTTAGGATCTTTGAGTGCCCCCTGCTGGTCACTAAGGTGAATTTAGGTGAAGTTCCCCCAAGCCGGACTTCGTTGATTTATAAAGTAATTGTCCTTCTCTTTTCTTTCCAATTATTTACCTGCTCCGAGTCAGTTTTATCAAAGCCAGGCTACCCTGCTCCTACCGATTCATGGTTTCTTTCTTCCTCTAAAAATCCATCAAAAGCCCCACTAGTTACTGAATCTTTCTTCTCTCTAAACAGAATAGTACATCACAAACCCACAACCACCTCCTGGCTGAATCCAAAGACCTGTCAGGTGCAAGTAAACCATCCAAAGCTCCTCCCACTGACCATCCCACTGGACAGCCAGGGACATCACAAGGTGGGTGAGCCAGACAACCAGGGCTGTGGAAGAGGGGGATAGATTTGGTAGTGGGACGGGGCCTCCGGAGGTGTCAGATGCGAGCATATGAAGTGTTCAGCACTACTGGGTGATCCCATGTTTACTGATATCTCAGCTGTGGGGTTGAGGGCCAGGCAGATAAAAGGTAAGCAATTTCTATTAACGATGTTTCGCATATGTACCCTCTAAAATTAGTAACTCACTGGGTTCAAGTAAATCCAATACAGCTCTTTCCTAGGAAAAGATTGGGATTTCTTGTGGCACGTGACAGTGAACACCAGAGATACAGACTGACAGTGTCCTGCCTGCATCTGGGCCTCAAATTTTATTTAGCCCACACGATAGTTTTAAAGTTTTTAACTGGATGCCATGTTTTGAGATCTGGAGATATTAACATTCAAAAATTGACTTTTGGTTTTTCATGAAAAAAAATCTATAGATCTGGCTGTGCTGGGTCTACATTTTTGCATAGCAACAATGTGTAGGAACTGAGAGGCTGCTCCTTTTAGATGGCCCTTGCTCTGCAGTTCCTTCCCCACCATTTACACAAGGCATGCATACGGTCAATACCCACACTGGTGGGTTCATGTGTGTTATATACCTCATCCCTGTGGCGTTGGTGTTTGCACTATCTGCTCTGTAGGATACTACATACATGCTTTCAACAGCTAAAAGGACCTCGTCTGCCATCTGCACCTGATCTTGGCCAAAAGGCCAAGGAGTGATCACCTTCCATCTGCATAAGCTCCTTAATAATGTTCATCCTTTCTTTCTACAAGTCACTATAGCTCATTATACCTATTCTGCAAAAACAAAACACATACATTTACTCTTCTAGATTTCATTCTTTTACTCTTAATAATATCCTATACCAATGGATCAGAATCACCTGGAACGTTTGTTAAAACACAGTTAAAACTGTGCCCAGCAGTAACCAGGGCATATTAAAAAGGAAAAAAAAAAAAGGACTTTGTAACATCAGTGTAACTACAGAGCCTCAACACACTTAGCAGGAAAAACAACAAATCATCAAGCTCATTCCTTTTTACCTTTTATACTCCTGGGAATCACAGTCACCCAATCAGGTCCACTGGAGTTGATTGGCATTTTGATATTGACACCACTTGAAAGAGGAATAAAAAGAGTACAAGCTTAGGATTCAGGAACATTTATTTTCTAATATGTATCTTTATTTGCAAATTTTTAAATGGACAGGATTTCACAAAGCTTTACTAAGATGAAATATTCTTAAAAATGTTAATCAATAAAATTGATAATTAATAAACTAGGTATATTATAATAAGCAGGTTATATGGATACATAAACTGAATAAGAATTAAACAAGTTTTTAATTTCTCACTGCTTCGCCCTTAGAGTGCAAACTCCAAAATGACAAATTCTGTTTGAATTACTTACTTCCCTTGGACTCAGAGAATGGCTCACACTGATGAGAATGTCTATTTTGTCACTACTTAGTTTTCAGGCTGCAAGACTACGGAGCATTAAATCATATGTCAGATTCCTTAGGCCTTGCCCAGAGCTGAGATGAGTCCTACCTGGGGACATGTGTCCCCAGATACGTGCTCATGCATGTACTCTGTTCATCATTACTATGGCTCCGTAGTGTCTGTTCCCCTTAATAAAACATGTGCTCCTCAAAGACACGGATTATGTCCCATTCATCTTTCATCTTCAGTACTTAGCACAGGCCCTGGACTAGAGTCCATGCTCAGAAAATATCTGATAGAGGGCTGTGTGAAAAGGAGGGGAGAGTGGAGTCCAGGAGAAGTATACTGAAAACATGGTGTAACTATTCCAGAAACTGGGTCATAATACGTAGGCCTCTTGCACTTAGACCAAAAACAAACAAAAAAATAAAATGCTAACTTTCCAAGCTCGATATGGGAACTTGCAGTCATGATATTTCATTTCATCAAAAATCAATTCAAAACAGATTTGTTCTTAAATAATTCTTAAGCTTCTACTATGTGCCAGGCACTATCCTAGCTGCTAGGGATGTAACAGTAAACAAAACACACAGCATCGGGAATTCCCTGGAGGTCCAGTGGTTAGGACGCTACGCTTTCACTGCCGAGGGCCCAGGTTCGATCCCTGGTTGGGGAACTAAGATCCCACAAGCCAAGTGGTGCAGCCAAGCAAAAAAAAACCCAGCATCTCCTCCTTCATGGCACTGACATTCTAATGAATGAGGGAGACAGACAACAAGGAAGGAAGGAATTATAGGGGGCTATGTTAGAGAATAACAGCATTTCATGGATTATAAAAGTGACAATTAATATACATGACTTTAAGAGAGCACATATAAACTACTTTCATGAGTTTAAAGCTTTAAGGTAAGGAAAAGAAGAAACCTTCACCACTGTAATTTTCTTGTAAAAATGTTTACTCTCAATCTAATCATGCAGAAACAATAAAGCAGCAAATCCAAATTAGGCAACATTCTACAAAAACAACAACATCAAAATTGTCAATGTCGTAAAAACCAAAACAAGTTAGAGAACTCTTCTGGACTAAAAGATTAAAGAGACAACTAAACAGATTGTGTGTGATCAGAGATTCAGTTAAAATAAAAGAGATAGCAATAAAGGATATTATTGGGACAACTGGATAAACTTGAATATAGACTGCATATTAAATAACAATGTTGTGTCAATGATAAAAGGCCCAAGTGTGATCACTGTGTCATGGTTATATGTTGGAGAAAGTCCTAGGAGATGCATACGCCTGGGGTGCAGTGCCATGATGCCTGCACCTTACTCTCAAATGGTCTGAGGGGAAAGAATTATACACAAATACACACATATAAACGCATAGAAAGAGAGAAAGCAAATGTGGCAAAACATAACAATGGTGAGTCTAAGTTAAAGATATGAAAAACTGATGAACTCATAAAAGTGCTAACAAAAAGATCAAGATGAAAAACAAAAATTACATGGGACTGAGTGAACTGATGAGGATGAGTATAATTTTTTGTGACTTTCTGTCGGAATTAAAAAAAAAAAAAAAAAAATCCCACAAGGACTCAGAGGCAAAGAATATACAAATCAATTTTCACTGCAAAGTAAAGGAGCTGTTACAGTGGAGGATTACTGGACTGAAGGTCAATATTATGACATAGTACGAGTGTGTTTCGTGTTTGGTAATGGCAATCATTGTTGCTTTTGTTGTGGTCGTCCATGTACAATGCGTGGTGTCAGTCTATTTATCTCTTGTAAAGATAAAATACAGTGTGTGTGTGTGAAAAAAAAAAAAAAGAACCAATCTCCAAGATCCCTCAATAATTCAAAAAAAAAGACATGGTGCTCACTGTTGTTATTCCTGCAGGGTTTCTACGGATCTGAACTTTTTTAACACAAAGCTAGAAAGAAAAAAAAAGGATGAATCATGCTAAAATAAAAGGGAAGCTTTTAATACGATAAGCTCACTCTTTCAAAAGACATTCTCTGATTATCAGAATCTTTTAAGCAAAGTACTATGGTTCTTTCTAAAACCAACACTTTTTTTTTTTTTTCCTTGAGAGATTAGATCACCTTAATTGTCCAGCTGTCATTTGGGAACCAAAGACCAAGGCTAAGCTTCTTAATCCTTTTCTGAATTAAGCAACATTACGAGCCACCAGGGAAGGAGGTAAAAATGAGCGTAGCTTAACATATTCAGGCCATGAGCTCAAAATACTACACTCAAAGATCCCTCAAGGGGCTTCCCTGGTGGCGCAGTGGTTGAGAATCCGCCTGCCAATGCAGGGGACACGGGTTCGGGCCCTGGTTCTGGGAAGATCCCACATGCCGCGGAGCGGCTGGGCCCGTGAGCCACAACTACTGAACCTGCGCGTCTGGAGCCTGTGCTCCGCAACAAGAGAGGCCGCGATGGTGAGAGGCCCGCGCACCGCGATGAAGAGTGGCCCCCGCTTGCCGCAACTAGAGAAAGCCCTCGTACAGAAACGAAGACCCAACACAGCCAAAAATAAATAAATAATTAATTAATTAATTTAAAAAATAATTATAAAAAATAATTTTAAAAAATCAATTTCAATCTTTCTCTTTTTCTTTTCAGTTAGCCTAATGCAAAATTTCAGATTTTTAACAGAGTAAACAATGCAAAAAAAAAATCTGTATCAGGACTCTGTCAAATGTTTGGTTTCCAAAAACTTATGCCACCTCAAACGCTTTCCTGGAAAACCTCCAGGTAAGTAGAATCTTTTTTAATGATTTTACTACAAAGTATCATCAGCCAGCCTCATCCAGGATATGCAAGTAAAGGCAGGGGCAGACATAATTTTATCCTTCTGGATTCACAGGTGTTCTTTGATTTTAATGGTAGGATTTAGTGTTAGGAACATTTTAAATTTTACACTAACTTAATTCTCTAAACTTTTTCCCACTTTTTTCCACGTGGAATTTCAGTAAATTACATGCTATGCTTCCTCCTCTTTGCTAAGCCACTAAGTAGACTGACAACACAACTCTAAAAGGGAGTAAGACTTTAAAAAATGGTCCACATCAAAAAAAATCTTAAAAAAAAAAAGTTATATAAAATAAAAGGGGGTAACTGAACAGTCTTCATACATAGGCAAAAAGTACACGAAATAAAATCATCTGCTCATAGTCACTGATAAATAATGTGTCTAAGATCTGAATCCAAGAATAAAACTAAAGTCCTTTTATACTGAGCCACAAAAAACTAGGCAGTCCCCTCGAGAACAGTACAGTGAATACAATGGGAGTAGTGCTCCCTCTGCTGGCCTTCTAAAAGCATGGCATCAAATATGTACTTGAAACTGTTACGACCAAAAGCTGACTCAGGAAGTAAAAAATCAGAGTTTCATTTTAGGAGCTCCTACAGACCACATATCTTATGGTAGGAACTTTTCCCCCACCAAGTAATGAGTGGACATAAAACATTAAAAGTTTTAGAGTGCCCAGATACACTCAACAAAGATCCCTCTCTACAAGGGAATTATTTTTTTTTATAAATTTATTTATTTTTAATTTTTATTTTATTTTTGGCTGCGTCAGATCTTTGTTGCTGCGTGCAGGCTTTCCCTAGTTGCGGCGAGCGGGGGCTACTCTTCGTTGCAGTGCGTGGGCTTCTCTTTGTGGTGGCTTCTCTTGTTGTGGAGCATGGGCTCTAGAGCACAGGCTCAGCAGTTGTGGCGCACGGGCTTAGTTGCTCCGCAGCATGTAGGATCTTCCCGGACCAGGGCTCAAACCCGTGTCCCCTGCATTGGCAGGTGGATTCTTAACCACTGTGCCACCAGGGAAGCCCAGGGGAATATTTTAAAAGTATAGATTTCATTTAAAAATAAAAAATGTTTTACATTCTCTCAAATAATTGTACTTTCTGACTATGTTATTTTTCTTTTTATTCCTTAAGAATGTTATTTTATTTCAGAACTATATGGAATGCAATAATTTCAACAACTATTAACCTTCAAAAATACAGTTTGCTGTGGTATTCCTGGCTTCCCATGCTTATCATTAAATCAATCCAGCAATGTTACCATATTCATAGTCTTTTTCCTATCAATAAATGTTTATATGGTTTTAACAACTAATAATATGTCACTTAAAACTTTTTTCAGTTTATTAGACATGAAGCTAAAACACTAGCCTGACTATAAGACCTCTAGCAGCCCTGTTCTTGGATGATTTTTTTCATCTGTTCTGTGAATAACTGATCTTGCTTATACAGATATGCTATGCAATTCTGAAGTTAAAGATATTAAGGTAAAAGAACAAAAATTTAAGGTCATTAATTTGAACTGAAATAAGCACGCTAATCACAAAATACAAATATTTATTTTCTTACCACCTCTCCTGAATTGGGCCAAGTTCAGAAAGATATAAGAAGCACATAACCAAAACAAGAAAGTCTCCTAAGTAGGACAAAGACAATGGAAAGGGACCTATTAAATTACCCCCTAGAGCAAGGAGCATGTACCTCTGGAAGAAAGCACTCTCTGCAGCAGTTAGGAGGCCCTTCAGGTATCCGCCCTTGAAATGGTTAATTCTGCTACTGCAAGGGAGCTTCTTTGGTTTGAAGCAGAACCAGGGTTCTCCGGTATAGAGATCCGTAAAGTTGCACAGAGGAAGACTCCCAGGAAGACACACGTTACACTCTGTAGTTTCAGAAATTCTTCCTGAACGGAAGAGGCTCTTGAAATAGACCCTGTCTGGTTTCTCTTCCTGTAGGTTCTGAAGAACTCTGATCCCTTCACTGGGGTGGACCAGAGATATGGACACTTTAACTCTGCCTGGCCAGAGCAGAGTAAAAATGACCTTGTAAAACCCATTCTGGTAGTCCACCACTCTACCCACGGCCCCTGCCTGCAGCTTAGGGGAGTGGATTCTGGCCTGCAGGTAGTCTCCACCATACTTCTTGGGCTTTCTTTGAAAATCCTGTACATGAACCAGCACCTCTAGCTGGCTTCCCACCTTGAAGAAGGCTGCAGAGTTCAAGATGACAAAGTAGCTGGAAGAAGGGTCAGTGCTCTTCAAAAAGGGGACTGGACCCACATCAGGCACCTGCCACTGTAAGGCGGCCAACAAGGAGTCCTCCTCCAGGCGCTCCCGGCTGGACAGAGTCTGGTGCTCATAGCCACAGTAAGGATTCCGGCTAATTCCTGTCACCTGGGAGAAAACAAACTGTCCACCACTGTCGATGAATGTGGCTGCTGCAGTCTCATGGTCCAAGTACTGAAGAGAAAGACACAAACAGAAACCACAGCTACAATAAATCTCCTTATAGTCAACAAATAAATCCTTGCTTCAGCTTAAATTTTAATAAAACTTACTTGAGATGACATTGTTTCAAAACCCACAGCTCACCAGTTTTACAGGTTCCCACAGCAAATATCAGAGAAAAATCCCTTTGGTGCTTCCAGAAGGAGAAAGGGAAAAGGAATCATTTTGAAGGACAGTAGTCCCCCTTTATCCACAGGAGATACTTCCAAGATCCCCAGTGGATGCCTGAAACTGTAGGTCACATCAAACCCTATATATACCGCTTTTTCCTATACATATATACCTATGATAAAGTTTAATTTATAAATTAGGCACAGTAAGAAATTAATAATAACTAATAATAAAATAGAACAATTATAATAATATACTAGAATAAAAGTTATGTGAATGAGGTCTCTCTCCAAATATCTTTTTTTTCTAATTTATTTGGCAGCACTGGGTCTTAGTTGCGGCATGCAGGATCTTTGTTGTGGTGTGCGGGATCCTCATTGCCGCGTGTGGGATCTTTCAGTTGCAGCATGCAAACTCTTAGTTGCAGCATGCGAAGTCTTAGTTGCAGCCATGCGTGTGGGATCTAGCTCTCCAACCAGGGATCGAACCCGGGCCCCCTGCACTGGGAGCACGGAGTCTTAGCCACTGGACCACCAGGGAAGTCCCTCTCTCAAAATATCTTATTAGTGTACTGTCCTTCTTCTTCTCGTGATGGTGTAAAAGGATAAAAGGCCTATGTGATGAGATGAAGTGAGGTGAATGACGCAGGCGTTGTGACGTAGCGTTAGGCTACTACTGACCTTCTGACAACACGTCAGAAAAAGGATCATCTGTGTCGGGTGATCGTGGATTGAGCTACAGTGATGTCAGTGGTTGTGGATCCTGGGTGGGAAACAGCAGGATGGCACAAGATTTCACGACGCTACTCAGAACAACACACAATTTCAAACTGGTAAGTTGTTTATTTCTGGAATTTTCCATTTAATATTTTCAGATCATGGTTGACCATGGGTAAATGACACCACAGAAAGCGAAGCAGTGGATGGTGGGACTACTGAATACCAGAATATTCCATTCTTCTTAACAAGGCCTGCCCTCAAGAAAAACTATTTTACCAGAGCCTAACCTACTGAGGTTTTACCAGAGCCTAACCTACCGAGGTTCTATAAGAGCCTAACCAAACTGAGGTAAGGGACATACCCAACTCCAGCCCACTCTAACCATTCTATCCAATTTAAGGGTTGGGGGTAAAACTAAGAAACAATTCTGAAGTTCACAGACTCACTAAAGGACTGAGGATCATAGGACTATAAAATGTTTCACCTCCCCTACACCTCACCCCCACACCACTAAAAGCCTATTTATTGGAGTTCATTTTACCCAGTACATCATGTCCAGCTTTCAACAAAAATTACAAGACATACTAAAAGGAAAAAAATACAGCAATTATCAAGGGACAGGAGGGAGGAATTAGGAATATTTTGTTATTAATAAGGTACCTGCACTACCCATGAAGCAGTATGGTATTATTTGATAGTGGACTTGAGTTGCTTGTAAATGCATACTGAAAACTCTAGGGCAACCACTTAAAGTAAAATGAGAAATATAACTGATACACTAAGAAAGGAGACAAAGTGGAATCTATAAAATGCTCAATTAGGGACTTCCCTGGTGGTCCAGTGGTTAAGATTCCGCCTTCCAATGCAGGGGATGCAGGTTCCATCCCTGGTCAGTGAACTAAGATCCCACATGCTGCGGGGCAACTAAGCCCACGCGCCACAACTACTGAGCCCAAGCACCTCAACTAGAGAGCCCGCATGCCACAACTACAGAGCCCACGCACTCTGGACCCTAAGCACCACAACTAGAGAGAAGCCCGTGTGCCACAACTAGAGAGAAGCCCGCACGCCACAACTAGAGAGTAGCCCGCATGCCACAACTAGAGAGTAGCCCTCGTGCTGCACAAAGAGCCTGTGTGCAGCAACGAAAGATCCCTCATGCCACAACTAAGACCCCATGCAACCAAAAATAAAAATAAATAAATAAAATAAATATATTTTTTAAAAATGCTCAATTAAAACCACAAGAGTCAAAAAAAGAGCAGAAGACAAAAATAGGAACAAAGAACAAGGACAATGAATAGAAAACAGTAACAACTATGGCAGGTATTAATCCAACTATATCAATAATCACCTTGAACATCAATGGACTAAAGGCACCAGTTAGAAGACAGAGGTTGTCAGACTCAATTATATGTTGTCTCTAGGAAACCTACTTTAAATATAAAGACTTATATAGATTAAAAGTAAGTGGATGGAGAAAGATATACCAGGTTAGAACTAATCAAAAGAAAGCAGGAATAGTTATGTTAACTTCAGACAGAGTAGACTTCAGAGCAAGGAAATTCATCAGAGATAAAGAAGGATATTACATAATAATAAAAGGGTCAATTCTCCAAGAAGACATAACAATCTTTAACATGTATGCGCCTAACAACAGAAAGTCAAATATGTGAGGCAAACACTGATAGAAGTGCAAGAAAAAATAGATGAATTCACTATTGTAGTTAAAGTCTTCAATACCCCACTATCAGAAATGGATGGATCCAGCAAGCAGAAAGTCAGTGAGGACACAGTTGAACTCAACAGCACCACCAATCAACTAGATATGATAGGCATCTATAAACTACTTACCTAGCAACAGCGATTACACATTCTTCTCAAGCTCACATGAAAGATGCACAAAAACAGATCATATTCTGGGCCATAAACCATACCATAAAAAATTGAAAAGAATAGAAATCATACAATGTCTGCTCTTAGACTACAATGGAATTAAACTAGAAATTAATAACAGAAAGATAGCTAGGAAATCCCAAAATACCTGGAGATTAAACAACGCGCTTCTGGGAATTCCCTGGCAGTCCAGTGCTTAATACTCCACGCTCTCACTGCTGAGGGCCCAGGTTCAATCTCTGGTCGGGGAACTAAAAAAATCTCACAAGCCACAAGGGGTGCCCAATAAATAAATAAACAAATAAATAAATAATAAAATAACATAAACAACACACTTCTAAATAAAACAAGGGTCAAAGAAGAAATATCAATAGAAAATTTAAATCTTTTTAAATGAAAATGAAAACACAACTTATCAAAATTTACGGGATGCCGTAAAAGTAGGTCTTAGAGGGAAATTTACAGCACTGAATGCACATTATTAGAAAAGAGGAAAGATCTAAAATCAATCATCTAAACTCCAACCTTAGGAAACTAGAAAAAGAAAAGCAAATCAACTCCAAAGTAAGGAGAAGAAAAGAAATTAGAAATTAGAGCAGAAATCAATGAAACTGAAAACAGGAAATCAATAGAGAAAAGACAATGAGGCCAAAAGCTGGTTCTTTGAAAAGATCAATAAAATCAATAAGCCTGCAGCAAGGCTAACTAAGGAAAAAAGACAGGACACAAATTACCATTATCAGAAATGAAAGAAGAGACATCACTACAGATCCCATAGACATTAAAAGGATAATCAAGGGACTTCCCTGGTGGTGCAGTGGTTAAGAATCCGCCTGCCAATGCAGGGGACATGGCTTCAAGCCCTGGTCGGGGAAGATCCCACATGCTGCGGAGCAACTAAAACCATGCGCCACAACTACTGAGCCTGCGCTCTAGAGCCCGCAAGCCACAATTACTGAAGCCTGCACGTCTAGAGCCCATGCTTCGCAACAAGAGAAGCCACTGCAATGAGAAGCCCACGCACCGCAATGAAGAGTAGTCCCTGCTCACCACAGCTAGAGAAAGCCAGTGTGCAGCAACGAAGACCCAACACAGCCAAAAATAAATAGGTAAATAAATAAATAAATTTTTTTTAATTAATTAATTTATTTATTTATTTATTTTGGCTGTGTTGGGTCTTCGTTTCTGTGCGAGGGCTTCCTCTAGTTGCGGCAAGCAGGGGCCACTCTTCATCGCGGTGCACGGGCCTCTCACTATCGCGGCCTCTCTTGTTGTGGAACACAGGCTCCAGACGCGCAGGCTCAGTAGTTGTGGCTCACAGGCCCAGCTGCTCCGTGGCATGTGGGATCTTCCCAAACCAGGGCTCGAACCCGTTTCCCCTGCATTGGCAGGCAGATTCTCAACCACTGCGCCACCAGGGAAGCCCTAAATAAATTTTTTAAAAAAGGATAATCAAGGAATACCACGAACAACTCTATACCCACAAATTTGATAACTGAGATGAAATGCACCAATTCCTTGAAAGATACACTCTGCCAAAACTCATGCAAGAAGAAACAGATCATCTGAATAGGCCTATAATCTCTAGTAAAGAATCTGGATCAACAATTAATGACCTTTCAAAACGGACACCACCAGGCCCAGGTGGGATTCATTGATGAATTCTACCAAATATTTAAGGAAGAAATTGTATCAATTCTCTACACTCTCTGTCAGAATATAGAAGCAGAGGGAATACTTCCTAACTCTTTCTATAAAGCCAGCATTACCCTAATACCAAAACTAGACAACATTACAAGAAAACTACAAATTTCCCTCATAAACACAGATGTAAAATCATCAACAAAATATTAACAAATCAAATCCAACAATGTGTACAAAGAATCATACACCATGACCAAGTGGGATTTATCCCAGGTAT
Source organism: Balaenoptera physalus (assembly GCF_965194825.1). Classification (NCBI taxonomy): domain Eukaryota; kingdom Metazoa; phylum Chordata; class Mammalia; order Artiodactyla; family Balaenopteridae; genus Balaenoptera; species Balaenoptera physalus. The sequence continues at coordinate 97,065,190 of NC_138891.1, forward strand.
GCAAGAAAGTGCCTTAATAGAACTCCAGTGCTTCCCAAAGACCATGTTTTACACCCTCTTAGAACTGGTCCTTAATCTTCACTTTGGCCTTTCTGCTTAGCAGATGACCTTATAAGGACTTCAGTCTTTTCTAGTTTGGACATTAATTGTTATTTATATTGTGGCATTTTGCTCTACATACTGTACAACACAATGGCTTTCTAATATTTTGTATCTCAAAATTTTATACTCTGTCTCTAAATTTCAGACGTTTAAGCTCTTTTCTTATTAGTGAGCAGATCTGCCTGTTTGACAATAAAGTTTTCTACCAAAAAAAAAAAAACTCACCTTAGAGCCTTGTAAAATTTCACAGGTAAAGAAAAGGTCCTAATAGCTTGCAGAAAGGAGAACAATGTTACCAATAAAAAAACAAGAATTAGATTGGCATTAGCCTTGTCTTTTGCTATACTGGACACTAGAAGACAGTGGAGCAAAGTTGTAAGGTTCTGAGGGAAAAGGATTTTGAATACAGCATTCTAAATCCAAATACAAATCATACATGAGGGCAAAATAAAGACAATTTCAGACATGTAAGCTTTGTTCCCATGTGCCCTTTCAGAAAAACATTATTTGAAGATTTAACCCAGTAAAATGGAAAGAAAAATCCAAGGAAGTGAAAGACATGAGCAACAGTGAAACCAACCCAGGAATTCAATGAAAAGCAAACTCAGAATAACAGCTGGGCAACAGGTCAAGACAATAATCAGTGAACACTGAAATAGGAAGATAGAGGGCTCTGAGGAAAAAAAAAACAAAATGCCTTGAAGAAGCAAGTGGAGGGACTTCCCTGGTGGTCCAGTGGTTAAGACTTCGCCTTCCAATGCAGGGGGTGAGGGTTCGATCCCTGGTCGGGGAACTGGGATGCCACATGCCTCGCGGCCAAAAAACCAAAACATAAAACAGAAGCAATATTGTGGCAAATTCAATAAAGACTTTAAAAATGGTCCACATCAAAAACATCTTTAAAAAAAAAAAAGAAGAAGCAACAAATCATATGAAGGAAAATCCTCATGACATGTTACAGAAGGTAGTATTTTCTCTCATCAGAAAAAAAAGGCAACTAGCACTCCAGAAAAAAAAAAAAACAAGAGGTATAAGAAAGTCATCATTAAAATATGAAGCAAATTAAAATGCAGCATGATTAAGCAACTGAGGTAGTGTATAAAAAAGATCCATTTGACCTTGGTGTTTGGGACATTCTCCATCAAGAGATATAGATTTGGTTTCAAAGGATCATGTTCTATATTGACTAACATTTACATGATTATCATAATGCTATATTTTTTAAGTATAAGAATCAATCCAGGGTTTCCCTGGTGGTGCAATGGTTGAGAATCTGCCTGTCAATGCAGGGGACACAGGTTCGATCCCTGGTCAGGGAAGATCCCACATGCCGCGGAGCAACTAAGCCCATGCACCACAACTACTGAGCCTGTGCTCCAGAGCCCGTGAGTCACAACTACTGAGCCCGCGAGCCACAACTACTGAAGCCCGTGCACCTAGAGCCCGTGTTCCACAACGAGAGATGCCACCGCAATGAGAAGCCCGCACACCGCAACAAAGAGTAGCCCCCACTCGCCGCAACTAGAGAAAGCCCGTGCGCAGCAACGAAGACCCAACGCAGCCAAAAATAAATCAATTAAATAAATAAATTTTTTTTAAAAAAGAAGCAATCCATAGAGTACACGTTAGCCTTAATTATAGTTAGAGCAATAAAACTAAAGATTATAAAGCCTGATGATGCAAAAGTTATACGCTAGCTAACAGAAGTCAAATGTAAAATAATGCAGAAGTGCTTTTCTTCCTCACTTACAGGAGGGAGTTAAAATGTGCTATCTAATGCTATTAGGGAAAGAAAAGGTCTATATACATTATTTTAATGCACAGAAATAAAAATAATTTTACAAAGTTTAGAAAGAGAGTGGCAGAAAGTGTGAGTCAGCAGAAGACGTCATCTTTCATTATCTTAACAGGAACAGCAGTATCAACCAACATCTACTAAGCACCTATGCACCGGACACTCTTTTGAAGACTTTACATAAATCTTTTAATACAATGTTTAAATTATCCCATGAGATAAGTCCTATTATTATGCCATATGATAGACAAGGAAACTGAGGCAATGAATGGCTTGATAATTTGCCCAAGGTCACATAGGTTATAAGCAGCAAACCTCGACTAGAACCCAAGCAGTCTGAGTTGGGTCTGTGTTTTAACTTAACCAACCATGCTGCACTGCCTGATGCGGAAAGGTCAGAAGGTACAGTGTAAAGCTGACAAAACAAGATATAACTGTGTAATGTGTAATTAGTGCTAACTAAGCAAATAATTAGAAACAAGCAGTTACATCCAAGAAACAACATTGAGAGTGAAGACTGGGGAGGGAATTCAATTATGTACTTAATACCACTCTCTATTCTTTCAAGTGTTTTATACTTTTCATTAATTATTTTCTTAATAGAAGGACAGATGAACAAATGGATGGGAAAAATAGCTATGTACCTGCAATACTGTGATTTGTAAGAAATATGCATTTGGTCTTCATCCACAGTTCCTGGCTCACAGCTCCCAAAATCCTTGGCAGCGATAAGAGCAATGGGAGCATCTTTTGCTGTAATATTTGGTTTCGTGTCCTCCGTTCCTGAAAACACTTCAGAGTCATAAACGGGAAATGGGTGCCTTGTTCTTCGTTACAAGCCCCTTTCCACCCCAGCAGGGTGTATGTTACTGAGGTGGCTTTTGGAAAGCACCTGAGGATGGGGGCTGGTTGGGTTGTCAGGAGAACCAACCATGATTAGAAGGTTGGAACTTTCAGTCCCACCCTTGACCTCCACCCCTGGAGGCTGAATCAATAACACCTATGGAATAAAGCCTCCATAAAAACCCAAAAGGATGGGGTTTGGAGAGCTTCCGGGTTGGTGAACACATGGAGATTCAAGGAGAATGGTGCACTCAGAGCATGGAAACTCTATATCCTTCCCATATACCTTGCCCTATGCATCTCCTCCTTCTGGCTGTTCCTGAGTTAAAATTGTTTATAATAAACCAGTAATCTTGTAAGTAAAATGTTTCTCTGATTTCTGTGAGCTGCTCTAGCAAATTAATTGAAGCCAAGGCAGAGATCATTGGAACTTCTGATCTATAGTCAGTCAGAAGCACAGGTGACAACCTGGACTTGTGACTGGCATCTGAAGTTGGGGTTGGGGGAGAGTCTTATAGGACTGAGCCCTTAACCTGTGGGATCTGATGCTATCTTCAGATAGACAGTGTTGTTACCAGACCAAACTTGGGTCCACTCGCCTGCTCACAGTAAAGCCAATCTACTGACACCAGGTTGTGGGGAAGTAAAGTGCAACGTTTATTGTAAAGCGCCAAACTAGGAGTCCAGGGCAGCTAGTGCTCAGAAACACCCCAACTCCCGAATGGGTTTCAGGGAAGCATTTTTTAAAGGGAAGGGGAGGGAGGGGAGTCACAGAGTATATGATCAGCTCGTGCACAGTTCTCTGACTGGTTGATGGTGTGGTAGCAAGGCGGTGTCACAGGGGTTAACATTATCAATCTTCAGGTTCCAGATGGTCTGGGGGCTATGTGCTCATGATCATCAAATAGTTAACGTCTTCTATTTGGTGGGGGTTTTAGCATCTGTAAAACAACTCAGGAATGTGTATCAGATACTGTTATCTATGTATTTCAGGGAGGAACTATAGATACTGTGACTGCCATGTGGCTGATTTACTGTTTCAATTGTTACCAGTTCTCCTGGCCCAACTGCTACTTTTGTCACTATATTGTCCTTTCAATCATTAATTCCTGGGCCAGGCTTTTGTGACTCTTGGGAGGCCTGAGAAACTACAGCTTTTCTTCAAAGGACAGGCAGGCAGAGGACCTGGGGGAGGGGGTCTGTCTAGGAAGGGCCCATAGGGTCCTGCTCAGTTACAGTGTCAGAATTGATTTGAACTGTACGTCACCCTGCTGGTGTCCAAGAATTGCCTGGTGGTATGGAAAAATCCCCCCTACCCACACTGGAAATTGGGTGCAGGACCTTTTTAGTACCTAACCCAGGGAACTGCATCTGACATTATGCAATAAGTTAAATTGCAAGGGAAAACAACAACAGCAAAGCAAAACTGAAAACCACTCTCCTCAATAGCTAGTATTACCTGTTATAAACCACTTAAACAAGGCCTCAGGCTCCCCATCTACGCCAAATCACTTCAAAATCCTATACGAGGTAAACGTAATGCCAAACAAGGTAAAAATAATCCCAAAATACAAATGGATTTTTAATGATCTTCTTAGATTCTGTATTTTTTCCCTTTCATTTTACACTTGTATCCAGACACTCTCAATTAGAAGAATTTCATTAGGCTCCTTCATTTTAAAGGAACACACAGTATTATTTGTTCATTAAAAAGGGTAATAATGACTTTGAAAATTTTTCCCTAGCAGAGTTGACAGCAGCGTCATGACATGGCATAAGACATTCCTCCATTTTTTGTCCCCCTTTTTAACAACAAATCAGGCACCCATCCAAAAACAAAAGTGCCTCTGTGGGAATTGTGGGATCCAGTACCACATGCCAAGGGACCTAGGAGGAGTCTCAACCACATGTGTATCTGGTAATAGGCAGATAAACCTCAGTGAAGACAGCAAAGCCAGTCAACTTGTCCCAATCCCTCTTGGCCACAGTCAGGGAAAACCTGGAGTGTGCTGACCCAGGCAGATACCAACAGATGAGAAAGAATTTGTAGAAATCCAGTCTTCCCAAGGGGAAATCCCAGAAAGAAAAAAAATACAAGTTTGGATGTGACTAAGAGGGTACGAGGAACTTTGCCAGCACTGCCCCTCCCCACACATAACAAGCCCAGGGCTAATCCACCCAGGAGCGCCCTCTTCCAAGAGGGAAAAGGAGAGTGGCAAGTTAGTGTCCAGCTACCCCCACTGTGAGAGAAACCCGTTTAACTCAGCAGCACCCCAAGTACTGAGGTGGGACCTCCATGACTGGAGGGAGGGAAGGGATCAGGAAAGAGGCAGATAATTATATCAAAGGGCACTGAAGGGATGCAGTTCCTGCTAACTGTGCTCAGGACTTTAGCAGGGAGTCTGCCCACGAGCCCATGGGAGACCCTCACCCGACAATCTTTCCACAGAGCCCACGGGCACTCCCAATGCCCTGAGTGCTAAACCCACACCTCCCCACACTCTGGAACCAGCAGCTCCTGTGCATGCTCCCAAATGAGGCAGTAAGTGAGACTCTGCTAAACAGAACACTATCAGTTTCTGTGGACAAGGGAGAAACACAAACTTAAGCCATAGTGCCTCCTTCTGGAAAACAAAAGCTTAACAGCAGCTATCCTGGTGGATTGTAAGAAAAGGTTAAGAACTGTGCCACAAGAAGAAGCAAAACATGGGAAGCAAGTGTACCCATACAAGGGCAGAAAAAAACACAGATAAAACAGGACTAATGAACATTTTATCCCATCTAAAGGCAACTAGTAAGACAGGAGGAGGTATCTGCTATTTCAAGTGTGAAAGCAGCAATGCAAATGTACAAGGAACATAAAGAATCAAGGAAACATGTCATCACCAAAAGACAACAATAATCCTCCAATAACCAAGCTCAAAGGCACAGAATTAATGACCTAGAAGATAAAGAATTCAAAATAGCTGTTTGAGGAAACTCAATGAGCTACAATAAAACATAGACAAACAAGTCAAAATATACATGAACAAAATCAGAAACTTACAAAGAGATAGAAATCATAAAGAAGAAGCAAATGGAAATTTTGGAGCTGAAAAATTCCATGAATAAAATGAAAAAAATGCAATAGAGAGCATCTATAGCAAAGGAGATCAAATGGAAGACTGAATAAGGGAGCTAGAGGACAGGAACTTTGAAATAAACCAATCAGAAGAGAACACAGGAAAAAAAGAACGAAAAAGAGCATAGAAAGCTTACATGATCTATGCGATGCCACCAAATGTACAAATATTAGAATAATCAGGGTTTGAGAGAGAGGAGAGAGGGAAAAGGGGGCAGAGTTTATTTAAAGAAATAATAGCTGAGAACTTCCCAAACCTAGGGATATACTTGGACAACCAAGTTCAAGAAGCTAATAGATCACCCTATTATCTCTATGCAAAAAGACCTTCTCCAAGACACATTATAATGAAACTGTCAAAAAACAAGCATAAAGAGAGAATCTTAAACACAGCCAAAGGAAAAAATATTGTAATCTACAAAAGAATGCCCATTCGGCTCTCAGTGGATTTCTAAGCAGAAAACCTACAGGTCAGGAGAGAGTGGATGACATATCCAAAGTGTTGAAAGAAAAAAACTGCCAGCCAAGAATACCCGGAAAAGTTATCCTTCAGATGTGAAGGAAAAATAAAGACTTTCCTTGACAGACAAAAGCTGAGGGAGTTCATCACCACTAGACCTGCCTTGCAAGAAATGTTGAAAGGAGTTCTTCAAGCTGAAATGAAAAGATGCTAGTGACATGAAAACATACAAAAGTGTACAACACACTGGTGGAGATAAATATACAGATTTAGAAAACTCTAATTCTGTAATAGGATGGTGTGCTAACCACTTAACCACTTAACTATAGTATAAAGGTTAAAGAAAATAACTACAGCTACTATAACTTGTTAACAAATACACAGTACAAAAAGAGGTAAACTGTGACATCAAAAATATAAAAGGGAGGGAAAGAGGTGGAGCTTTGTGTGCAATTGAAGTTATGCTGTTATCAGCCTAAAATGGTCTGCTTTATCTATGAAATGTTTTATGTAACCAAGAAACAAAAACATAAAGAAAATTCACAAAAGCGAAAGAAATGAAAACAGAGCATACCACCATGGAAAATCACCAATTTACTAAAAAAGGAAGGCATAAACAGAGGGGAAAAGAAACAATGAAAATGCAAAACAAATAGAAAGCAATTAATAAGATAGCATTAATAAGTCCTTATGTATCAATAAATACTCTAAATGTAAGTGGATTGAATTCACCAAACAAAAGGCACAGAGTGGCTGAATGAATAAAAAAATAAGACCCAACTACATGCAGCCTACAATAGATTCACTTCAGATTTCATGACACAAAAAGACTCAACATGCAGGGATGGAAAAAGACATTACATGCAAATAGAAACCAAAAGAAAGGGGGTTATATATACTTATATGAGACAAAATAGGCTTTAAACCAAAACCAGTAACAAGAGATAAAGAAGATCATTATATGATGAAAAATGCATCAATACATCAAGAAAATATAAGAATCATAAATCTAAACCTACCCAATGTCAAAACACCTAAATCTATTATGCAAATACTAACAAAACTGAAGGGAAAAATAGACATCAATATAGTAATAGGAGGGGGTTTCAATACCCCAGTTTCAGCAATGGATGGATCCCCCAGACAGATAATCAATAAAGAAGCATTGGACTGGAACCATATATTAGATCAAATGAACCTAAGAGACGTTTATAGAACATTCAATCACAGCAGAATACACATTCTTCTCAAGTGCACATGGAACATGCCCCAGTTTAGATCACATGATAGGCCACAAAGCAAGTCTTAGCAAATTTAAGAAGAATGAAATCATACCAAGTATCCTTTTTGACCACAATGGTATGAAACTAGACATCAACAACAAGAGGAAAGCTGGAAAATCTACAAATATGTAGAAATTAAACAACGTACTCCTGAACAACCAATAGATCAAAGAATAAGTCGAAAGATAATATTTTTAAATATCTCAAAACAAATGAAGCTGGAAATAACATACTAAAACCTATGGAAAACCTACCGCAAAAGCAGTTCTGAGAGGGATGTTCATAGCAATAAATGTATATATTAAGAAAACAGATCTCATGCAACCTAACTTTACACCTCAGGGAAGTAGAAAAAGAAGAACAAACTAAGCCCAAAGTTAGCAGAAGGAAAGAAATAAAGATCACAGTGGAAATAAATGAATTAGAGACCAGAAAAGCAACAGAAAAGATCAACAAAACTAAAAGCTGGTGTTAAAAATTAACACCAAAACTTCTCAAACTCTTCCAAAAAATTGAAAAGGAGAGGACACTCCCAAATTCACTTTATGAGACCAGCATTACCCTGATACCAAAGCCAGATAAGGACACTACAAGAGAACTAAACTATAGGCCAACATCCCTGATGAATACAGATGCAAAAATTCTCAACAAAATATTAATTCAACAATATATTAAAAGGATACATACCATGGCTAAGTGGGATTTATCCCTGGGATGCAAGTATGATTCAGCATACACAAAACAATAAATGTGATACACCATATTAATAGAATGAAAACGCATTTGATAAAATACAACATCCTTTCATGATAAAAACCTCTCAACAAACTGGGTATAGAAGGTAAATTTAATAAAGCCTATTTACAACAAACCCACAGCTAATATCACACTCAATGGTGAAAGAGTAAAAGTTTTTATTCTAAAATCAAGAACAAGACAAGGATGTCCACAGTCACCACTCTGATTCAACATAGTACTATAAGTGTCAGCTAGAGTAATCAGGCAAGACAAAGAAATAAAAGGCATCCAAATTAGAAATGAAGAAGTAAAATTGTCATTATTTGAAGATGATATCATCTCATACAGTTGACCCTTGAACAATGCAGAGGTTAGGGGCACTTACCCTCCACACAGTCGAAAATCTGCATATAACTTATAGTCAGCCCTCCATATACACGGTTTCTCCATATCTGCAGTTCCACATCCATGGATTCAACCAACTGTGGATTATGTAGTACTGAAGTATTTACTACTGAAAAAAAATCCATGTATAAGTGAACCCATACAGTTCAAACCCATCTTGTTCAAGGGTCACCTGTATTTAGAAAATCCTAAAGACTCAATCAAAAAACTGTTGGAACTAATCAACAAATTCAGTAAAGCTGCAGGATATAAAATCAACATACAGAAATTAATTGCATTTCTATACACTAACAACAAAACATCTGGAAAAAAAATAAAGAAAACTATCCCATTCACAGTAGCATCAAAAACAATAAAATAATTAGGAATAAATTTAACCAAGGAAGTGAAAGATCTATACAATGAAAACTTTGATGAAGGAAACTGAAGTAGACATAAACAAATGGAAAGAGAGCCCATGTTCATAGACTGGAAGAATTAATATTGTTAAAACACCTATACTAACAGAGTCATCTATAGATCCCTATCAAAAAAAAAACCCTATCAAAATTCCAATGGCATTTTCCACAGTAATAGAAAAAACAATCCTAAAATTTATGTGGAACAGCAAAAGATCCCAAATAGCCAAAGCAATCCTGAGAAAAAAGAACAAAGCTAAAGGTATCACATGTCCTGATTTCAAACTGTACTACAAAGCTATAGTAATCAAAACAGTATGGTACTGGCATAAATACAGACATATAGACCAATGGAATACAATCAAGAGTTCAGAAATAAACCTCCACATAAACAGTCAACTAATATTTGATAAGGGAGCAAACAAATAATGAGGAAAGCATAGTCTCTTCAAAAATGGTGTTGGGAAGACTGGATAACCACAAACAAACAAATGAAATTGAACCCCTATCTTACACCACTCACAAAAATGAACTCAAAATGGATTAAAAACAAACATAAGATCTGATATTGTAAAATACTAGAAGAAGAAGCTCCTTGGCTTCGGTCTTGGCAATGATTTTTTTACATATGACACCAAAAGCACAAGCAACAAAAGCAAAAATCAACAAGGGGTATTACATCAAACTAGAAAGCTTCTGCATTGCAATAGATAGCTCCAATAAAATGAAAAGATAACCTATGGAATGGGAGAAATATTTGCAACCTATATGTCAGATAAAGGGTTAATATCTAAAATATATAGAGAACTCATACAATTCAGTAAGAATAAAAACAAAATCCAATTTTAAAAATGGGCAGAGGGGGACTTCCCTGGTGGCACAGTGGTTAAGAATCCATCTGCCAATGCAGGGGACACAGATCCAAGCCCTGTCCAGGAAGATCCCACATGCCGCGGAGCAACTAAGCCCATGCACCTCAACTACTGAGCCTGCACTCTAGAACCCACGAGCCACAACTACTGAGCCCACGTGCCTAGAGGCCGTGCTCCACAACAAGAGAAGCCACCGCAATGAGAAGCCCATGCACTGCAACAAAGAGTAGCCCCCACTTGCCACAACTAGAGAAAGCCCGCGCACAGCAACAAAAACCCAACACAGCCAAAAATACATAAATAAATAAACGGGCAGAGGAACTAAATAGACATTTTTTCCAAAGAAGACATCCAAATGGTGAACAGGTACATGAAAAGATGATCAACATCACTAATCATCAGGGAAATGCAAATCAATACCATGATAAGATATCACATCACACCTATTAGAATGGCTATCATAAGGAAGATAAAGAGGATAGGGAGAGAAGGGAACCCTTATACACTGTTGTTGGGAATGTAAATTAGTTCAGCTGCTACAGAAAACAGCATGAAGGTTCCTCAAAAAATTAAAAATTGAACTATCATATGATCCAGCAATCCCATTTCTGGGTATATATCCTAAGGAAATGAAAAAAGGTATAAAAAAAGATATCTGCACACCCGTGTTTACTGTAGCATTATTCACAATAGCCAAGATATGGAAAGAACATAAGTCCATTGATGGATGAATAAAGAAAATGCAGTGTGTGTATATATACACACACACACACACACACACACACACACACACACACAATGGAATATTATGCTAAGTGAGATGAGTCAGACAGAGAAAGACAAATACCCCATATCACCTATACTTGAAATCTAAACAAACTGAACTCCACAATTCCCTGGCAGTCCAGTGGTTAGGACTCCATGTTTTCACTGCCAAGGGCCCGGGTTCAATCTCTGGTTGGGGAAGTAAGATCCCACAAGCCACGTGGCGCAGCCAAAAAAAAAAAAAAGGGATAGTGTTAAAAAAAAAAAGCTCAACTCGTGAAAACAGAGAATAAAATGATTACCAGGGGCTAGGGGATTGGGGAATTAGGGAGATATTGTTTAAGGGTACAAACTTGCAACTAGTAGATAAATAAGTCCTAGAGATCAAACGCATAGCATAGTGACTGCAGTCAACAATACTGTATTACTGTATTAATATAAATATAATAAGTTTATGTAACAAACTTCAAAGTTGCTAAGAAACAAGATCTTAACTGTTCTCACCATAAAAAGAAATGATAATTATGTGACATGATAGAAGTGCTAGCTAACACTATAGTGGTAATCATATTACAATACATAAATGTATCAAATCAACACATCATACACCTTAAACTTACACAACGTTATATGTAAATTATATCTCAATTTTTTAAAAACAGAAAAATTTCCCTTACCTACTGATTACCTTTTAGGAAATATTCCAGCCTCCCTCTCCTTTTTAGTTGTTGTGAGGCTATGACAAACCACTAAGGACCAAACCATGCACTGTGTGCTCACAGCATGCCTCCTTCTCCTTTCTTTTTCCTCTCTTCCTCTGTCACGGTCACCCTTGTTCCTTGGGTAGCCACCAGCTACCAACTCAAGGCCAGCAAACTGACCCATACAGCCCAATCCAAGAATCACCAGATGCTTGGTGCTAAGTCACCTGAATTCTACTTAAAAATGAAAAAGAATGCAAAAATGTCAATTTACTTAATTTTCCCAAATGATAACCCTATTCTAGGCCAGTAACAAGGGCAGCTTAAAGGTCTGCCATCTTTTTAGATTCAGAGCCAAGAGGAAACACTAATGGTCACTCCTGGAGCCACTGTAAGGTGTGGACTGGAGTGAACATTACGCCTGCCTGTCCCACAGGCCTGTTTCACTCCTGTCTACTGAAACACAACACTGCTGCTTACTGACCTGTCAGCTCAGGAGCGGGCCTGACTGATCAAAGAATAATCCCAAGTGACTGATTCAGGAATGGGCCTGTGACCCAATTCTGTTCTATGAAAAGCTGCTGCGTGTTTCTGATGGATTCATGCACCCGAATCCAGATACCACCAGTACTCTGGGAACAGCTCTCTGAATTTTACTTGCCAATGAAAAAAATGCAAGTAACTCTTGAGAATATTTTGAGGGAAAAAATTGTATCTCAAGCTGGACAGGTACAAGAAAGCAACCACCTGTTGCTGTGGCAGCAACCTAAAGTCCAACCATGAAAGAGGACGCCATAGACAAAGCTAATGCACAGAGGGCAGAGCTGAGAGACTTACAGAGAAATGGAGCCTGAACTATGCCCAACATAGCAAAATGAATTATGCTCAACTATACCTCCTGACTTCTGTTCTAAATGAATATTATTCCTTAATATTAAAGCCAGATTGAATCAGCTTTATTTGCAGCCAAAAGCCCTAATACATTGGTACTGTTTTCATAATCAGAACACATATATATTTAAAATATCAGTGAATAAGGAAAAAACAAATAAATACAGGCCATGCTCAATGAGAGGTTATCAGAGAACTAACAGAGAATTCTCCCTACAAACTTTTGCTAGATATTGATATATATCTCCTTCTCATATGTGATATTTTTTCTCCCATGGTTTCTACCTGCATCATTCTAATCTCCACTTCCATCATCATATCACCTCCACCTTCTTGCCACTCTCTTATAAAGACCCATGTGATTATATTGGGCCCACCCAAATAATCCTGAATAATATCCTTATCTCAAGATTCTTAACTTAAACTTGTCTGCAAAGTCCCTTTTATCAGATAACATATTCACAGGTTCTGAGAATTCAAACACTGACATCTTTGGGGGCTTTATTCAACCTACCATATATACCAACATGATAATAAGTCCTTTACATTCAGAGACTTCTAGAAATTCAGAAATCTGTGAATTCACTATAGTAGTTGCTCTACTCACATCACCTAACTAGAGAGGTTTTGCTAGTTTGTGGATCTTATTTGTTCCTCTATTTGTTTAACTGAATTTGGCCAAATCTTAGGAAATGTGGGGATTTTGGTGTGACACATCTGAGATGGAGCAAACGGGATGTCCTAGGATTTGTATTTTTTAAACCCCCATGAATTATTTCAAACTTATTCAACTTTCATTCAATAAATCTTTATTAATGTTTCAGAAGCTGAAGAATTTAAAGTATCTAACCACATTTTATGTTGGAAAACTAAGTAAAAATGTAATAGTCGTGACAAAGGAAATATTCCTTTCTTAAATTTCAAAAAACTCTGCATATACAATATAAAGGAGACTAACTTGAGCATGAGATGAGGAAACAAAAACATGAAGGAGACCTGTTACCAATGGAAAGAATATTTGCTGCATTTAGTGCTGTTTGTTTTGTTTGTTTATCTTAACCAACTCTGAATTTGGCATATTTGAAAATGCTTTTTCTCCCCTTACCACCTGTGATGGTTAATTTTCTTATGTGATATTTTTAATTAAAATTGAACCTGTGCTTTTTAGAAAATACTCAGATACTCTAATTGCAAGGAGAGTACAATCAGGCTCAGAAGCCTAGGACAGACCAGGGATTAAGGGATGGGAGACGACCAAGGTTCAGAGCCTTTCCCACTCCCCACTCCCCACCCCAAGCTTCTTTAACAATTATCATCATAGTAATAAACTGAACAGTTTAAAAGTCATAACAATACTCTCAGCCTGGACAAGATAACCTCTTTAGATGAGGGAAAGTGTCTCACCACACTCCACTAAAAGATCTATTTATATTTTCAATATTAAAATTGTCCTACATCATTTATATTACTGCCACCTCCCTTCTCCATTATTGTTCGGTTTGTGTTCGTGCAGATAGCTAGCGCTGTTAGCGGACATTCTCCAGAAGTTTCCAAGAACTACAGCAGGACTATTAGGGGAATTCCTAACAATAATTCCTAACATTCCTTCCTGATTATAATGACATTAACGATGTGGGACTATAGCCTAACCTCTCAAGTCTCTCTTTCTCCTACCTCCTCGGCCATCCTAGACCTACACAACTATCCTCTCTATTCTTACACCCAGGCTGTTGAACGTGGTAAAACAAAACACACACTCACAAAACCAATGCAAGTAAGCGCCATGCATACATATGATCTTGAAAGTTATTGCCCCTCTATCATCCTGCAGGGTCAGCTCCATCTTCCACCCCCATTCTTTCAAGTCCCTACGTACCAACCTCCTGGGCTCCAACCTCCTTCCACCTTCCACCTCCTCTCTAGGCAAGCACTCCCTCAATGTCTTACCTTCTAGCAGCAAATGTATCTACATTGCCAACCATTATGACATTTTTCCCTCTTAGGTCAGAGGAAGGAGCACGGCTCCTCCTACATAATTAATAATAAAATGATAACAAGAACACTCACAATGTACCATGTCCCTCATTCTACATAGTTATTGCTCCATCTGTACTATAGGTCCCATCCTCTCCTCCTCTCCTTGGTCCATTAATTCTTCTCTCCAGCTCCTCTATGAACTCTTTCCCCTCAAATGCAAGTCCCTCAGACTTCCACTTGCAGCCAAGATACAGCAACAGTGAGATTTACTCCTCCACCTGAAACAGTGGTTTTCCAGACACTGCACATCAGACAACGAAAGACATGATGCCTGAAAGATGGGAAATAAAGGAAATGATCCCTATGACTGATTGCCCTTTGCTTACAGCCTTGAGAGCATCTCCAGGCTGCAGCAGCAAGAGGGGAACCCAGGTGGAGCCTGGAGAACCCCCTAAATTGAGGAGATGAGCTGAGAGTCTTAAAAGACCAAGCTGATTAGAATCCACAGGACAGTAACAGTAGGAGACAGCTGCACACAGAACTCAGGAGATTTACAGAGAGTCCTAGTTAAGTATTCAGTAGAGTACTGAAGAGCACAAGTGTGTAAGGAAACTCCTGGAGGCTGGGGAAAGAACCACACGACAGCATGAGAGAAAACAGTAACCTGAGCTCCCACAGGGCCGGGATGTTCGAGAGACACAAACATTCAGTCTACACCAAAATCCAAAAAGCAAAGAAATACCGTAATTAAGTTGGACCTATAACCTGAGAAGTACCACAAGCCAACAAAATTAAAAGGACAGCATCAGTTTAGATAAAAAATACTCCATAAATTTTGGTGATCTGTGAGTTCATGAAGGGAATGGAAGAGAGGGGGAGAGGGGACTACTGCTAAGTACCTTCTCAGTGCCAGGCACTTGTGAGGGTTCAATAAGACATGGTCCCTGTCCTGAGCACCACACCCAGTCTTTAAAACAGACTCACTGGACTCCCCTGGTGGCGCAGTGGTTAAGAATTCGCCTGCCATTGCAGGGGACACAGGTTCGAGCCCTGGTCTGGGAAGATCCCGCATGCCGCAGGGCAACTAAGCCCATGTGTCACAACTATTAAGCCTGCGCTCTAGAGCCTGCGAGCCACAACTGCTGAGCCCACGCACCACAACTACTGAAGCCCACACGCCTAGAGCCCGTGCTCCGCAACAAGAGAAGCCATTGCAATGAGAAGCCCGCGTACCACAAGGAAGAGTAGCCCTTGCTCGCCGTAACTAGAGAAAGCCTGCACGCAGCAACAAAGACCCAAAGCAGCCAAAAATAAATAAATTAATTTAAAAAAAAAAACAGACATCATCATCTCCCTCCCCTGAAATACTCCTTCGGCTTTCTGCCAGGAGTCAGCTAAAAGGTCCCCTCCTTGAAAAGACTTTCTTTCATCACTCTAAAGCCACTCTAGAGAACCCACTTTCTTTTCTCTGCAGTACTTCTCACAATTTCTAATTATCATTTATTATTATACTCTATGATTACTTATTACTCTGATTTTCTCCCATGCACATTTAGAATACGAGCTCCATAGTGAAGAAACCACTGCACCTTTGGTGACTAGCACAGTATTATAACCATTGAAGGCACTCAAACACTTATTGAATGAATGAAAACAGAAACTGTGACTGAGATAAGTTTCCTGATGATCAACGTTTTCCAGGCTAGTTAGCCCCAAATCCCTCGACTTGGTTCCCTTAGTTATGAAGCAGCATGCTGAGTACTCACCTCTACCTGAGTGACATTGATGACCAGCACTACCACCATCAATACTGCAAGCAGACAGCAGAAAAAACGTAGTTTGAAGAGACTG
The DNA here is from genome assembly GCF_965194825.1 of Balaenoptera physalus. Taxonomy (NCBI): domain Eukaryota; kingdom Metazoa; phylum Chordata; class Mammalia; order Artiodactyla; family Balaenopteridae; genus Balaenoptera; species Balaenoptera physalus. The sequence goes on from NC_138891.1 coordinate 97,081,392, forward strand.
ATCCACATTGTCTGGCTGTGTCTTGATCACCCATGGCCGACACCATGCTCCCTTCACTCCTTAAAACTCCATGTCTTTGTTTTTCTGAGCTGCAGGTGAGCTTTCAGTTTGACTTGCTTCTTTTCTGCTAGTTTCCTTACGAGTTCTTTGTATAAAAGAGCAGCTGGGGTTGATTTAAGAAGCACATTTTTCTCCAAAGGACTCCTTCGAAGAGGGGAGATGAGAAAACAGATTACCAATTACAACAGCTTAAGAGTGGAGTAAAAGGAGAGACACCATATTTCCTCTTCCTTAACCTTACTGAAGACCCAAAGTCATAAGAGAAAGCAAAGAAACAGAGCACAGTAACATCTATTCCATATCTGGACAATTTAATTAAACCCAGCTCCAGGCTTCTGTGTAAACACAGAGATATTTGTCCTACTACCTATTTAGGTTTTAACTTTTAAGAGAGCAAAGAAGAGTATCTTCAAACCCTTAGAAATTACAAAATTCAAGTGTTAATTTTCTAAAGAGGTCTAAGTAAATAAAACCACTTCCCTTCCCTTACAGTTTAAGTTTTATTACATTACTAGAGTAATTATATTTAAAGAGCAGTAAGAAGAAAACCTGTGATTTTATGAGAAGATCTGGGATTAGGTGCAAACCATTCTGATAACCTCTGGAAAACAGGGATGCCATCCCTCTGTATGGCAGGAGACAGGACACACCCTTTGGGTTTGTGGCTCCCTCACCACACATGTGGTTCTGATGCTCCCTCAGCTGAGTAACAAGGCACAGGAGCAAAGACACCTGCCCTGAAGATGTAGGAGAGGAAAACTAAGCTTCAGGAGTAACAGCTCCCCCAAACCCTTCAGCACACCTGCTAGAGGCAGAGGACTGGAGAGTATGTGGCTCCTAACTGTTCTTCCATGTAATTATTTTAAAATGCTCTCCCCAGCTGCTTTTTTTTTTTAATTTATTTATTTATTTATTTATTTATTTATGGCTGTGTTGGGTCTTCGTTTCTGTGCGAGGGCTTTCTCTAGCTGCGGCGAGCGGGGGCCACTCTTCATCGCGGTGCACGGGCCTCTCACTATCGCGGCCTCTCTTGTTGCGGAGCACAGGCTCCAGACGCGCAGGCTCAGTAATTGTGGCTCACGGGCCTAGTTGCTCTGCGGCATGTGGGATCTTCCCAGACCAGGGCTGGAACCCGTGTCCCCTGCATTGGCAGGCAGACTCTCAACCACTGCACCACCAGGGAAGTCCCCCAGCTGCTTTTATGATATAGGTAAGCAGTGAAAATGTTAGTGTTTAGTTCCCAGTGAGGCTTTCCATGGAAGGCAGGATAGAGAGGTAAAGGTGAAAAGGGTGCATAACCACAGTGCAGAGGACCTCAGACTCCCTCAGCTGCACCAATACTCCTACAGTTTTGTGTTGGACCTGGCAAGCCCCCTCTTCCCTCACTCCTCCACTCTTCTGGTCTAATCCATTCCCATACCACAAGTCCCATACCACAAGGACATACAACAACACTTCGTCACCCCAGCCTCATAAAGGAGACAAGGCTAAGCTATTCCAATATGCTTTCCATCCTCAGATTTCCCACAGCACTTACGTTTTTCACTTCTCAGCTGAACTCTGTATTTCTATGTATTTCTCGTCTCCCCAACTACTCTATACCAATTAAGACTTTAAAAAAAAAAAAAAGAAACTATATATCAGAGAAAAGCAACTTAAGGATAACAACGTATCATACTTTTTGATTCCTTCCCAGTACTTAGCTCTTTACATGATATATGTTGATTCAACAATCCACACCATAAATAATTATGGAGGCCTACTCTGTACCGCACACTGTACTAAGTGCCAGAAATTCCCCTGGCAGCGCTTACACTCATGTTAGGCAAGAGGTATTTCTCTCCTAAATTACAGAGGAGTAAATCCCCCACTCCTGGCCACCTCCACAGGGATGCCACGTACTGTGAAAGACTGCACTTAACCATTTCATATCCCCCCAACATCACCCCTCTCCAACACCCAGCTACCTACCCACCCTGAAGTGCCTGTAAATTCTAGGAAGGAAACGGCTGTGAAATAAAGGAAATAACTCTGTCTCCAGGGCCCCTCTGCTTCTCTGCAGAAACCCTTCTCCAGGAGCTGGCCACAAGAATCATAGTTTTCCACATGAAAGAATGCTCAACATCATTAATCATTAGAGAAATGCAAATCAAAACTACAATGAGATATCATCTCACACCGGTCAGAATGGCCATCATCAAAAAATCTAGAAACAATAAATGCTGGAGAGGGTGTGGAGAAAAGGGAACCCTCTTGCACTGTTGGTGGGAATGTAAATTGATACAGCCACTATGGAGAATAGTATGGAGGTTCCTTGAAAAACTAAAAATAGAACTACCATATGACCCAGCAATCCCACTACTGGGCATATACCCTAAGAAAACCATACTTCAAAAAGAGTCATGTACCACAGTGTTCATTGCAGCTCTATTTACAATAGCCAGGACATGGAAGCAACCTAAGTGTCCATCGACAGATGAATGGATAAAGAAGATGTGGCACATATATACAATGGGATATTACTGAGCCATAAAAAGAAACGAAATTGAGTTATTTGTAGTGAGGTGGATGGACCTAGAGTCTGTCATACAGAGTGAAGTAAGTCAGAAAGAGAAAAACAAATACCATATGCTTACACATACATATGGAATCTAAGAGAAAAAAAAAAGGTCATGAAGAACCTAGGGGTAAGACGGGAATAAAGACACAGACCTACTAGAGAATGGACTTGAGGACACCGGGAGGGGGAAGGGTAAGCTGGGACGAAGTGAGAGAGTGTCATGGACATATATACACTACCAAATGTAAAATAGATAGCTAGTGGGAAGCAGCCGCATAGCACAGGGAGATCAGCTCGGTGCTTTGTGGCCACCTAGAGGGGTGGGATAGGGAGGGTGGGAGGGAGGGAGACGCAAGAGGGAAGAGATATGGGAACATATGTATATGTATAACTGATTCACTTTGTTATAAAGCAGAAACTAACACACCATTGTAAAGCAATTATACTCCAATAAAGATGTTAAAAAAAAAAAATCATAGTTTTCCCTGATGGCCAGAGAGGGAAGACCAAAGATAATACTCCACAGGAACTCAGCTGCACCACCGTAGCCGTGGTCTGCGTACTGTGGAAAGGCCAGTAGCTCAGAGGACGTCAGTGTGGTTCAGAGCTGCTCAGCAGCAGCACAGCAATGGTCAGTGGCGCAGAAGGATGGCACAAGGGCAGCAGACTTCAGAGCTAAAGGAACAAAAGGCCTTATAGGCAGCAATGCAAACATGCAAGAAGCCCCTCACAGCCAGGGACTTCTTATAAAAATCATTATGGAAGGTCATGCCAGGAAAAGATTTGACTTCCTGCTACAAGTAGGTGGAACACTGAGATTGAGAGATCCATCTGCACACCTAAGTAGATACAGCCTGAGGTGTACTAGACAGACCTCTCTTTGAACAGACACATACTAAAATGTTGATAGTTGTCACCTCTGGGTGATTTTTGTTTTTCTCCTTCATCTTCACCAGGAAATAAAAATCACAAATATAAAGAAAAAAGCTGGTTTCTAAAAGTAATAATTAAAGATGAGCTATAGGAGAAACAAGGCATTAAATCAGATATGAGAAAACAAATTTAAAATGAAAGATTCCAAAGTGAAAAAAGAAATCTGTAACAGATTTCTGGGTTTTTCCTACAAATATAAAACCTAGGCATTATAGCAAGAAATCTATTTGCAAAGAGAGCAGGAAAATATCATTTGGTATCTCAAATTGCCTTAGAATTGAGTAAGAACAACAGTGCTAGATAGGAATGACTCTAAAAAAAAGTTTCCTAGATCAACCAAAAAATAAAAATATATAATTGAATTTAATTTACCTTGTTTTTTTTTTGGAAATTTCCAGTTCCCAAGAAGAGATACTTATTAGAACTAAGAAATTAGGGTTTACATCTAACTTTCCTTCCAGTGTAAAATCTGAACTCAAGCAATCGTGAGAGCCCTTATTCTTTTCTTGACACATTCGAAGCACATGTTGATGTTTTTCATTTTCATACCATTCTTCCTGCTGCAACAGAGATAAGCACATGGAATACAGGTTAAAGATACTGAAAATGAAAAAAAAAAAAAAAAAAAAAAAAAGATACTGAAAATGAAGCAAAGGAAAATATATTTGAAATCAAGAATACAATTTTATAGCAAAGAGATGTACATAGATTTCAGTACAAAGTAGTGGGCGGAATAAGGATAGGAACATTTCCTTTCCTAGTAATAAAAAAAAAAAAAAACCAACAATAAGTGGCTATTTATATTCATGAACTTACACAGGGCAAATCATTCTCAGATCTGAGCTAAAGGTCAAAACCTTATAAATAGCAACATAACTGGAAAAAATATAAACCACAGATAAAAGCTCCATGTTATTTTCCTTTTTTTTTTTTTAATTTTTATTGGAGTATAGTTGATTTACAATGCTGTGCTGATTTCAGGGGTAGAGCAAAGTGAATCAATTATACATATACATATATCCACTCCTTTTAGATTCTTTTCCCATATAGGCCATTACAGAGTATTGAGTAGAGTTCCCTGTGCTAAACAGTAGGCCCTTATTTTCTTAAAGACTAGAATAATCATGTAGGTCAATGATCCATCCTACCACTAGAGAAAGCAAGAAGTACCTGGACACATCTAAAAGTTGTGATCACTCCATGAGGAATCTCAACTTGAGCAGTCTTGTTTTCAAATCTTTCTGAAATGTTAGTACACCACTTACTCATGCTTCATATTTATGTTCAAATGACAAGTAAAAAGTAAAATCCATGGTCTGCTGGGTCTGTTTTGCTAAATTTTGATTAAGACTATTTACCAGCCAATCTAAATTCTTTATGGCCTGTGGCAACAACCCTATACTGCCATTAGGTACCTGACCTCCTACCCCCATCTCACAAGAGAATTACAAAGTGATTGCTTATATCACTTGGAATTACAATTGTCAGTAACAAATGAAATACTTGAGTTCCGTACTAAAAAGAAAATTAGGGGTTTCCCTGGTGGCGCAGTGGTTAAGAATCCACCTGCCAATGCAGGGGACACGGGTTCGAGCCCTGGTGGGTTCAAGCCCTGGTCCGGGAAGATCCCACTTGTCGCGGAGCAATTAAGCCCGTGCACCACAACTACTGAGCCTGCGCTCTAGAGCCCGCGTGCTAAACTACTGAAGCCCACACGCCTAAAGCCCATGCTGCCCCCGCTCGCTGCAACTACAGAAAGCCCGCATGCAGCAACACAGACCCAACGCATGCAAAAATAAATAAATAAATAAAAACTTTTTCAAAATTAGGCAGCAACCCCACCCTCTGGGGGGGCTAACGTTCTTAGACAACCACTACACAAAAACAATACATTATTGAACAACCACACACCCAGTTTCTGGAACAGTCCCCATCCTAAATACTCTGACCCGCCAGCCACATAGATGTACTTGTCAGAGCAAGTATCTGGAATTTTAATTCAGAATACAAGGACCCCACACATAAAAGACAAAAGCACAGGTTTACATGGAATATATCCAGACTTAAATGTTCGTATCTCGAACTTTCCAAAGATCAGCTGTATTTCATAAGGTGCTGAGTAAAACCTAGAAACTTAACAGGGCAATGTCTAGAGGAAGAACTGGAGACTCATCCAAGACCATGAGGATGATGGGTCAACCAAATAAGATCAATCCTTGGATAAAAATGAGGCAGGGACAGAAGTCTACACAGGGACAGGAGTCTACAGGACTTGTTTCCCCAGATTCCATTCCACTTCTCTTTCACGTACCCCCATCTCACATGCCCAAAATGCTGACTCACCTAGGCCTTCTCTTCTTTCAAAGCAGCACCCCAATGCTTTCATAATATCCGGGGTGGGGAGGCGGGTGGAGGCGGGGGCAGTAGGGTAGAGAAGTAAACAAATCAGTTAACTAAGTCACAAAGCAATAAGTGCTATAAGAAAAAAATAGGGCATGTTGATAGGCGGTGGTCTTTAATCTTGCATGCCGATTAATATCATCCCAGAAGCTTATAAAGATACCAATGCCTGCATTCCACTCAACCAACTGGATCAGAATCCATAGGAGTAGGGCCCGAGAAACAGCTTTTTATTTAAGGTCTGCAGAAAATTATAATACACAGCCAGGGAGGAGAACCAATGGTATAGAGTGGCCAGAGGGTCTTATTTGTACAAATTGGTCAGGGATGGCCTTTCAGAAATGATGCTTGAATTGTAACTTACATTGTCCCTCCAGGACAATCCGATTCTGGGTCAATGGGGATAGCCAACCCTACTTCAGGGATCTATCCCTTCGTTTCCTTTCTCAGTAACAAATAACTGCACTGTATCAGGCCCAGAGAGATTGTGAGGATGAAAGACACAGAAGATATTAAACACAGTCAAAGGAAAGCGGAGCCCAAACACTATGGAGGAACAGTGTGCTGTTCTACTGCTTAGACTGAGACAGTTATCAGGGTCTGGGAGTGCCGCCAGCTTCAAGGGCACGCTGATGTTCCAAATGATAATTAACCACAGTGAGAAGGGGAGAGATCCATCAAAGCAGCGTGATCCTTTATTCTTTAGAAAATGTGGCAACAATCCTCCTTTAGAGTAAATAATGAAAGCAAGGAAAATTTTACAGACAATTACAAATTTTGTATAAATCCTGTGAAGCCCTCTTACCACCACACTAGTGGTCTTTGATCAAGTGGAGATGAGCGACAGGCCAGGCAGAGTCTCCACATCACAGCTTGTAGAGTCACACTTTACCCAAGCGACCTCAATGTGATGTCCCAAAACGACAGCTCAGTAAAACCAGAATAGTCCAACGCATGAGAGGACCGCCAGCCAAGAGGCAGCTGGGTCTCGGAGCAGCAATGAGACTGGAGATGCGGGCAGAGGAGGGAGGCGTCTCCAAGTGCCCCGCACTCGCTTAGAAAAGGTGTGAGGGGAAGGAGTCTTTAGCGGCCCGAAAGTCTGGGCTCCGCCGTGCTGCGGCTGCTTCTGCGGATGTTGCAGCAAGTCGAGAAAGCTGAGGATGGAGATGCTCGCGCCCAGCCCCGCCCAGGGACCGGCTGCAGCTCAGGCTACTCCGGACCAAGGCTACGGCAGCCGGGAGCTTTAACTCTGCCCCGCCTTGGGCCGGAGCCTCCCGTTCCAGGTTCAGATGCCCCAGCCATGACCCCCGGGGCTGCAGCTCCTCTGCACCAGGCCGGGAGCTCGGGAGCCAAAGCGCGAAGGAAGGGGCTTAGCAGCCGAGAGGCGCCCGGGAGGAGCCAGGCAATGGTTCGCTCGGGCGACAGAGGCCCTGCCCGGCCCTGGAGCACAAGCCGCAGGCTGGCACTCACCTCCGCTCTGGCCTCCCGACGTGCGCTCTCCGGCGGCCGGGCACCCGGACGCCCTGATCCGTCGCAGCTGCACCAGGCCGCCTGGCCCCGGCTTCCTGGACCAGCTGTGTCGCCTCACCCCCGACCCCCGGCTGCGATTGGTTGAGCTCTGGGAGGGGCGGACCGAGGGCGCTGACTGACAGCCGCGGGCTTGGAGCGCAAGCGTCCGCCGGAGCAAGCACGCAGAGTTGGCGCCTGTCGAGCTCCGCACCACCAGGCTCACGCGCGAGGGTGTCCTGCTGCTGTTGCCCTGTGGTCTGAGCTCTGGCCCCTATCAGGACCCCGGCTCCTGTCGCCTTCAGACGTCAGGATTACCCCAGGGAGCATCCAGTTCGAAGCTTTTGTCTTCTCAGCCTAAGTGACCAAACCCCAGATGCCCCTACTTGGGCCGTCTTTCCGCTAAGTGGCGCAATGTTTTGTTCCCTGCACCAGAGAAATAAGATTTGCCAAGCTGGGGCTTCCCTGGTGGTGCAGTGGTTAAGAATCCACCTGCCAATGCAGGGGACAAGGGTTCCAGCCCTGGTCCGGGAAGATCCCACGTGCCGCGGAGCAACTAAGCCCATGCGCCACAACTACTGAGCCTGCGCTCTAGAGCCTGTGAGCCACAACTACTGAGCCCGCGTGCTGCAACTACTGAAGCCTGCGTGCTTAGAGCCCATGCTCCACAACAAAGAGAAGCCACTGCAATGAGAAGCCTGCGCACCGCAATGAAGACCCCAGGCAGCCAAAATTAATTAATTAATTAATTATTTTAAAAAAAAGATTTGCCAAGCTCCAGCAGAGAGCCATTGGGTCCTTGAATCTTTCCTTGCTTGAAATTAGTGGACGTATTCTGTTAGCCCTTAAAACAACCCTTTTGCTTTTACTCGCCCTGTACACGACATGGGTCTTCCAGCAAAAAGGCCTGAATACTCCCCCCACACACCCCCGAATTCTAGGTAATCCTATTTTGGACTTTCTTCTAAGCAGTAAAACGTCTGTAGCAACTATGTGAAATTCAGGAACTGAGAGGAGTCCTTCGAAGACAGAAGCACTTGCTCAGGAAACCGGAAGAGATGGCAGGCGTGCTCCGTGTTCCTCAGGGCTGGGAACACAGTGGGGTTAACCCCAGTTTATCCCAGCAAAACGCAGCCTCTAAAAGTAGACTGCCCCACCCATGCGCTCTAGGGCCCTCCCTTGCCAACTACTGAGCAGGTGTGCTGCACCTACTGAAGCCCTGGCCCTAGCGCCCATGGTCCACAACAAGAGAAGGCACCACAGCAAGAAACCCGACACCGCAACGAAGTGCAGCCCCCACTCGAGGCAACAAGAGAAAGCCTGAGCACAGCAACGAAGACCCGACACAGCCAAAAAGACAAACAAACAAACAACAAGAAAAAACAAAAGTAGATTGCCCAAGACTGTTGTTCCAAGGTCAAAATATTTGACATTTACTGACCACAGTGGACTCTATGTGCTCATTCAGAAGTTTTCATGGCAGACCTGCATGCATGGGTCACCCGTATGACTGGAATAAAAGGAGGTTCTACATGGGGCAGTCTCTTCTGGAGTAATCATTTCATTCTTCTTTCTCGAGGATCAGCCTTTTGTACTCATAAAAGGTGGTTTCCATTGCCTCTGTGCCTAATGATCAACAGCCCCATATAATAGACTTCTGCTCTAAGTCCCATCTTCCAGTAGGTGGACTCCCTGCCACCTGTCTTTCACAGTTTGGCTGTCTGGCAAGTGGCTAATACTTAAATAGGACATGTTGACTCCTGGTCATGATTTTGGACCATTGGTGAGCCTTATTAACCCCCATTCAAACCCCCTAAGGCATTTTAGTGATCTTATATTTTACAGTTATTACAGACACAAACAAGAGTGGCAGGGACCAGAGATGCCTGTCCATCACTACTAGATTCTTAAAAGATCTCTGACTGCGAAGTCACCACACTCCCAGTGGAGAGTACTACTGTGCAAAAAAAAAACATGCACTTTGGATCCTAGCCTGACTCAGTCTAATTCACAGCTTTGTCTCTTATTAGCAGTGCCATCCCAAACAAAGTACTTAACTTCTCCGAGTTCATTTCCTCAACTGTAAATTAGGGGCAACACTAACCTGCACTTAGGAATAAGTGAGAAGACAAATGAAAAGTACCAGAAGAGAGTCCCAAATCTCTTCCTCTTGAATTCCCTATCTCAGGTTATGACATAGCATAAGGAATTTCTAAATGTTGCATTTATGATAACCTAACTTTGAGCTGGGGAAAAAAAATGAGAACATAGGTTTGTATATTTTGATATGAAACCAAAGGAACTGGTCATTTCTGACCTGTCTGCAGAAATGGTTTAGATGCTAATGTTACTAAACTTTATTTCTCTAAGTAAAACAAAGAACGGATCCTAAGTTTAGGTAAACAAAAGCAAATTAAGCTTGTTTATGATGCAGCTAACTTGAGGGGTATTCACCAGCAAGTCTGGCTCCATCTCTGATGGCAGAAGCTTGCTGCATAAGCACTCCTGAGTCCACATCAGCTCCTGATTCAGTTCCTTTGCTTCCTCCTTTTGAGCAAGTGACTGAAATTGGGGCCAGAAGAACCATCAAGCCATTGTTCAAAATAAGTGACTGCTGTCACGTTGGATACCAACCACCCTATTGCAAAACACCACGGACAATGAGAGGATGCTGCCAAGGGTGGAGACTAGAAGAGGTATTTGGTGCCTGTATTAGTCTGCTCAGGGTGCCATAATAAAATACCATGGGCTGAGTGGCTTAAACAACAGAAATTTATTTTCTCACAGTTCTGGAGGCTGGAAGCCCCAGTTCAAGATGCCAGCTGATTCAGTTCCTGGTGAGAGTTCCCTTCCTGGCTTGTAGATAAACACCTTCTCAATGTGTCCTCATATGGCAGAGAGAATGAGAACTCTCTGGTGTCTCCGCCTCCTCTTATAAAGACACCATTCTCATCAGGTTAGGGCCACAGCCTTATGACCTCATTTAACCTTAATTGCCTCTTGTTGGGAAAGGCAGTCTTTCAGGCATGAGGCTTTGGCTTGGAACACTTCCTGACCAAGAGAGAAAAGCTCATGGCTTGTGCTGAGCTTGTTGCCTCGTTTGGGTATATTTTTCCCTGTTTCAGAGTTAATGCGTATTCCTTTGCTCCACTCTCCCCAGAGGGTTCCTTCACCCCTTCCACCATGTGATGACCAGTGAGAAAATGGCCATCTATGAAACAGGAAGCTGGCCCTCACCAGACACTGGATGCCTTGTTCTTGGATTTCCAGCCTTCAGAACTGTGAAAAATAAATTTCTGTTGTTTATAAGCCACCCAGTCTATGGTATTCTGTTATAGCAGCCCAAACAGACTAAGACTCTTACAGTATACAGTCAAAACAATTTTCCAGGGCTTCCCTGGTGGCGCAGTGGTTGAGAATCTGCCTGCTAATGCAGGGGACACGGGTTCGAGCCCTGGTCTGGGAAGATCCCACATGCCACGGAGCAACTAGGCCCGTGAGCCACAACTACTGAGCCTGCGCGTCTGGAGCCTGTGCGCTGCAACAAGAGAGGCCGCGACAGTGAGAGGCCCGCGCACCGCGATGAAGAGTGGCCCCCGCTCGCCGCAACTAGAGAAAGCCCTAGCACAGAAACGAAGACCCAACATAGCAATCAATCAATCAATAAATCAATAAATCTTAAAAAAAAAACCAATTTTCCAAAGTTACTTAGGTCATCTCCCTTTTTCCTATCCCCTTCAGTGAGTTTATGTCATACATCTGTAAAACATATTCATTTGTCATAGTCCTCATTCCATCTTGAGATCCCCTGATATCCTAGTTAAGATCTGGGGGGGTAAAATTTGCATATAGTAAAACTTCAGTCTTTGTGTACTGTTGCATAGGTTTTGACAAATATCTAGAATCATGTATCCACAGCCACAGTACTGTATAGAATAGTTTCATCACCTAAAAATTCCCACGAGCAGCCTCACCTGCCCTCAACACTCGGCTACCACTAATCCTGTTTTCTCTCCCTATAGCGTGGCCTTTTTCCAGAATGTCATATAAATGGAATCATGCAATATGTACTCCCAATATTTTGATTAGCAAAAAGTTTGGAAACCATTACTCTTGCTGATTCAGATACATCTAAAACAATTACCAATATCCACCTAATCACCAAATTGGGAGTCAGCTTCAATTTACAGCATTTTAAAAGGACTCTTCTCTCAGCTCTGTATGTTAAATTATCTAAATTTGGAAGAATCTTTTTTTTTTGGCCACACCATGTGGCATGCGGGATCTTGGTTCCCCGACCAGAGATCGAACCTGTGCCCACTGCAGTGGAAGTGTGGAGTCTTAACTGCTGGACCACCAGGGAAGTCCCTGGAAGAATCTTTTTTGCGGTGCAAAAAGATTTTCTTTTCCTTCAAAGACAAAAGAGAAAGTACACAGAAAGCCGTGTTATTCTGCTGACTTGCTTTCAATCCCCTCTGTTTTCTTTTTTTTCTTTGGCTGTGTTGGGTCTTCGTTGCTGCATGTGGGCTTTCTCTAGTTGTGGTGAGCAGGGGATAGTCTTTGTTGCAGTGCATGGGCTTCTCATTGTGGTGGCTTCTCTTGTTGTGGAGCACAGGCTCTAGACACGCGGGCTTCAGCAGTTGCAGCGTGTGGGCTCAGTAGTTGCAGCGCACAGGCTCTAGGGCTCATGGGCTTCAGTAGTTGTGGTGCACAGGCTCAGTAGTTGTGGCGCACGGGCTTAGTTGCTCCGTGACATGTGGGATCTGTGTAGGCTGTGGTCCTTTGACCCCCGAGGCCCTCCTGGTTCACCTACTCCTAGGCTCCTAACTTTTACCATGGGCCCTTTTAATCTGGACCTGTTCCCCCTGGTCACCAGTCTCCCCTCAGATATCCACAGGATATCATGCAGCTGCATCCATAGATAAGAGACCTTGCACCCTGCCTGTTGGGTAGCCCAAGGGACCCACAGAGGTCAGCCTGAGGCTGCACAATCCCCTCCCCAAGGCAGTAGGATTCATTACTTCCACTTTGGCCAGATTAGGCTGCTCAGTCTTCTCTGATAAGCTGTGAATTTTCCCCACTGCGTCATCCAGTGGCTGTTGTGTCATCCTTCCCTGTGCTGCCAGAGCACACGGCCTGAGCCTCTCTTTGGGCCTTATCACAGGCTGCCCTGTGTTACTGTCCGTGTTCCGACCTAGCCTAGGCCTCTGCTAGGCTGTGAACTCCTTGAGGGCCAAGTTTGTCTGACTCCTTTCTGCATCCTTTTTACCTTGAATCACAACGACTTATTTATAAATATATTTTTCTATTATATTCTGAATTCCCTGCAAGTAAGGACTGTGTCTGATTCCTCTCTTTGTCCACTGCACCCGGCACAGAGCCTGGCACAGTGTAGACAGCAGTAAAGTTATGCTGAATGAACAAAGGAGTCAAAGGCCCTTGGCCTTCTGGAGCTAATTGAGAGGCCAGGGCAAGTTTCCCCATGGGAGAAGCAAGTTGTGTCCCTCTGTGGCTTGCACTCTCAGCCTGCTGAATACTCCTAAATGAGTCTTCTCTGTGGGGGCCTGTATCCAGGCCAGTCACAGTACTTCCTGGGAATGATCTGCTCTCTGGCTTGAGCTTGGTCCTGCCTGGATGTCCCAGGATCACAGCCCAAGTCTAAAGCCAAGCCTTGACCTGGGGTTCTCATTTCACTGGCATTTCCCCTCTGTCCCTGATTGGATTTTCTACAACTCTCCGCCTCCAGGGAGATGCTGGGGCTCAGCGTGTTTGAGCGTGCCTTGGCTCTGTGCTACCACGTGCCAGAAATGCTCTCTGTACTGTAAGAACTACCGTGACTCTTTGAAACAGGGAAGATGAATAAAGAGCTTTATGCTGATGGCAATAAATAAATAAATTACCTGGTTTCAAGACTTAGTGTAAAGCTATAGTAATCAATATAGTGTAGTACTGATATAAACAAATAAATAATGGAACAGAATAGAATCTAGTTATATTTTAAAAACAAAAAAACAAACTCATGGAAAAAGAGATCAGATTTGCAGTTACCAGAGGTGGGAGGTCAGGGGAGGGCGTGTTGGATAAAGATGGTCTAGTTATAAAATAAATAAGTACCAGGGATGTAATGTGAACACTGCTGTATGTTATGTACGAAAGTTGTTAAAGGAGTAAATCTTGAGTTCTCATCACAAGGAAAAAATTTTTTTCTTTAATTTTGTATCTATATGGATGGATGTTTACCAAACTTATTGTGACAATCATTTCACGATAAATGTAAGTCAAATTCTTATGCTGTATACCTTAAACTTATACAGTGTTATATGTCAATTGTATTTCAATAAAACTGGGAAAAAAATTTTTCCAGACAAACAAAAGGTGTGTGAGTTCATCCCACTAGACCTGCCTTACCAGAAATACTAAAGGGTGTTCTTCAAGCAGAAACAAAAGGATGCTGACATCGTAAAAACTTGAATGTGTAAAACTCACTGGTAATGCTATAGTCAAAATAAGATTCTCTAATATTTCAATGTTGTTGTGTAATTTACTTACAACTGCAATTTAAAAGTTAAAAAGGAGGGAATTCCCTGGTGGTCCAGTGGTTAGGACTCGGCACATTCACTGCCATGGCCTGGGTTCAATCCCCAGTCAGGGAAATAAGATCCCACAAGTTGACTGGTGCAGCCAAAAAAGAAAAAAAAGTTAAAAAGGAAATGTACTAAAAATGACCATAATGACAAAACAAAGACAATCCACTGAATGGGAGAAAATATTTGCAGATGATATGACCAATAAGGGATTAATATCCAACTCAACATCAAAAAACAAACAAACAAACCAATTAAAACATGGGCAGAAGAACTGAATAAACATTTTTCCAAAGAGGAGATGCAGATGGCCAACAGGCATATAAAAAGATGCTTAAGGTCACTAATCATCAGAGAAATGCAAATCAAAACCACAATGAGATTATCACCTCTCACCTATCAGAATGGCTATCATCAAAAAGAACACAAACAACAAATGTTGGTGAGGATATGGAGAAAAGGGAACCCTCCTACACGGTAGATGAGAATGTAAATTGGTGCAGCCACTGTGGAAAACAGTATGGAGGTTTCTCAAAAAACTAAAAATAGAACAACCATATGACCCAGCAATTCCACTCCTGGGTATATATCTGAAAAAAACAAAAACACTAATTTGAAAAGATACATGCACCCCAATGTTCATAGCAGCATTATTTACAATTGCAAAGATATGGAAGCAACCTAAGTGTCCATCAACAGATACATGGATAAAGAAGAAGTCTATATTTACATACACACACACACACACACACACACACACACACACTTATACATACACTGGAATACTTAGCCATAAAAAACGCAATTTTGAAATTTCTGAAATTTTGCCATTTACAGCAACATGGATGGACTTGGAGGGCATTATGTTAAGTGAAATAAGTCAGACAAAGAAAGATATATACTGTATGATATCGCTTATATATGGAATCTAAAAAATACAACAAACTAGTGAATATAACAAAAAAGAAGCAGACTCACAGAGAACAAACTAGTGGCTCCCAGTGGGGTGAGGGAAGGTGGGAGGGGCAATATAGGGGTAGGGGATTAAGAGGTACAAACTATTAGGTATAAAATAAGCCACAGGATACTGTACAACATGGGGAATATAGCAAATATTTTATAATAACTATAAATGAAGTATAACCTTTAAAAATTGTGAATCAATATATTGTACACCTGCAACTTATATAATATTGTACATCAACTATATGTCAATAAAAAATTAAGTAAATTTTAAAAATAAATAAATGAAAAAGAATGCATTACTAAAAATGATAATGGTAACTTAATCCAGAAGAAAATTCAGAACATTTAAATTCTCATGGTTAGAGAAAATTAAAAATTAAAATTTAAACATATATGCATATATTGTTACAGATAAGCATGATATGATGATCAACAAAATATTTTCAAACACAAAATATATTATTCAAGGATAAATATCTTTGGGAGTATAGTGGAATAGAAATATGAGTTAATAAAAAAAGGAACAATGGAAATTTTCTAATTCTTACTGCAGAGTATATTAATGTATTTTAAATGGATTATGGTAGTTATAAAATAATAGCATTTGATTTCTCATGAGACATTTAGAAAAATGTTGTAATAATTTCATTTTTAAATGTCAATTCTTACAATGTACCAGAAATTAAATGCTTTGTAACAAAAAAAAAATACAAAAAACCGTAACTACCAAAATTTCTTATTGGATATACAATGTTAAAAGTGTATCATCAATAACCTAAATGTGAGGTTACCTAAAAGTATACTAAAAGTATAAAATTTCTATATGCTATCAAAATGGTTATCAGCTTACAACAGAATGTTAAAAATATAAGACACTTTATGTAAGCTTCATAGTAATCACACACAAAAGAAAACCTGTAGTAAATACAAAAAAGATTACAATAAAGCAGTTAAAGCACACCACCACAAAAAAAGTCATCAAATCACAAAGGAAGATAGAAAGACGAAGCAAGGAAAAAAGAATCTACAGAACAGTTAGAAAACAATTAACAAAATGGCAATAATAAGTCCTCACCTATCAATAATTACCTTAAATGTAAATGGTTTATTCTCTAATCAAAAGACAGAGAATGGGGCTTCCCTGGCGGTCCAGTGGTTAAGACTCCATGCTTCCACTGCCAGGGGCACAGGTTCAATCCCTGGTCGGGGAAGTTCCACATGCCGCAAGATGCAGCCAAAAAAAAAAGACCAAGAATGGCTGAATGGATAAAAAAACAAGATTCAATGACATACTGCCTACAAAAGACTCACTTTAGCTTTGAGGACACACACAGTGTGAAGGAATGGAAAAAGATATTTCAAGCAAATGGTAACCAAAAGAAAGCACAAGTAGCTATACTTAAGACAAAATAGACTTTAAGATAAAAATGGTCAAAAGAGACAAAGAAGGTCATTATATGATGATAAAGGGGTCAATTCATCACCAAGACATAACTATAATTAATACTTATGCATCCAACTTCATGGTACCTAAATATATAAAGCAAATACAAACAAAACTAAAAAGAGAAATAAAGAGTAGTACAATAATAGTTGGAAATTTTAATACTCTACTCTGAACAATGGATAAATCATCCATGGAAAGAATCAATAAGGAAACAGCAGATTTGAACAACACTATAGACCAAATAGATCTAACAGACATAGAGAACATTCCATCTAACAGTGGCAGAACACACGTTCTTCTCAAGTGCACATGGAACATTTTCTAGGATAGATCATATGTTAGGTCACAAAACAAGTCTCAACAAATTAAATAAGATAGAAATTATATCAAGTATTTTTTCCAACCACAGTGAAATGAAACTAGAAATCAAGCACAGGAGTAAAGCTGGAAAATTCACAAATATATAGAAATTAAAGAACACACTACTGAAAAGGTATATTAAAAAATATCTTGAGGGCTTCCCTGGTGGCGCAGTGGTTGTGAATCTGCCTGCCAATGCAGGGGACACGGGTTCGAGCCCTGGTCTGGGAAGATCCCACGTGCCGCGGAGCAACTGGGCCCGTGAGCCACAACTACTGAGCCTGCGCGTCTGAAGCCTGTGCTCCACAACAAGAGAGGCCGCGATAGTGAAGAGGCCTGCACACCACGATGAAGAGTGGCCCCTGCTTGCCGCAACTAGAGAAAGCCCTCGCACAGAAACGAAGACCCAACACAGCCAATAATAAATAATAAATAAAAATTTTTAAAAAGTTTAAAAAAAAAATATCTTGAGACAAATGAAAATGAAAAGGCAAAATACCAAAACTTATTACAATTGATACCACACAAATACAAAGGATCATAGAGACTAAAATGAACAATTATACACCAACAAATTAGACAACCTAGAAGAAATGGAGAAATTTCTAGAAACATAAAATCTAGCAGGAGCAAATTAAGAAGACATCTGAGAAGACCAATAATGAGTAAGGAGATTGAATCAGTAATCAAAAACCTCCCAACAAAGAAAAGTCTAGGACCAGATGGTTTCACTGGTGAATTCTATCAAACATTTAAAGAATTAATTCCAATCCTTCTCAAACTCTTCCAAAAAGTTGAAGAAGAGAGGACACTCCTAAGCTCACTTTATGAAGCCAGCTTTGTGCTGATACCAAATCCAGATAAGAATACAAGAAAAGAAAACTATAGGCCAATATCCCTAATGAATATAGGTGAAAATTTCCTACACAAAATACCAGCAAACTGAATTCAAAAGTACAATAAGAAGATCATACACCATACAAGGATGATCTTTCAACAAATACAAATATATATAATTTATATATAATATATATTTATTTATATATTATATAAATATTATATAAATATAATTATATATTACATAACATACAAATATATAATATGTATGTATATATACCTGACATTATATATTATAAAATAATTATATGTATTATATAATGTATAATGTATAATTACATGATATATGCAAATATATAACATATATAATATATAATTTAAAATACAAATATAAGAGACTTCTCTGGTGGTACAGTGGTTAAGACCCCACACTTCCACTGCAGGGGGCATGGGTTTGACCACTGGTCAGGGAACTAAGATCCTGCATGCTGCACAGCACGGCCAAAAAAAATAAAAATAGAATAGAATAAAATAAAATACAAATATGATACTTCACATTTATATATACAGTTGACCCTTGAACAACACAGGTTTAGACTGCATAGGTCCACTTATACACAGGATTTTTACAATAAATACATACTACATTATTACGCAATCCTCAGTTAGTTGAACCCTACGAGGTGGAACTGTGGATACAAAGGGCTGACTGTAAAGTTATACTAGGATTTTTGCATTTGCAGGGGGGTTGGCACCTCTAACTCCTGTGTTGTTCAAGTGTCAACTGTATATAATAATTATATATGATATATATAATAATTACATATAAATATATACAAATATATATAATTTATATATAAAGATATAATTTAAACATATATAATATATAATTTAAAATATAAATGTGATACATCACATTAATAGAATGATAGACAAAAATCAGATGATCATTTATGCAGAAAAAGCATTTGACAAAATCAACATCTATTCATGACAAAAAACTCTCAACCAACTGAGTATAAATGGAACATACCTCAGGACTTCCCTGGTGAGGCAGTGGTTAAGAATCCACCTGCCAATGCAAGGGACTCGGGTTTGAGCCCTGGTCTGGGAAGATCCCACATGCCACAGAGCAACTAAGCCCGTGCACCACAACTACTGAGCCTGTGCTCTAGAGCCCGTGAGCCACAACTACTGAGCCCACATGCTGCAACTACTGAAGGCCGCATGCCTAGAGCCCATGCTCCACAACAAGAGAAGCGACCATGATGAGAAGCCTGCGCACTGCAACGAAGATTAGCCCGCGCTCGCCGCAACTAGAGAAGGCCCACATGCAGCAAGGAAGACCCAATGCAGCCAAAAATTAAATAAATAAATAAATTTATTAAAAGAAAAAGGAACATACCTCAACATAATAAATGCTACGTATGACAAGCCCACAGCCAACATCATACTCAATGGTGAAAAGCTCAAAGCTTTTCCTCTAACATCAGGAATAAGGGTGCCCACTCTCACCACTCCTATTCAACATAATACTGGAAGTCCTAGCCAATGCAATCGTGCAAGAAAAAGGAAATAAAAAGTATCCAAATCAGGAAAAAGTAAAACTGTCTGTTTGCAGATGACATTATCTTATACAAAAAAAACCACTAAAGTTTCAGACATTACATGAAATCTCTAAAAATCTTAAAAAAAAAAAAAAAACCACTAAAGATGCTACCAAAAAGCCATTAGAACTAATCAATGAATACAAGTGAAAAGTTGCAGGATACAAAATCAATATACAAAAGTCAGCTGCATTTCTATACACTAATAACAAACTCTCTGAAAAAGAAAAAAACAATCCCATAACAATAGCATCAAAAACAATAAAATGGTGTGTTAGTTTCTGCTGTAAAACAAAGTGAATCAGCTACACATATACGTACACTTTGGAATAAATTTAACCAAGGAGGTGAACTTCTTTACACCGGAAACTGTAAGGACTTCCCTGGTGGCACAGTGGTTAAGAATCTGCCTGCCAATGCAGGGGACACGGGTTCAAGACCTGGTCTGGGAAGATCCCACATGCCGTGGAGCAACTAAGCCTGTGTGCCACAACTACTGAACCTGCACTCTAGAGCCTGCAAGCCACAACTACTGAAGCCCACATGCCACAACTACTGAAGCCCACGTGCCTAGAGCCCGTGCTCCACAACAAGAGAAGCCACCATAATGAGAAGCTCGTGCACCGCAATGAAGAGTAGCTTCCACTCACCACAACTAGAGAAAGCCCATGCGCAGCAACAAAGACCCAATGCAGCCAAAAATAAACAAATTAAAAAATTTTAAAAAAAAGAAACTGTAAGACATTGATGAAAGAACTTGAGGAAGACACAAATAATTGGAAAGATATCCTGTGTTCATAGATTAGAAGATTAATATTGTTAAACATCTAAATTACCCAAAGCCATCTATAGATTGCAATCCCTAACGAGATTCCAATGGCATCATTTTACAGAAGTAGAAAAAACAATCCTAAAAGTCATATGGAATGACAAAAGAACCCAAAAAGCCAAAACTGAGAAAAAAGAACGGAGTAGGAGGCATCACACTTCCTGATTACGAAGCGATAGTAATCAAAACAGTATGGCACTGACATAAAAACAGACACATAGACCATGGAACAGAATTGAGAGCCCAGAAATAAACCTTTGCATATACAGTCAACTAATATTTGACAAGAGCCAAGAATAACCAATAGGGAAAGGATAGTCTCTTCAATAAATGATGTTGGGAAAACTGGATATCCACATGCCAAAGAATGAAACCAGACCCCTATCTTACACCACTCACAAAAATTAACTCAAAATGAGACTTAAACATAAGACATGATACCATAAACCTCTTCAACAATTGCTAAGAGAATAGATCTTAGAAGTTCTCAACACATACACACACACACAAAATTGTAACTGTGAGGTAATGGATATGTTAACTTACCTTATTGTGATAAACATTGTACACCTTAAATTTACACAATGTTATATGTCAATTATTTCTCAATAAAGCTGGAAAAAAAATTTTAATAAAGTTGGAAAAAAACTCAAAAACAAATCATAGCAAATACATACAATGGAATATGACTCAACAATAAAAAAAGAATGAACTATCAGGTGAATCTCTAAATAATTATGCTGAGTAAAAGAAACCAAAGCAGAAGGAAGGGTTATGAAATGATTTATCTTTCAGGTGTGATAAATATGTTCATTTTCTTGACTGTTGTGATGGTGTTATGGGCATGTGTCAAATGTATCAAAGTGTCCACTTTAAATATATGCAGTTCATTTTATGTCAATTATATTTCAATAAAGAATTTTTTTTAATTTTAAGGTACATATATATCATCTTTTATTATTTCCTGCTCTAATCGATTTTTAATTAACCAACTGTATTATTGTGCTTAGGATGCCATAATAAAATTCCACTGGTTGAGTGACTTAAACAACATAAATTTGTTTTCTCGTATTTCTGGAGGCTGGAAGTCCAAGATCAAGGTGCCAACAGGTTTGGTGTCTGATGAGACCTCTCTTCCTGGCTTGCAGATGGCTGCCTTCTTGCTGTGTCCTCCAATGCCCTTTCTTCTGGGCATGATGCCCAGACAATCTCTTGTGTCTCTTCCTCTTCTTACAGGGATACCAGTCCTATTGGATTAGGGCCCCATCCTTATGACCTCATTTAACCTTAATTACCTCTTTAAAGTCCTTACCTCCAAATGCAATCACTTTGGGGGTTAGGGCTTCAACATATGAATTTGGGGTGGGGGGGATACAATTCAGTCCATAACACCAGCCAACTACAGTCCTAACTGTGTCAAATGAGAAGACTTCTGCTATATTTACTCCCTCCCTCCCTAACACTTTCAGCACCCACTGTTTCAACAGCAACTGGCAGTGTCACCTATGCTCTTTGAAGGATATCTGCTCTTCTCTACCCAGAGAATTCCAGTAAGTATCCTGGAAATAATGAAATTTATACCAAACTAAATTGCATTCCTTTCATAAGGCTAGGATTGTTTTATGGTAAATTCACTTATATAACAATACTCTGGACCTTCCTTAGAATTTGTATCTTCCGGAATTCCCTAGCAGTCCAGTGGTTAGGACTCCACTCTTCCACTGCAAGGGGCACAGATTCAATCCCTGGTCAGGGAACTAAGATCCCACATGCCACTCAGTACAGCCAAAAAAAAAAAAGAATTTCTACCTGCAATATGTTCTGAATTTTATTTAATTACCCAATAATTACAAGCACAATGAATAACAACCATTACTACTAATCACTATAATAAACAGATGAATCACTCAAACAAATGTACAAACTTTTTATTTAGAATTAGAGACTCAAACACAAATTAGATAAGTATAATATAAATTAAGCCTTCATAAAACAATCCACAACCACTTTAAATCATCTACTATTTCTACAATAAAATTAAAGAGAAATCTAAAAATAGTGAAAAATCAAATTATTTTTAAACTCATACTGTCAATATTATTACAAAACATTCAAAGAAATTTAATTAGAAAATGAACAAAGCCACTACAGAGTGATTCCTGCTATCCACTAAAATGAACTAAGGAATTAAATTATAGTATGATTTCTACTCATACACAAATAAAAAGCACCTCATTTTTAAAAGACAGTTAATTATCTGTTTCTCCAAGGCTGTGAGGACTACTCTGTTTACTTGACTTTTAATTTTTTTTTTTTAATAAATTTATTTATTTATTTTTGGCTGTGTTGGGTTTTCGTTTCTGTGCGCGGGCTTTCTCTAGTTGTGGCGAGCGGGGGCTACTCTTCATCGCGGTGTGCGGGCTTCTCGTTGTCGTGGCTTCTCTTGTTGCGGAGCACAGGCTCTAGACGCGCAGGCTCAGTAGTTGTGCCTCACGGGCTTAGTTGCTCCGCCGCATGTGGGATCTTCCCAGACCAGGGCTCGAACCCGTGTCCCCTGCATTGGCAGGCAGATTCTTAACCACTGCGCCACCAGGGAAGCCCTTGACTTTTAAATTTAATATGGCCCAATAGGTTTGATCAATGAAAACAGTGTCACTAAAAATGTTTAGAATGTTCCTCACAGACCTTTTCTGCTTTATTTCATAAATGAGGGGGTCATATATTTAAAAGTTAAAATATTATATTATAACATAATAAATATTCCTCAATAAGGTATGTGGCAAAATAAAAATATATATTAAACAATTACTTTTCATTTACAAGTGGGAAATTGATCAGACTTATTTTATATTTTCCCTTTTTATGTCTTAATTGTCCAGAAAAAAATTTTTTTTTATATTTTATATTATTGTTATAAATCCAACTCTAAGAATTGATGCCCAAAAAACGACCAAGAGAGATAGTATGATATCTTCAGTCCATGTTGTTTCTGAAAATACTTATTAAAAGTGGAACTAGACTTGTCTTAAGTAGATAACAGAAAAATACACTATTATGGTGTTTGTATATTTAAAATAATCCAAAACAAAATAAAAGAAAAATCCACACTCAAGAATGGCACCCACATTATTCAAGAATAAAGTATTCTGCATAAATACTAACAACTGTGTGGCTAAATATTTTCCTAAAAACATGCATATTATAAGGCCTTTTATAATTGAATTTATAAAAACCAAACTGTATTGTTTATATATCAACTGTCATGATTGAAGCTTTCTGCACACCAGGAGAGTTAAAACTTTAACATCTGTTGTTCTATAAAACTGAAGATGAAATATAATCAAACTAGCTTTTCACTAGAAAATTTTATATATCTCAGCAATCTGTTATACTTCTTGTCATCAAAAAATAGACTCCAAGATGCAGTTATTCTTTCAAAATGTTAGTTTCTACTGCGTTACTCTTTAAGAACCATTTTAATCAAATCACATTTCTTGGAGAAAATTCACTCAGGGTTCTGAATGAATCAGTTGTTTTCTACAAGCAACTCTGCCTTGAGTGGTAGAGTTCTAGCTCTCTTAGAAGTATTTTTTCTCTTTCAAAGAGAATGAAAAATATGTAGAGACTTTCTTACTGACTTACTAAATGTAAAGAATAATAGAAAGTATATAATAAAATTTTGGAATACAATAATGCTTAAGTTTCCACAGTTTTTTTCTATAAACTAGCTATAACCTCAGAAAAGTCATCTAAGTTCTCTGTGCTTTAGTTTCATCTTTAAAACAAAGAGATTAGAATAGACAATCTCTAAGGTTCCTTACAATTCTCACATGGTATGAGTCTGTGCTTCTGAAGGAATATTTAATTGATATATTGAATGTCCATAAATCAAGAGAACTGAACTAAAATAGCGCAGCTGAACTAAACCTCTCCTACTAGAAAAACACAAAGACTGTGTTAAAACTCAACTTCTCAAACCTTACTAGGCCCATTCCCTCTTCAGCCAGACCAATGAATAGCCCACAGTTAAAACCAAATATCTTAGTTAAATATATTATTTTAATTACACTGTGCCAGCCAGGTCTAGGCTGGGGGTGTAGTTTACATTATTTTCATCCTATTTACATTCAAGATAATCTGTACAGTTAAGGTTGGGGGCTACTTAATATTCTTGCACTTCAAAACTAGTGAAGTTAAATACAGCAGAGTATTAGTCATTATCATATTCTGTCAATTTCAAAATAAAAGTATGTTGAATACCATTTATGGGCTAGAAAAACAACACAAAGGTAAAAAAGAAAATCTTGCTGGCAAATGCTGATGTTCAAATGAATTCAGCTGTGTTTTGCCATTTCTCAAAAAAAGAGGAGAGGGAGGAGATGTCAGGAGAAACCTACTTAGGTAATACTGAACCATGACATTTCAGGAGCTTTTATGAGAATTAATGCACCATGAAGCAGCACTTTGGTACTAGTGCAGTGCAAGTTGGTTTTCCTTTGTCTAACTATGGGCAGCAAATGAGGCACTTAACTGTAAAATAGAAAAATAGGGTAGATTTAAGAAGAAAATTCAAAATCATTCATAAAAGATAATTAGCATTATTCAAAAAGTTAAAAATTCCATTTTTATCTAACATGCATTCAATGTTATACATGCTTTGCTAGGGAAAATCCTTTGAATGTAAGACTGCTATTTTGTTTATGAGACAGAAAATCTTTCCTTTGCAAGAGATTCTGGATTTCTGAGAATGAAATCTAAGTCTTTTCAACCTGAGTGCTACATATTTATAAACCGAGAAAAATGCATCTTACCCATACTGGAGAAAAGTTTCTAACCATCAACAAAGTATAACATGTGATCCCTGACTTTATTCTTGGAAGGACCAGCTTTTATTTTATATAACTTCAAAGAAGGGGGCCTAGTGACTGTAACTGAATAATGAATACATATTTAGCACCTAAATTTAGAGAACAGTTAAGTATTGCCATAGTTTTAAATCACTGTACGTCCATAGATTGGGGGGAAGTCAGATATGTGTTGTTCAATGATATCAGAACATTCTCAAAGATTAAAATATCAAGCTTCCAAAAATTATCCTTAATTTGCGAATGCATCTATCTACAACATTCAAACACAATATTATCATTTCTTCCTGGAGTTACAGACATATGTTCTTTTAATAAGTAAAGAAATAAATGAGGTTTATTTTTTCTTTACCACCATTAAACCGTCTTCCGAATGCGGCACTTTTTCAGAAATTTAGATAGAAAATAGTCCTTAAAAAAATGTCATTCATATTCTACCACTGGTATTATTTTAAATGTTCTTTTCTATGAGGCAGAGGTCAAGAGTGAAGTAAATGATAATGGGCCTCTGCTGAAAAACATAAGCAAATATAAAGCAGAAACAAAGAAAACGAACATTAATTTCTGGCAATATATTGGCACATAAGTGCTTATCTATGGGGTCAGAAAATCACTAAATGAAAAGATAATAAATGTTTGCTGTGACATTATTCCAAGAGAATGGAGCCTATACCTAAGAGAAATAGTCTTGTGTTGCTTCTTTAAATAAGCTTGACTTTAATTCTGGATGGAACACTTTGCTTCATATGTTAAAACTGATACATGGCATTAACTAAAGTTTTCCATGAGACAATTTAATCATCCCCACTGAAAAATCATATAATCTTACCTCTTCTCCCTATTCACTTACTAGAAGGCTTCCCTTGACTCATAAGGGAGGAAAAAAGGCTTAAAAACACATGTTCTTGCTCCAAGGAGGATGGCAAATTTCAGTAGTTCACAATCCTTACATTCGTCATTTATGTTCACTGTAACCAACTGCATTCCTCACTACATAATTAATTTCCTCACATAGAGAAGAATTAAAATTCTCTTATTTATATCTTTAAGGTAAAATTTTCTATCTTCTTTAAGGTATTCTAGTTTATTTTTGAAAGGAAATGAATACATAAAAACACAGGAACACTGTTGATTCAATTTAGTTGTTAATAAAGTGCATGTGGCTTTCAATATGAATATTGTTTGACACATTACAGCTTAAGTAAAAAGCTAACTAAATCAAAATGAAGATTCAGCTTAGTACCTAAGATGTGGAAAATATGAGACAAGAATATAAATTCTATATAAATAGTAACAAAATTGGGAGAAATATTCTTCTTCCCCAAAAAAAGCCAACTGAAAATATTCTTAAATTAAGTGGACTTCTGCTTCCCAAACAACCAGACATGCTACACAATAATACCAACATGCAATACCTGAAATGTAGAACCACATTCTGACTGCTGCCCTTGAATTTCTGCATTTAACTCACAATTCTCTGGTGTCTGATTGATTTCGTCTTGCAAAGTAGGAGATACGCCATGAGCGTCATCTACAGAAGCACTGTCAGACAAGACATCTAACTTCTCAGGGGAACGAGCTATGTGAAGCTTACTATCTCCCGCCCCTTCATCAAAACGTGTCCTCTCATCAGCATCATCTAGCTGTTGAACTGAAGTTAGATACTGTTCAAGCAGACTATTATCCTGCTCATTGTTTGAGCTTTCCTTACTCCATTCACCATGTTCTTCACTAATATCCCCTACATCTGACTCTTTGCCATATTTGACTGTGTCAGTGGAATTCCCCATTACGGAACTTTCACTACCTTCTGTGGAACTTTTTTCAAAATCCAAAGAATCCTGTAAACGGTGAACTTGTTCTGTTAAGGAGGAATGAAAACCAGAGTCTGGAAATTCTGGTAAGGATTTCTCTTGAGGAGCTTCATCAGGAGCAATGAACCAATCAGAGTTTTGATCAGAAGAGGGCTCCTGACTTTGGGTGAATAATGGAGGGTTAGATGGCACCAGAGTACTTGATATAGGAGGAACATCAGGACGGCAGGAACTTAGATGCTGGTCCACCGTCTGCTGCCAAGCTTGTAGAGACCTTACCTATAAACCAAAGGATATAGTTTTACTACAAAATATAAATCATGCCTGTTTTACAACTGGCCTTTGGGCATTTTTCCCCAACACTCATGAAGCTGGTAAATGGCAGATGGCATAACTGGAGTTAGAAATGACCTGACTCCCCTTATCCTTTCCATAGCACCCCCAGCCTAGACCTGGCTGGCACAAGTGGTTCACGTCCTTGGTAATAAAAGGTCCTCACCAGCAGAGCAGGGATGGGCCAAAGCAATTCTCTTCCTACTACTGGAAAAATAATCAGAAGCACAATAGCACATGTATAGCTGACTAAGGGGTAAATAAGGTACTCAGTAAGATACACTGAGGTCTATCTAATAAGACAGATTAAAGCCTATTAATATGAGTAGATTCCCTAAAATAAAAGTCTCATTTTAGATACCCATTAGCACATGTATAGCTGACTAAGGGGTAAATATGGTACTCAGTAAGATACACTGAGGTCTATCTAATAAGACAGATTAAAGCCTATTAATATGAGTAGATTCCCTAAAATAAAAGTCTCATTTTAGATACCCATTAGCACATGTATAGCTGACTAAGGGGTAAATATGGTACTCAATAAGATACACTGAGGTCTATCTAATAAGACAGATTAGAGCCTATTAATATGAGTAGATTCCCTAAAATAAAAGTCTCATTTTAGATACCCATTTGGGATAAGAGTTTTTAAAAACTAACAATATAGTATATACAACTCTAAAATACCTAAAAATACCCCAAGTTCTTGATAATATGCTTTTACACTTTTAAAGTATAATTAAAATCTCAGAATTTTACTGTAAAATGTGCAACAAGAAAGCAATAGATAGAATTTTTTAGTTTCCCTTTGACCATCCTCCAAGGTAATCACAGATAGCAGGTTGATATGTAGTCTTCCAGACCTTTTACTATGTATTTTCAAATATAATATTATAGGTAAAATCCTATTATAACAAGTTTGTTTATAAAAATACTTCCAAGGGATTATTATCAAGAAGTATTTGTTGGGATACAATAATAGTAAAACCAATGTTTTAGGGAACTGTCCCTAAAGTGTGCTACTACAGGATTCAAACTCCCTCCCTGGAAGTCATGTGTATCTTTTAGGACATGCATATTATAGCCATCACACACTATTTCAATCACCTTTCATTCAAATAGTCTCAAAAGATAAAACAAGATAGCTACATGAAACTTCAAATTGGGCTTTTTATTTCTACTGGAAAATTATAACAATATCCCTCAATTTAGTACTTTCCTTCAGTGTTATAGTTCTTTATCTCTCTGGTCAAAATTATGAAAATATTTTTCTTCAGACTAAATAAACTGTAACAAAATTCACTGTCCTAGTTCAGAGTTAGTGGCAAGGAACACAAACCACATCCTTAACCTTGAGAAAGGGTGCTTACTTTACCTGAAACTACTTACTCTATGATTATCTCAGGAAATCTAGAATTTTTCTTTGTTCACACAGTAGGTAATTCAGCAGGAGGGAGCTTACCTGGTTCCAAAGGAATCTCACAGCCTCTTCTTGTACAAATTTTTTAATGCGTTCTTCATCTCTTTCTTTTCGTAATCTACGATAATTCAAAATCCATTACTGATACAAGAAAGGGTGCTTTGAATTGTACTTCTTGTTATGACGAATAAACATATACATTGTAAAGAGATTAATATTCTAATAACGGTCCTTTCCACTTTTAGAATATCTAAGTGAAACTTTAGTTTTAAGCTATGACTCAACATAGAAGGCAAATAAGATGTGACTGAAATTCAGATTATACTGGTTCTACAAAGGATTGCCAGTAATGAAAAATAAAATATTAAATGGCTCTTTATCTGGCCTCAATTTCCCAGCCAAACACACCAAAGAGGCAGGAGCTGCAGAAAGGATCAGGACCACAGCTTGAAACACCCTCTTCTAAGAGACTAGTAGGACTAATCACACCAAATTTCACATCTCTGTCTGCCTCCTGACATATTCCTTGCTATCAACAGACCTTCCCCTCATTCATTAAAGTTTTCACTCTGCGCTCACTGCCCCCCTCTCTGTCCTTAAACTAGTCAGAAACCTAAGGTTCTCTTAGCTGTCCATTATCTCTTAAACTGTCACCCCATTTTGTTCTGAACCTCTGATCTACTTTCTCTAGCCCCCCAAAGCCCTCCTACTGTGCCATGTGGGACTCCCGAATTATAATCAGCAAACTCCCATATACACTCAACCACTGTAGCTCTCTCAAGTGGCAGCTACTTTTTTCACTCATACATCAGGGTCAGCACGTTGCTTCTCACTGCTGTTTACAAATGAGTCTTAACCTTCCTCCTTCAAGAACTCCAGCCATCCTGCTAAATTTCCCAAAACTCTTTTTCAAGTACTGACCTCCCATTATCGGTCCCCATTCACTGAAGGCTCAGCACTAGTCTTTTTCTCTGCCCTGTTCCCCTTGTCATTTCTGGAGCTCTTGACATTCACATGGATGCTCTATCTAACAATAATCCACCCCTCATCACTCATCCTCAGTCCCACTCTAGGCCCAAGCATTTTTTTTTTAACATTTTTATTGGAGTATAATTGCTTTACAATGTTGTATTAGCTTCTGCTGTATAACAAAGTGAATCAGCTATACATATACATATATCCCCATATCTCCTCCCACCCTCCCTATCCCACCCCTCTAGGTGGACACAAAGCACCGAGCTGATCTCCCTGTGCTATGCGGCTGCTTCCCACTAGCTATCTAGTCTACATTTGGCAGTGTATTAGACTCAAGCATTTTGACTGCACCATTTTCGAAAATGATTTCAAGCACCAACACAAACCACTACGTCCAATCCTCCCAGTTCACTTGTTCTTGCCATAATCTGCAACAACCTGGACGACCAATCTTCATCTATGACCACCAAACACATGACCCCTTTCTCTTGTCTTTCCTTCTACCTCGTTTAAATTCTGAGATCCATCATTATAATCATTCCCCTCCCAAATGTCGTCGGCTCCCTGGCCCTTCCCTCTCTCCCCTACCATGTTCACCTGGAAAAAAACCCACTCCTGGCTGAACCATGTCCAAAATCAGAATGGAAGAGCTGAGAGTTGTTGATGAAAATCATACAGTCTGACCTATCGTTTTGCACTTTAAGTTTTTCCTCACCCTGTCCAGTTATCCTCCTCCATTCCCCTTATAAGTTCACTTTTGAGGTGAATACCCCACACCTCATACCTCTCTTAAACCTCCCACATCCTCACCCCTCTCCTCACTTCCAAGTGCTGACCACATCTTGAATGTTATTGGAAAAGGAGAAACAACCATCAGACAGGACTTCCCTATCCCCCACCTTCAAACCTACCACCTTACCTGCTCCTACTTCAGGCTACTCCCTCCACTTGTGCACTGGACCTCTTCTTCTCTCACCTTCTCAAGAACCTCCATCCTGCACTTCTTCTTTCTTTGCTCTGCACCATCAGTTCTTCCTTCCTTATAGAATCATTTCCATCAACACATACACCTACTCTATATCTCCCATCTTTAAAAAAGAATCTTAAGTCCAGATTCTCCTCCGGCAACCACATACTCTCTTCTCCTCCTCACATCAACACTTCCCAAAAGTTGGCTACCCTCACTCTTCACCTCGCATTCACTACTCAATCCTTTCCAAACTGCCTTCATCCCACTACCCACTGAAGCTGCTCTTAAGAAGCTCATTGGGCAGGAAAAGGTTAACTCAACAGGACTAGGGTGTTTGAACCCCGCACATTCTAAAGACAGGACTAGCCTTGACCAGCTCCTGAGAGGTACCCTCCAAGCCCTTGGAATATCCTGCCTGATAAGAGTATCTTTGTACATCTGGGACCTTGGTTTATGCTAACAGTGTACTTTCTGGTGAATACCTGTTTTGTTCACCTGAGAGCCTGGGCCACAATGCATCAGTTTGACCTTGGGTGGGGGCTGAGGTCTGAGTAGTTAAGGTCAGTCACATGGGCACTCAATGCCTAGGTGACTGACCCCCAATAAAAACCCTGGATGCCAAGGCTCAAGTGAGCTTCCCTTGAGGTTCACATACTTCACATGTGTTGTCACACATCGTTGCCTGGAGAATCGAGCCCCATGTGTACAACTGCACTGGAAGAAGACAACGAGAAGCTTGTACTTGGTCTCTCCTGAACTCTGCCCTGTGTGTCTTTTTCCTTGGCTGATTGTAATCTATATCCTTTCACTCTAATAAACCATAATCATGAACATAAAGAATAGCTTTCTTGAGTCCTGTGAGTCTGTTTTGCAAATCATCAAACCTGAGGATAGTCTTGGGGACCCTCAACACAGTCACCAATAACCTCCAGCTGCTAAATCTAACACACAGTTCTCTGTCCTCTTACAGCACCTCTCTTCTCTCCTGAAACACTTCCCTGTTGGAGCTGGGAAACACACTCTCCCTGTTCTCCTACCACTCTAGCTGTCCCTCCTCAGTCTCTTTTCTTGCTTCCTCCTCTCCCACCTGATAGTATTAATAAATACTGCTGGTTACAATACTAATACTCAGAATAAATCTATGAAATCCTAATTTTCCTGAGTTGACAGTCATGAAAACATGTGAGCCATGGAATGAACAAATAATTTCCACCATAGCCCCCAAATTTTAGCCCCATTTAAGTCCCTGCTATTTTCTTTAATTCTTATGTCACCTACTGGGTTCTATGTAGACTTTCTCATCTTCTCATTTTTATACTTAAAATCCAGTTTTTCTACATTTTCTGTACCTTCCGTGTTTAGGTATACAGATGTCCATAAGGCATGCATTCATTCAAAATTTACTGCTATGCTGCATCTATGTTCCAATTGCTGTACTAGAGATGAAGATGCACATGGCAGTCCCTGCGCTCAAGATGCTTTCAGTGTATTGTAGGAGACAAACAAGAGTGGCAACATGGTATGGAAAGTGTCCCGGCCACAAAAGCAGTGATTCAGTGTTCTGAATCAATGCTAAGAATCTGACACTCCCAAACCAACAAAACAGCACCCAAACTGTAAAAGTCCTAAACAGGGACTTTTCACCCACCTCCTTATTTCATCAGTTAGGCAGACAATGTGCTCCTGCATCCGGCGCAGCCGGATTTCATAGCGTACATCTTTAGCTTGTGGGTTGTAGTTTCTGGCATAAAAGCCCCGCCAATAGGCCTGAAGCTTGGTGGCTGCTTCATTCAATTTCTGAAGGGCAATTTTATTTTGTCCCAAAGTAACATATCTGTGGGTTAAAACCCTGCAAGGAAGTTTCTCTGAAGCTGTTTGAGACATGGTTTCTTCACTGTCTGGCTGCGTATGGAAGACATTGTGTCCAACTGACTCAGGAAAAGATGTAAGACTGTGGGTGTCATCCTTTTTGACGGTATTGGTTACTGTTGGCTCAGGACAAGGTAATAGCCCATCTTTCTCATTTACCTCTGTACTGATAGCACTTTTTGTCATCTCAACAGAATTCTCATTTGCAGCCCAAAAAGCCTTTTCCCCTTCCTTATCAGAGCCGCTGTTTTCCGGACATTTCACAGATTCATCTGCAGCACCATCATCTTCTAGGCCCAAGTTAATGTCTTGCAGCCTCAGCTCAACTGTAGGTGATACTGGAGAGAGTCCTGACGCAACTGGCATAAAAGTAGACTCTGAAGAGAGAAGACTACAGTTTAACTTGTCTTCATCTGTCTGGATGTCTTCCAGGTGCAGGTCATTTCGAGAATATCTTGTAGTGTGTACAGAGGCTGGAAAGTTATTCTTAACAGCATATAAATGGTCATCATTACTGCTTATCCCAACCCAAGAATTGACCTGGATGACGGGTTCTAAAAGAATCAACAGAACATCATTTAAAACATTAAATATTTAAAGAGGTGTTTTTTCAGTTGGATCCTTTTAATGAACTCTAATCCCTGAAATATAGTAAAGTGCAATGAAATGCTTTCAGTAATTTCCTCCAATATGCCTGAAACACCAAACCAAATATTTTTAAGAAAATGAATTCTTGCAATGGTCATAAGAATAATCAAAGTACCAGGCTTCTTCAAAAGGTAGCAGTCCTCTGAACATTTTCAGAAATTAGACATATAGTAGTTATATATGTCTATCTGTGTATATACATATAAGATCCAAATGTTCACTTAAGCTAACAAGTAAAAAATTATGAAAACATGTACTTTTTTTGTTTGATGATACCAAACAGATCAAACAACTTGGAGAAAAAGGATCAGAGATCAATTAACTTCTTACCACTTTCCTGGACTACCTGGCAATCTCGAATGGGGCTGGAATGCTCCGGTACAAGGGATGCCCTTGTTTCAACAGGAGCAAGAGAAGACGACTCTTCATTTTGGCTCTGGTTCATCAACTGCCTCTGGTGAAACCTAAAAATCAGTAACATCTGATGTGATTTAATGCAAACCAAAAACAGAAAGCTTTTTCTGCTTCCTTTGAAGGGTAACACTGTCAAAAAGGTAGAAGGTTACAAGTTTTCAAAGTATATACCTTTGAAAGGCAAGAATATAAAATGGGAAAAAGACAGTCTCTTCAGCAAGTGTTGCTGGGCAAGTTGGACAGCTGCATGTAAATCAATGAAGTTAGAACACACCCTCACAGGGGAATTCCCTGGTGGTCCAGTGGTCCCTCCATGCTCTCACTGCCGAGCACCCAGGTTGGATCCCTGGTCGGGGAACTAAAATCCCACAAGCCGCTCAGCACAGCCAACAAACAAACAAACAAACAAAAAAGAACACACACTCACACCACGCACAAAAATAAACTCAAAATGGCTTAAAGACTTAAACATAAGACAAGACACCATAAAACTCCTAGAAGAAAGCATAGGCAAAACATTCTCTGACATAAATCATACCAATATTTTCTTAGGTCAGTCTCCCAAGGCAATAGAAATAAAAACAAAAATTAAAAAATGGGGGGCTTCCCTGGTGGCACAGTGGTTAAGAATCTGCCTGTCAATGCAAGGGACATGGGTTCAAGCCCTGACCCAGGAAGATCCCACATGCTGCGGAGCAACTAAGCCCATGCACCACAACTACTGAGCCTGAGCTCTAGAGCCCGCAAGCCACAACTACTGAGCCCACGTGCCACAACTACTGAAGCCTACACACCTAGAGCCCGTGCTCCACAACAAGAGAAGCCACGACAATGAGAAGCCCGTGTACGGCAACGAAGAGTAGCCCCCGCTCACCGCAACTAGAGAAAGCCTGCTCACAGCAACGAAGACCCAACACAGCCAAAAATTTTAAAATTAATTAATTATTTTTAAAAGCCATAAAAAAAAGGGACCTAATCAAACCTACAAGCTTTTGCACAGCAAAGGAAACCATAAAAAAAATTAAAAAAAAAAACAACAACAAAAGAAAAGACAACCTACAGACTGGGAAAAAATATTTGCAAACGATGCGGCTGACAAGGGCTTAATCTCCAAAACATTCAAACAGTTCATACAACTCAACAACAAAAAAACAACCAACCCAATCGAAAAATGGGCAGAAGACCTTAACAGACATTTCTCCAAAGAGGACATACAGATGGACAGTAGGCACATGAAAAGATGCTCAACATCACTAATTATTAGAGAAATGCAAATCAAAACTACAACGAGGTACCACTTCACATGGGTCAGAATGGCCATCATCAAAAGTCTACAAATAACAGGGACTTCCCTGGTGGTCCACTGGTTAAGAATCCACCTTCCAATGAAGGGGATAGGGGTTCAATCCCTGGTCGGGGAACGAAGATCCCACATGCCACGGGGCAACTAAGCCCATGCGCCACAACTACTGGGCCCTTGCGCTCTAGAGCCTGTGTGCCACAACTAGAGAGAAGCCCAAGCACTGCAACTAGAGAAGCCCACACACCACAACGAAGATCCCACGTGCCGCAACTAAGATCCAATGCAGCCAAATAATAAAATTTAAAATAATAATAAAATTAAATTAAAAATTTTTTTAAATTTTTTAAAAAAGTCTACAAATGACAAATGCTGGAGAGGGTATGGAGAAAAGGGAACCCTCCTACACTGTTGGTGGGAATGTAAATTGGTGCAGTCACTATGGAAAACAGTATGGAAGTTCCTCAGAAAACTAAAAATAGAATTACCATATGATCCAGCAATCCCACTCCTGAGCATATACCCAGACAAAACTATAATTCAAAAAGATACATGTACCCCTTGTTTATAGCAGCACTATTTACAATAGCCAAAACATGTAAACAACCTGAATGTCCATCGACAGATGAATGGATAAAGAAGATGGGGTACATATACACAATGGAATACTACTCACCATAAAAAAGAATGAAATAATGCCATTTGCAGCAACATGGATTCAACTAGAGATTATTATACTGAAGTACATCAGAAAGAGAAAGACATACATATGAGATCACTTGTATGTGGAATCTAAAATATGGCACAAAAGAACCTATCTACAAAACAGAGAGACTCACAGACATAGAGAACAGACTGTGGTTGCCAAGGGGGAGGAGCGGAGGGAGAGAAATGGACTGGGAGTTCCGGGTTGGTAGATGCAAACCATTACATTTAGAATGGATAAACAACAAGGTCCTACCGTACAGCACAGGGAACTATATCCAGTCTCCTGGGATAAACCATAATGGAAAAGAATATAAAAAAAAAGAATGTCTATATGTGTATAACTGAGTCACTGTGCTGTACAGCAGAGATTGACACAACATTGTAAATCAACTCTACTTCAATAAAATAATTTAAAAAAAAAAAGCAGAAAGTATATACCTTTAATAACCCCCAAATTACAAAGTCTCATTTAAAAGCACTGGATAGAAAAGGTTAAGAAACTTATTTTTAAATCACATAGTCAGACACCATCATATGCATATACACGCACAAACCTTCAAAGGCAGGATCTCTGATAAAAGAAATGACTACTAAATGCTTCTAGCTATACCCTTTTTTTTTGGCCGCGCTACACGGCTTGTGGGATCTTAGTTCCCCAACCAGGGATTGAACCTGGGCCCTCCCCAGTGAAAGTGTGGAGTCTTAACTACTGGACCGCCAGGCAATTCCCAAACTATACTTCTTTTTTTTTTTTTTTTTTAATTTTTATTTATGTTTGGCTGAGTTGGGTCTTCGTTGCCGCGTGCGGGCTTTCTCTAGTTGCAGCGAGCGGGGGCTGCTCTTCGTTGCGGTGCGCAGGCTTCTCATTGTGGTGGCTTCTCTTGCTGCAGCGCACGGGCTTAGTTGCTCCACGGCATGTGGGATCTTCTCGGACCAGGGATAGAACCCACATTCCCTGCATTGGCGGCGGATTCTTAACCACTGCACCACCAGGGAAGACTCCAAGCTATACTTCTTAATGTTAGTATTTTAAAACCCATATGAAACACCCATATTAAGGGACAAACGCAGTTTTTTAAAATCCCACTCTCCCATGCTGCTTGGCTCTCCGCACTGAAGAAATGATTAGCAATGCAGTTGCTGGGGAGCAAACTGGACTGCACTGCAAGGTTCGGTTCCCCTACAGACTGCTGCAGTGACAAGTGGCCCAAGTGCCCAGAAATGTGGGCCGCAGCACTCGCCTCAGTCCTACTAACCCTGCAGGAAAGAGTCAGAGGTATTTTCACTTGTGAATTCATCAGCCACTACAGATAAATGGGCTCACCTCTGCTTGCTCAGAATCTTCTCTAGTTTGGCATCCTCTGCAGTTTGAAGACCCAGCGTAGAAGTGAGAGGACAGACTGTAGCCAGATACTGGACAAGCTGGATGTGCTGGCCAGGCCGATATGCTCTCCCCTTGCCTTGACTATACAGCCATTCAGCTTTTAAACTGGAATTGAGGGACATAAAGAAGAAGGGATGGCACTAGGGTAGACAAGATACATTTTTAAGCAATAATGACTCTTCCTTCTTAATTTACCTTTATAGCATCCTTGGATATTATTCATAAATAAAATTCACTCAAGTTAAAAAGAAAATCTATCCTTCTGATTCATTCTCCTTATTATTACAATGTTTTAAACCTTTTTTTTTTTGCTTAGGAGCACTTCCAAAGATTTGTACTAATGGCTCCAAATATTTTAAAATTATTTTCAAAGAAGCAATGAATAGTCCCTCCATTCACTATCAAACTGAAGTACCTAAATACATAAATTGTGTTTAAATCCATTAGTTCATAATGATAGTTTTTTTTTTTAAAGCTAATTGGTCACAGCTGAAGGATGCTAGTGAACTACCAACTCATTATTTTTAAAAACTGGTAAATAAAGGAGACAAATTAAATATTATTAATTCTACCTTTCCTATATAAACTATACCAATGACCAAATAGTTACTTCATAGAAGTATTCCAGCTAATAAAAAAATTAATGATAGAATTAAAATTTCACCATTTTGCAACTCATTTACTTCATAGAAGTATTCCAGCTAATACAAAAATTAATGATAGAATTAAAATTTCATCATTTTGCAACTCTCAATGAATTAATGGATTTAGGCACTGATCATTAATAGCTACTCCTAACACAAGAGACAACCAGACACCACGTGCCTCTCAATAGAACCCACAAAGTAGTCCTTCCCCCAACAAAAATCGGATCAAACCTCCATATCCAACTACCAATTTACAGGAAATACAGAAGGAGAGGAGTATGCCAAAGGACACGGAGACACAGCAATTGGCAAAATAAGCACAGTGGGACACTCTATAGGACAAATAATCTGATTTCTTCAACAACCAAAAAAAGAGAAAAGAAAGCAAAGAAAATAAAAAGAGGAGGGACCCATAGAGAGATTTGAGAGCATCATCTTGGACCTCCAGCCAAGTCGAGCCTTCAAACGACTCCTGCCCCCTGTGATCTCACCACAGGATCCCAAGTGAAAACTACCCAATCAGCACAGCCAACCCATGGAGCATGCAATGACAATACACTTTTAAAACACTGAAAAAGAGAGCAGGAAAGAAATTTATTTAATATATCAACCAATTACAATATATGGCCTTATTTGGATCCTGTTTCCAAAAATCCATTACAAAACTGCATTTATGAGGACTACTGGAAATGTAAGCACTTAACTAATATCTGGTGTTATTATGGAATTCTTGTTGAATTTTTTGATAAGTGATAATAGTATTGTAGTTATTTCTTTAAGAGTCCTTATCTTTTAGAGATGAAATTATATGTAATCTGAGACTTGTTTCAAAATAATACAGGAAAAGGGGGCGTGGGTGAAGGTATAGATGAACAAAGTTGGCCATGAATTGAAAACTGCTGAAGTTGGGTGACAGATTCATGGCAGGTCATTACACTACTGTTTACTTTTGTAATATGTTTGAATTTCTTTTTAATTAACATGCTTTTGCCTCAATTTTATCATTCTCAAATCTGCCCATCAACTTGAATTTAAAGTTGCATCATTTTGGCATACTTTGTTTCTCTGTACACCATTTAACTCAGCATTGCAAATAGTCTGAAAATCACTTCCAACCCACAACCATTTTCTTCAATCTTCATATTAAGGTATCCACATTAGGCAAAAAACTGTATAGTCCAAAACTGTTAAGCCACCCCAGATGTATTATAGACTGAAAAGAAAATGGTTCTTTTGATAGCTGGTTAAATAGTGCAGAAGAGTCTTGGTGCAGTAAAATGAGTTTAGTTTTCTATGATGTGCCAGTGTCACAAGAAAGGAGAAACTGTTTTCTAACAATGAGATATAAAGTATGCCAATCATTAACTGAAGTCATGTAACAATAAAAATTTTAATACACTTAATAAAAATAATTAGAAGTATTTCTTCCATAGACACATTCCTGTGGATTAAATAAAGCTCATTCAGGATCTTCATGAACTCTACTCTAAGTTTCCATAAGTTCTCCTGCCAAGCAAATGGTTTGTTGAGAGGCTGTCCCTAAAAAAGGTCCATTAATAGAGGACAATCCCCAACTTTAATAATAGCTAGCAAGCGACATTTCCAGGTTATAGATGGTTTGTAGTTTGGGAGGAAAGAAAAGTGAAAGTAAAAGGATACAGAAGGAGGCTCAGGTATTCCACAGTTTAAGTGTGTGAGGTGAACCACGAACTGTGGAGTATCAACTACTGTAAGATCTGTTTTTCTGCCTTTGCTTCACATTCATCAATAAACACACCATTACACAAGCTTATTAATCCACACAATATTTTCTTAGGTAAAAAAAATCTCTGCCCATTCAAAGACAAAATTAAAATTAATTCAGCTCTAACATATTAATTTCAAATCACTGGAATATGACTTTTCTCTTGAAATTAAAGGAACAGTCTACATTTTATAACAGGGATAGCAACTACTGAGAGAATTTAAAACTGCTCTTTCACCTAATTAAAAAAAAAAAAAAAGGAATAATGGATGAAATGATATCTGGTATTTGCTTTTAAAATATCCTAACCAAAAAAAAAGTGCAGGATAGATGAAACGAGATTGGCAAAATGCTGATAACTGTTGAAGCCACATGGTGGGTATTTAGGTGTTCATTATGTTACTCTACTTCTGTATATATTTTAAACATCCTTTCAAAAAAAGAAACATCTCCAAAATTCTGCTCCCTAAATTCTGATCTGTAAGCAACAGAGGTGTAGCTTGGTACTAGGTCCTATAAACAGTAAAACAGAGATTGAAAACAAATTCAGAAAGAACTCCAAATACTGAGGTGTTACACAAAGGTCCTTCCCCAGGTGTGCTTCTCTCTGAGAAAACCCTCAGCCAAAGCACCACAGCGGTGGGTGACTGCTCAAGTTACTTTTTTGGGTGACACACACACTCAAGATCTGGTTACCCAAGGTCATCAGGGAACTTGGGACACTTTTCATCATGGAGAAAATATTTAACTTGGTTGTTCTTAGCAAATAACAGGCTGAGTAGATACAAAAACTAGAAATTCCTTCCTGCCTATCCTTCAGGGCAATTCCAAGGTTGACCAGGAAAATGCTGGAACACTACTCAGGCTACCCACTGATTTTTCAGTCAATAGCTCTCCCTTAGAATACTTCCTCCCTCCAAGACAAAATACTTCCAGAGTTGTTTTAAAACATGGGAGCACTATTTACAGACTACACAGTTGTCTCAGACATCAACTGCAGCAGCATTTTTCTCAACCACCTAGGTTCT
The DNA here is from genome assembly GCF_965194825.1 of Balaenoptera physalus. Taxonomy (NCBI): domain Eukaryota; kingdom Metazoa; phylum Chordata; class Mammalia; order Artiodactyla; family Balaenopteridae; genus Balaenoptera; species Balaenoptera physalus. The sequence continues at coordinate 97,121,600 of NC_138891.1, forward strand.
CTGGTTTGAATAGAACTCTATTTACCCACTCTTCTATGCACTGACATTTGGGTTGTTTCCCAAATGTCCCACATAGTTCCCAAATGTTTCGAGCTATTATGAATAAGGCTGCTACGAACATGCTTATATACATGTTTTTTGGTAGACATAAGCACCTATTTCTCTAGGGTATATACCAGAAACCAAACTGCTGGGTCATAGTGTATTTATAAGTTCAACTTTAGTAAATACTGCCAGTTTTTCAAAATGGCTGCACCATTTACACTCCTAGAACAGTGTATGAGAGTTCTAATTGTTCTACATACTCATCAATACTTAGTATTGTCCATCCTTTTAATTTTAGCTACTCTGGTGGGAGCTGGTTGATTTGAAGCCTCCATAATAAACGAGGAAAAAAATAATCTTTCTGAATTATCAAAAAAATCAATATAGTGGTTATCTCTAGTGGGGAGGGGAGTTATGATGAGAGTGGGGCAAAGGAGATCTCTGGAGTGCTGGTTTTGTTCTAGTCTTATTTTCAGTGATGATTATATGGGTATTTTTAAATATTACGTTTGAACTATTTCTGAATTATATCATACTGTGAAAATTTTTTTTTAATGTGGGGGGAAAAAGAATCTGTCCGAGAAAGGGTTGCTATTATGCTACACTCCCACCTCTTCCTTCCTCCCATACTTTAGTGTAGAATAACCCCAGAGAGAGAGAGGCTACCCAAGTAAAAGTCCACTCTTCCCTACCTCTTGAAGAATCTGAAATTAAACATCTACAAAACATTACAGAGAAAGTTCCAAAAAAATACAAATTCACCTTAAAGTCACTTGGATTAAAACCATTTCCACAGTATAGAAACATAGCCTTTGCATTATTATTCATCTATTCAACAGATATCTTCTGCTTTTTAACACTAGCTTTAGTTTCTACAAAACTCTTCAATCCCCAGTCCCTATCCTTAAGTAATGATGACAGTTATCATTTATTAAGCATCTACTGTCTGACCAGTATTATGCTATATCCATTATCTTTAGTTCTCATAGCATCCTTGAAAGCTAGGTAGTTTTAGCCACATTTTACAGATGAGAAAACTAAGGCTCAGAGAAGTTATGGAACTTGTCCAGGCCACATTGCTAATGGGCGGCAGGGAAAGATGTGAAGCTTTCTCTTGTCTCTCCTGACCAGGTCTCATTCTCTTCCCAGGTCTCTCTTTATACCAAACCCTTACCTCTGCCCATCTCACCATGCTGCTGCCATATATGAAAATGTTGCCAGTCCTACTCCCACAGAGAAATCTGATAACGTCTTTCTTTCTATTAAAGGAAGATCCAGAGAAGATAATCCAAGTAAACCCATATTCCAGCTTTAGAATTACCCACAGTTTGAAATAAAATAAGGTATCTGAATACAAAGCAACACTCACTGCAGGAAAAAGGAAAAGCCACACTTTTTTGTAGGCAAACCAGAGCTGACATACGTCCCGCACCCTACACCAGCACCACCACTATGTAGCTCCTGGTTGCCATTCCTCACTGCCCCACACCCTGTACAGCAACTAGATGAAATAGCAGGCAGAAAGAAAAGGAAAACCCTGTCAGTAATCTACCATTCCTTCTCCCGTCGGGAAACCCCTCAAGCGACTATCAATCTGTAGAACAGAAGGACAAAAACAGCGAGGAAGAATGTATGTGTTGAGTCCATGAATGCAGGTGTGTACGCAGTGAAAGGAAGAAGAGAAATGAGGCAGAGTGAAGAGAATTAAGTCATCTTGACTCTCACTATCCTCTCTAAATCCACCCCTTCTTGTCCACAACCTAGTTCCTTACCTCCCCTAAAGCTCTGATTCTACTGATCATGCGCCAGCGTCCAGAAGACCCCATCATGCAGGGGTCCCAGCTCCAAGCTGCAGAAACCATCAAAGATCTAGAGAAGGGGGAGTTCCCACTTCTGCTGTTTCACAGGTAGAAGGTGAGGACCCATCAGCATGTCTGCTACCAGTTCCAAATTGGAACTCTGCACGCATTTTCCCAAGGTCACTGTTATAAAGAGTAGTTGGGTACTAAGGTATTATTAATACCGCCTTTACAATATGATGGACAGAAGCTTTTGTGGGATTGATCTGAAATTCTACACAGCATCTATAACACAGTTTCTATATAGAAATGCTCCAAGCCCCAAACAATCGATTAAAAAAAGAATTTTTAGAAATCAATTTGTTGTATCTTGGGCAAGAAGTTAAACTCACTAGCCCCAACCTCTTAAGGTTGATATTTATTTCTTATCCTTTTTTAGAAAGGATAAAAAATCCTAAATGAACAGCACAGAGTCTGCTATATGATGGTACGAATGATCTTAATTTCTAAATGCACATTTCAAGAAATATTCAGTTTATTAATCTGTAGTAAGCTAGAAATGGGCCTTTCAATTAACTTCCATGATAAATGTGATGTTACAGAGGTCACGTTCACCTTTCCTTCTGCGAAATCACATATCCATCTAGGACTCTGAGGTTTAAGCACCAGCTGACGATGTATGGCCGATAGTCGAACCCTGGAATGGAAGGTGTTGCCATCACACAAGGATTGTTCATGATCGACAACTGTTCCAGTTCAGTTAAAGATGCCAGAAAAGAGATCTGGAACAAAGGACATCTTTGATGAATGAAATGGACTACTCAGTGTCAAGCGCAGGGCTTCCACTGATTACACATCTTTGGCAGTTTGAGAATGTAACAATTTCCCTCTTGTTTTAAAAAGTGACAAGTAACACTCTTATATTATCCACTGACTTCCAAAATTCCAACAATATGGCCATCTGTCCTTGCTGCACAAAGTCCCTTAGAAAGCACTGTTTCCTAGCAAAGAGAACCCTATTTTGAAAATATAACAGCAGCCAGAAAAAGGTGCACAGTGTACCTTATTAACCCTGTTAATGTACATGTCCCTCTACCAACAATTACTTCCCAATGGAGTGCTAAGTACAGCATTACAAATGAAATTGTCTTAATAACCCACTGACATTAAGTAAAAGTAGAAAGAAAAATAATGGTCTTCTAGAGCCAAGTGTTTCATCCTGATAACAGTTTCTTCCAAGATGTTCACAGTCTAAAGTGAGCTCACAACCCTTTCCTGCATCTCTCCTGACTTTCCAGCTTCCCAGATCCCATAAGATACCCTCAAATTTTACCTCATTTAAGTCCCGGATTTCATTTTCTGCCAAAGAAAGTATAGCAAGACATCTGGGTAGATAAGCAGGTGCCATTCTAAGAGAGGTGATGATATTTCCATGTAAAAGTAGGGTCTTGAAAGTAAAAAGAAAATGCATTACAAATGAAAAGATTACAAATAAATTGGTCTATTTTGATAAAACCAAAATGGTGTGTACAAACATGAAGTGATCTGTTTTATTTTACTTCTCATCACACACAAATCAAAGACTGTTAATGCTGTAAGGGTCCTACGTGGTCTTCTGGTCCAACTCTCCTTTTTCACATCCACATTCTAAGCTCAAGAAAGTTTAAAGACTTGTCCAAGAACATATGCTTAGTGTAGGCATGTTGTGAGATTTAAGTTATTAAAACTTGAGCAATTTCCAACATACTTGCTCATTTCCTTTTAAAACATCAAAACAGGGGGTGAGAAAAGTGAAAGAAAACATTCATTAAAACAATCAGGTATAAAGCAAATTTTCCGAGAGAGAGATAACCCACAAACCAAAATTTGCAATTATATTCTCTTGGTAACTTAAAGCTTGAGGAAGGTTGAATGTTCTTAGAGATGGTGCTGACTCAAATTAAGTCAGCAACAATGAAGAATAAAGCAAATACTCCCAACACCCAGGAATTTTTTTTTTTTTTTTTGGCTGCATTGGGTCTTCATTGTTGCATGTAGGCTTTCTCTAGTTGCAGTGAGTGGGGGCTACTCTTCGTTGCAGTGCACAGGCTTCTCATTGCGGTGGCTTCTCTTGTTGCAGAGCACGGGCTCTAGGCACGCAGGCTTCAGTAGTTGTGGCTCTCAGGCTCTAAAGCGCAGGCTCAGTAGTTGTGGCACAAGGTTCAGTTGCTCCAAGGCATGTGGGATCTTCCTGGACCAGGGATCAAACCCATGTCCCCTACATTGGCAGGTAGATTCTTAACCACTGCGCCAGCAGGGAAGTCCCAACACCCAGGATTCTGATAAGGTAATCATGCCTCCATTCCAGAAAAAAAAAGTTCAATCAATTTTAGTTCGTTTGAATTCTCTTAGTATCTGGATACATCAAATTGCTTAGAATAATTGTTGCTAAAAATGATTTCTGCTAACAATATAGTGAAATTTGAGCTAATAATACTGTTTCTAAGGTTAATGAATTCATCTGATGATAATAATATCCAATGGAGCAAAAATATGGAAAAAGCCTACACATGTTGAAGCTGTGGTGCCAACTGTTACTTATTTCAGTGGTCCCCAACCTTTCGGCACCAGGGACCAGTTTTGTGGAAGACAATTTTTCCACAGACCAGGGTGGGGGTGGGGGGGGGGTGTGGGCGGGATGGTTTGGGGATGATTCAAGCGCATTACATTTATTATGCACTTTCTGTTATTATTATGTTGTAATATATAATGAAATAATTATACAACTCACCATAATGCAGAATCAGTGGGAGCCCTGAGCTTGTTTTCACTTGCCACTCACTGATAGGGTTTTGATATGAGTCTGCAAGCAATTGATTTATTATGGTCTCTGTGCAGTCAAGCCTCTCTGCTGATGATAATCTGTATTTGCAGCCGCTCCCCAGCATCACTGCCTCAGCTCCATCTCGGATCATCAGGCATTAGATTCTCATAAGGAGCACACAACCTAGACCCCTCGCCTGAGCAGTTCACAGTAAGGTTCGCGCTCCTATGAGAATCTCATGCCACCGCTGATCTGTCAGGAGGCGGAGCTCAGGTGGTAATGCAAACGATGGGGAGCGGCTGTAAATACAGATGAAGCTTTGCTCGCTCACCTGTCGCTCACCTCCTGCTGTGCGGCCCGTTCCTAATGGCCCAGGGGTTGGGGACCCCTGACTTATTTGATTGCATTCCCCTCTATAAAAAGTGCTACAGGCCACAGATTTTTAAAATTAAAGTGAGGTTAATTTTGATAATTTAGTAATATCTATTACCTAAAAAATAGCAATCTTGAGTGTCAAAAAAACAAAGTCAAGTTCAGGAATGTTTACTCTCAAGCCCACCAACATGTTATGTACTATATAACTGAAGCTGCTAACGTTGGCTGATTGGGCATGAAGGGAATTTCATCATGTTTGTTGGATGGTAAATAAGAATTAACCTTAACTACAACAACCAGTTTTAGTTAAAGTAAATCAATTATAGAAATTAACAACAAAAAGTTCCATACTTAATTTCTGATACTCTAATAGAATTTTTATCATAATGAACACTATCTGTTCTTCATAACAGCAGGCTGATTTTAGATCAATTAGGTTACTTTCTCTTGGTATTTTAGTATAAAATTTCAGAAATGACATTGAAAACACACTTACTTTCAGTGATGCCAATTTAGATAGATCACCTATCTGGGGTATGTTATTGTCTGATAAATCGAGGTGTTGAAGAGCTGTGCAGCTATTGATTTGTTCCATGGCCTATTACAAGAAAAGGATCACATTATTTCACGCACATGAAATCAAAAAATGAAATTCTTCCCTACTTCCTGTGGCTGAGCCTCTTGCCTCCTGTGCGCATTATCAGAAGCAGAGGAGCAGGGCTTAGCAAGAGAAAAAAGAGGCAGTGCCAACAGAATCTGGCATATTGCTATATAGCTAGTTTCTACCTTCATTATCTCTCTAAGAGTAGAGTCAGATATTTACAGCTTAAAGAAACTTTTAGTGATGACACGTGACAGTTGGTATAACATAGAGTTTACAAGTTAACAATGGAGCCAAACTGCCTGGATTCAAATCCTGGCTCTGCAACTTCCTGACTGTGTGACCTTAGGCAAGTTACTCAACTTCTCTGTACTTCAGTTTCCTCATCTGTATAATAAGCATAAAGACTGTACCTACCTTATTGGCTGTCATGAGATTGAATAAGTTAAAACAGTTAAGGTGGTTAGAATAATACTTAGCATATAGTACATACTCAATAAAAGTCAGTTATCATCATTTAATCCAGTTCCCTTACTTAGCATATCAAAAAATAAAACACAGAAATATTTATTAACTTACCCCAAATTATAGAGCTACTAAGTGGTGGAAGCAGGACTAGAATCCAGATCTCCTGACTTTTAAAACAGTATATTCTCCACTGTACCATTAAACATGTACATAAAACTTAATTCAGCATGAATTTTCAAAATGAGATTTTCTTTTTCTGTTTATGTTAACTGAAATTACCTCTGGGGAATGGGAGTGGATACTTTCACTTTTTATTCGATTTATTTCTATACTGCTTAAATTTCTTTTTCACAGCAAATACTTTTGTGAAGTAAAAAAAAAAACAAAAACAAAAAACCTAATTACTTAAAAAAAAAAAAAGAAAGAAAGAAAGAAACAATTCACCTTGAGATTATTTCCTGTCAAATTCAGCCATTCCAAATGTACTAGCTCCTGTAGGCCTTCCACACAGCCAATGCTATTATGAGGCAAATTAAAGAAACAATTCACCTTGAGATTATTTCCAGCCAAATTCAGCCATTCCAAATGTACTACCTCCTTTAGGCCTTCCACATAGCCAATACTATTATGAAGCAAATTAAAGAAACAATTCACTTTGAGATTATTTCTGGCCAAATTCAGCCATTCCAAATGTACTAGCTCCTTTAGGCCTTCCACATAGCCAATGCTATTATGAAGCAAATTAAAGAAACAATTCACCTTGAGATTATTTCCGGCCAAATTCAGCCATTCCAAATGTACTAGCTCCTTTAGGCCTTCCACATAGCCAATGCTATTATGAGGCAAATTTAACACCCGGAGTTGGGTCAGTTTGGCCACACCCATCATCCGCACCAGCCGATTATTAGCCACTGACAACTGTGTAAAGAAAACATACCATTATTCTTAGGAGTAAAATATAAATATTACTTTCACATTAGGGTGGTTAAAAAGATTTATTTATATGGCCCAACATTCTCAAATATACAAACCCAATTTGTACTTTTCACATATATTGTCTAAAAATTCTGCAGTGCAACTATTAGTTTGTTGTTGTTGTCATTCCTAAGCAGTGGAAAATACAGATAAAGCTGAGCAATCAGACCTCCTCCAACTACTAAAAGAAAACATCTTTAACACAGCAACTACTTGAGAATGTAAACTCCACAATAACAGAGTCCTTTCACTATCTCCATCAAAATCTAGAACAGTACCAGACACATAAGGGCCCAATAAACATTTGTTGAAGGAATGAATTAATCAACTCTTTACCCCCACCATGAAATAAAAGGTTATCTTAACAACACAATATTTTGCCAACATAAAATGTTTTCTTTTTTAACAAATGCTCTTTTTTCTAGTCTACTCTAAAGGTAGCAAAAATGTGTTCATCTTCAGGAGAAATTTAAAAAGCATCACTTAATAATCATCATGTAAAAATTAATTTTTTAAATTTTTTCTTAAATTATTTTATTCATTTATTAAATAAATTTATTTTAGTTATTAAAAGTTTTAAAAATTTAAGGCAATATTTACTGCTTTCTAGGCTTGCAGAGTTACTTTTTGTTATCTTACTCTTTTATTTTGTATAATAATAAACTGATCTTATATAGCTATTTTCCCCACATAGCAATACCTACCTGTATTAAACGTTTGCATTTCTCAAGATTTTCCAATTTAATAATCTGATTTTTATCTAGAATCAAAGTATGAATATCAACTTCATAGGGTAAGTTTGGACTTAATTTCTGTAGCCCCTGTCCTGACCAATTGACCACTGATCCTTGAAAAGAGAAGGGAAACTGTTAGAAAACACAACTACAACAGCTGAGCATAGGGATAAAATTATACTCATAAAATCTTATACATTTAGAGTTAGAAAACACTAGAGCATAATAAATATCAAGCTTTAAAATCTAAAGCAATCGATTTCTAAGTGACTACAGATTGAAATTATTCATTTTCCTTTAGAAATATCAAATTATACCTAGATTTGTGATATTCTAATCAAGTTTCTTTTCTTTCTTTTTTTAAATTTATTTATTTATTTATTTATTTTTGGCTGCATTGGTCTTCGTTGCTGCGCATGGGCTTTCTCTAGTTGTGGTGCGTGGGCTTCTCATTGCGGTGGCTTCTCTTGTTGCACAACACAGGCTCTAGGGTGCCCAGGCTTCAGTAGTTGTGGCTCACGGGCTCTGTAGTTGTAGCTCGCAGGCTCTAGAGTGCAGGCTCAGTAGTTGTGGTGCATAGGGCTTAGTGGCTCCACGGCATGTGGCATCTCCCTGGCCCAGGGCTCAAACCCGTGTCCCCTGCATTGGTAGGCAGGTTCTTAACCACTGCGCCACCACAGAAGTCCCTCTACTCAAGTTTCTTTGATATAATACTTTGGAATTCTTCACATTTAAATGTGAACTATTACTTCCATATTTTGTGCCTAAGTAATGACAGTATTTTTTAAATGTAACTAATCTTTTGATAGAGACCAACCTGCTTACAACCTATCAGTATATCCTAAAGTGCCCAAACTATTTTGAAAATCAAAGTATAGTTAATGTATCTACAAAATGGAAATAATATACCTGATTCATTAAATTGATGTGGGGATGAAAAGAGAAACCATATGAACAGCACTTAGTCCCATTCCTGGCACACAGAATTCAATAAAGTAATTTGGTATATTTAACAGACGTTCAAATCCTGGCTCCACTAAGCTAATCACTGTGGTATCTTGGGCAAGTTATTGATCTCTTTTGGGCTCACTTTTCTACCCTGTAAGATGGGAATGATAATAATACCTGCCTTATAATGTTGTTCTACAGAGAAAATGAGATAATTAAAAAAAAAAAAGGCACTAAGAACATAGTCTTGCTCATATAAAAAGTGCTCTATAAATGTTAACTGCTATTATTAACAGTACATTGCCATGGTGGGCTGGAGGTGGAATTTAAGAGCTGCAGATAGATTTGTGATATCTATCACAGATAGATTGTGCGGGGGGGAGGGCCAGAGAAACTGCCAATTTCAAATTTCTACCCAGATTAAGATTACTGCTGGAAATAATTATGCGAGATTGCTCTCCTGAAGGGTTTCAACCAACGTTTTTCCACTGTCTAATGGCTTCTAGCATTTGGGGCGGGGAGGAGGGGGGGTCATTCGATTCTGAGAATTTGGTGAAAGCTATATACCGTCCCAGGAAAATGCATAGCCTTTGCACACAATTCAAAGGGATCAAGAGACCTCTTAGACTCTCCCTCCTAGATAATGAGCCCCAGACCTAAGCGGTGGAGACGGGCCTTCACCCTCAGCCCTGACCCTGACCCAGAGCCTCCGAACCGTAACCAAAACAAAGGAGCTCCGCTCACACAGCACCTACAAAAGCACCCACACCCCGGGTTCCGCTGGGCAGAGACCAAGCTATACCCCAGGACCCGGTCTGCAGAACAAGGGGTGGAGAACCGTGGGCTCTGGATAACCCCCAGATTTTATCACGGCCACCAGACACTTCCAGGAAAGGGTCCAACGTCAATCTAGAGAGCTGTGTTTGAGACAGGGTGTTCTTGAACGTTCTAGGAATCCACGGGAAAGGGGGAGATCCTGCAGCTTTCACTTAGGCACCCAGAATTCAAAGTAAACATCCAAGAAAGGTTACCGCGGCCAGAAACCCACCGCCCAGTCATCCTCAGGAGCGCGGGAGCAGCGCGAAGGTCTCTTGGGGCTTGTAGTCCCCCGCTTGGCCCTCGCCGCGACGCCGGAGAGCCAGGCAGCGCCCAGGGGACTACAACTCCCAGATGGCAGCGCGCCTCCCCGATGCCCACAACCCCACATCAAAAGAACTGGTCCAGAATTGCACCCCTAAACCCAGTCTTCTTCTCTCCACCAGGCAACTATAACTCAGTTCTATGGAGTAAACCTGGGGACCCAGGGGTGGGGATCGCCTTACCTTCTCCAAGAGGCAAAGCCGCGTCGACGCGCGCCACCGTCATACTTCCCGCTTGCTAATAATACCAAGCAACCGTCCTCCGACTGCTCGGTGGAACTCGTAGTCGGGAGGAAAAAGCCAGAGACTACAGCTCCCAGGATGCACGGCACCCAAACGGCCCAATTGGCTGCCTGCAACTAACGATGCGAAACCCGGGTTAGAATCTGAGCCAAAGTGAGTTTGGGAACCGGGTCAACTCCCTTGTTTGGCAGACAAGCAGGCTATTGTTAAATGATCATTTCACTCTCTTTTCTAGGTGTTTTCGAAATTTGACACTTTTACCATCGGGATGATTGTAAGGTCACTACTCAATACAGACCGAATTTGAGGACTCATTGCTAGAGACTTCTAGCAATGGGGGCTGTCCCTTCTTTTGACAATTCTGAATAAGTGAGAGTGTTCAACTCTGCTATAGGCGATTTTGTGAGATAGTCAAAATAGAAACATTTTATTTGAAAATTTAGCTTAAGCATGTTGAGATAGAAGCTTTTATACAGTATTTTTAAGTGGTTGTTCTTGAATAGTTAACAGAACTTTAGACCTGGGAGTATATTTAATAGGTATAAACCCAGAATTTTTCCAGAGAGTATACAAAAGAAGTTTACAGTACAGTCTCCAAACTCAAAAATTACACTGCCTTGCTGGAGAGGAGTTCATAGCTATATCAAAAAGCTTACAGTTTTGACACAACTATTACATTCTAACTAGTGTGATTGTAGCAATGAACTCAATAAGCTTTCAGGGAATGGAGAAAGAAATAGAAACTATAATCTTCAGAGAAGATTTGAAGGAGGAAGTGAAACGGAGCTAAAGCTTAAAAGATGGGTAGACTCTAAACAGCTCAGGATTATATAGAAGACGAAAAGACAGTACAGGCTGCAGGTGGAGGCAGGTGGTAATGAAACTAACCTGATAGCACCACACAATGTAGAAAGGGAGCTTCCAATTTCTACTGCCCACTCCTTCATTCCCTCTTATTCTGAATTCCCCTCTTTCTGAAACAGCAGTGTCCAAAATCTCTGATAATTTCTGTTTGAACAAAATCCCCATAACTCATGCTTCTAGGTTTCCAGGCAATTGATTCTGTGAGCATTCCCTCCTTCCTGAGTCCTCCTCCTCTCTGACTACACCTGCTTCAATTCTTTTTTTTTTTTTTTAACTCTGTTTCCCACTGTTTTAGTCTGAAGACAAATTTCTTAACTCTGAAGAGGGAATTAAGACTAGGAATTTTTTTTCTTCTAACCAAGAGACCCCTTACCTAGAAAGTACAGTCTTACTATATAGGTGTAAGAACAAAGCAAGCCTAAATTCTGTCTCCTACTAACCTTTGTTCCCTGGAACAGCTGGTGAGGACTGAGGCGAGTCTCCAGCTCAGGGAGAGAGAAAGGGTTTACAATTCTCTCCAATTTTGCAGGGTAATGACTTGGGAGCGGTGGTGGGGGTGGGGGTGGTCCTGGATGCCCAGAAGGTACCTGAGGAGCACAGCTACCTGCAAGTTTACATCAATAGCAGAACCAGAGTTTTGTCTGGTTTGTCTGACCTGGGATCCTGAGGAAAGGGCCAAAGGATTCTCTTCATGGGGTTAACTGAGTATAGTCATAGCTCTTAGAGTGGCCACAGATCCTGGGCACAGTCCCACATGCCCAAGTGCGCCAGCATCCCTTTAAAATCATACCATGGAAACTTTTGTGCTTCAGATACAGCTTTTGCATCTAAAATCAAATTGCTACACTTTAACTAAATTGCTTCATTTTGTGTATATGTTAAACCCTGCACTGCACACTCTGATCAATTTCCAATCAGCCTACTAACCAACACCATGAACTTCTCAACAAGGTAGCATTTTTTGGCAGGCTCAGGCCCCACAAGAAAGACTTTCCCTCCTGTCAGCACAGTGTACTTGATCTCTGCAACAGCTGATACCCCTGACTCATCTTTCCCATCTCTAATTCATCTGCCCACTGCTACTGGCATGATCTAAGTAAAACAACTTTTATCATATTAATCCCCTCCTCAAAAACTTCCCTCTTGAAATTCAACTTTCCAGGGCAACCATAATCTGGCCTCACCCTACTTCCCACCATTCATTCCACTAGTTTTCACTTGGTGCTTTTGACTGAGGGAATGACAAAATGATACTTGTGTTTTAGAAAGGTTAAACTGCTCATGAAACAAGGATGAATTGAAAAGTAGAATAGTGGCAGGAAGGAGACTGTTGTAATAGTGGATGGTAACCTTTAACAGAGCAGTTTCAGGAGAGTATTATGTACAAGTTTAGATAACATGAAGTTAAGAGACTAGGTAGACAGAAAACTGGAACAACATTTTGGATAGTGCAATTTATCTTGACAAAATAAAGGAGATTTTCTAATTAGGATGAAATCTTATGTTTGAAAGAAGTAAATATAATAATAACTTTGAAGTTTTAAAGTTTTAAAACTAAGAAGTTATTAATCTAAAGAATTTTGACACTAAAGATTTTGGAAATGTGCCTTTTTTTTACAATAAAGTATTTTATATGATTTATGTGATTTTTTTGTGATTTATATGAAGGTTTAGGTGTACAAAATCAAAAGTTTTCTTCTCTGGTTAGTATTCATTGGTAGACTCTTATGGTCCTGCTCTCTTATCTATGACCTGTGACATGGATGGAGAGACTACCAACTGTGAAAAAACAGTTCATGGGTGTCAATGAAAAAATTAATCAACAGTCAACCTAAGAAAGAAGTGGAAAATTTTATTCCAGTCAACCTGATGATTGTAACCCAGAAAGCTCTGAGGACTATTCTGTCCATTAGAGGTCAAAGCATGGTTATGTTGCAGGAAGGGGGACCTCTTCCAGGGCCTGAGAGAGGGCTCTTGTCTAACACTTGGAAATGAATTGTCCGAGGAGACAGACATGCTGACAAAGCAGGAGACTTTATTGGGAAGGGGCACCCGGGTGGAGAGCAGGAGGGTAAGGGAACCCAGGAGAACTACTCTGCCATGTGGCTCGCTATCTCGGGTTTTATGGTGATAGAATTAGTTTCCAGGTTGTCTCTGGCCAATCATTCTGACTCAGGGTCCTTCCTGGTGGCGCACGCATCACTCAGCCAAGATGGATTCCAGCGAGGACGATTCTGGGAGGTCAGTAGGACATGTGGACTTGTGTCTCCTTTTGACCTTTCCTGAATTCTTCCAGTTGGTGGTGGCTTGTTAGTTCCATGTTCCTTACCAGGTCCTCCTGTTTAAGATAACTCATGCAAATGGTTACTGTGGTGCCTGGCCAGGGTGGGTGGTGTCAGTCAGTGTTTCCCCTAAAGTTATATAAGTTTTTGAGACAAATTAGGTATTACTGACAGTTTACACAATCCAGATCTACAGTACAAAGCGAGTACTTTGTACTCACAGGGGGCCATCGTGGCCCCTTACAAGATTAAGAGGGAAGGTTATCTTCTAAGGAGTTGTGACCTTGTGTGAGATTAAGAAGGAAGGTTATCTCCTAAGGACGTCTGGTTAATGCAGATGCACAATACACCCTAAAGGGGAGGGAGGAGGCCCAAACGGGCAGTGAAATTTTTATGTTTAAAATTTCTTGTCTTGCCATAAAATATGAATTTTATTTCATCACGGGTTATCTAGAAGTCCCAAATGAGCATTAACTTTCCTCATTATTATTTATCATTATTTAATAGGTGTTACACACACAATAATAAAAACCAAACAGTGCACAAGGTTATACACATAGTTTCAAGTGTTTTGTCCCTGCGCTTATCTAGAAGAGGAGATGCAGCTCTTTCTAATTACCGAAGTGGTCTGTAAATCAAAAAGTTTAGAACCACAGTGAAAGAATTTCAGTAATAAAATTTACAACAATATTTGGATAGAGGGGCTAACTACTCTGCCTTTTTTATTTTTTATTTTTTTATTTCTGGCTGCATTGGGTCTTTGTTGCTGCACGCAGGCTTTCTCTAGTTGCAGCGAGAGGGGGCCACTCTTCATTGAGGTGCACGGACTTCTCATTGCGGTGGCTTCTCTTTTTGCGGAGCATGGGCTCTAGGCGCGCCGGCTTCAGTAGTTGTGGTTTGCGGGCTCTAGAGCGCAGGCTCGGTAGTTGTGGCACAGGGGCTTAGTTGCTCCGCGGCATGTGGGATCTTCCCAGACCAGGGCTCAAACCCGTGTCCCCTGCATTGGCAGGCAGATTCTTAACCACTACACCACCAGGGAATCCCCTGCCTTATTATTATAAGGAGGTTCTAGCTGGGCTTCTGTCTAGAGATTAGTGCTGAACAAATAGGAAGCTCTCTCTGGGAGAGGAAAATAAAATAGTTTGGGGGAACCAGTGAATGATTGTCTCCACTACCCCTCTGCATGTAAACTACCAGCCCACCATTCTCCAAAGTAGTGAGATTTCAGGAAGGCGAACAGAAGAGTCTTAAAGAATTGATCCCAAATAGCATGAAATGTCAGGGCCAAAATAATTTAGAAGAGTTAGCCATCTCAAGATGAGATACTAAATATTTTATTTTATTTTCCCCCATATACCATATCAGCTAATATCTGAGAAAAAGAAGAGGTGAAAGTAAAAATAAATTTCAAGAATAACGCCACTGTCACATATATACAATGGAATATTACTCAGCCATAAAAAGAAACAAAATTGAGTTATTTGTAGTGAGGTGGATGGACCTAGAGTCTGTCATACAGAGTGAAGTAAGTCAGAAAGAGAAAAACAAATACCGTATGCTAACACATATATATGGGATCTAAAAAAAAAAAAAAATGGTCATGAAGAACCTAGGGGCAGGACACGAATAAAGACGCAGACCTACTAGAGAATGGACTTGAGGACACAGGGAGGGGGAAGGGTAAGCTGGGACGAAGTGAGAGAGTGGCATGGACATATATACACTACCAAATGTAAAACTGATAGCTAGTGGGAAGCAGCCAGATAGCACAGGGAGATCAGCTCAGTGCTTCGTGACCACCTAGAGGGGTGGGATAGGGAGGGTGGGAGGGAAGGAGATGCAAGGGGGAAGAGATATGGGGATATATGAATATGTATAGCTGATTCACTTTGCTATAAAGCAAAAACTAACACACCATTGTAAAGCAATTATACTCCAATAAAGATGTTAAAAAAAAAAAAAAGAATAAAGCCACTGTGAAATAGTTTTCCGGTGACTTTGCCTAACTAACTGGGAAGAAGTTGACTTTTGTTTAAAAGAATAATAAAGGAGGGACTTCCCTGGTGGCATAGTGAAGAGCGCAGGGGCCCGGTGTTCGAGCCCTGGTCAGGGAACTAGATCCCACATGCATACCGCAACTAAGAGTTCGCACGTCACAACTAAGGAGCCCACATGCTGCAACTAAGGAGCCCTGTAGCCACAACTAAGACCCGGTGCAACCAAATAAATAAATAAATATTTTTTTAAAAAAAGAATAATAAAGGAATCCTTGACAGCTTTATTTCATCATCTCTTTTGAAGTGCTTCTAAAAGGCAGTGAAACCTATATAAGTGATTCATCATATTTCCAATTGAAAATTAAACGAATGTTTAAATAAAAAATTGTAATTTTAATTTATATTTGGAAGACTCTGAGTGCTTAAAAGCTCAAAAATTTCATCTTTATAAGAGTGGTAGTTTTACTCTCTACCCCACCCCCCCAACTTGATTCATTTTTTAAAAATAAGTGGTGTAGGGACTTCCCTGGTGGTCCAGTGGTAAAGAATCTGCCTTCCAATGCAGGGGACTTGGGTTTGATCCCTGGTCGGGGAACTAAGATTCCACATGCTGCAGGGCAACTATGCCCGCACGCCACAACTACTGAGCTCATGCGCCTCAACGAGAGAGCCCGCGTGCTGCAGACTACAGAGCCCACATGCCCTGGAGCCTGCACACCACAACTAGAGAGAAAACCCACACGTCACAGCTACAGAGAAGCCTGTGCACCACAACTAGAGAAGCCCACGCACGGAAATGAAAGATCCCGCACCCCTCAATGAAGATCCCGCGTGCTGCAACTAAGACCCAATGCAGCCAAAAAAAAAAAAAAGAAAAAAGTGGTATAATGGTTAATTTCATGTGTCAACTTGGCTGGGCCACAGTGCCCAGATATATCATCAAACATGATTTTGAATGCCTTCTGTGAGGGTGTTTCGGGATAAGATTTACATTTAAATTGGTAGACTTTGAGTAAAGCAGATTGCCCTCCATAATGTGGGTCAGCCTAATCCAATCAGCTGAGGATCTAAATATAACAAAAGACTGACCTCCCCGGAACAGCGTGGAATTCTCAGGCAGTCTTTGGACTTGAACCGCAACACTGGCTCCTTGCCGAGTTTCCAACCTGCCAGCCCACCCTGCAGATTTTGGAAACCCCAGCCTTCACTATATATATATATATATACTATTGGTTCTGTTTCTCTGGAGAACCCTGGCTAATACAGGGGGAAGAGAGGTAATCAACTTCCAAGTAGCTTTTAAATACTAAAGCCTTCATTTTGTAATTATATGTGATGGTCCACCTCACTTGGGGCTCCACTGACATCAGATAGAGGTATGAAAAATTTAGTCAGATCTGAAAAAAATTTCTCTGAAGAGAAAGAAAATTCAGAGTATGAGTGAATTATGTGTCTCTCATATATGGCATACACCAGTGTAGCTGATATAAGTGATCTAACTACAGTAATTATCAGAATAGCTTTCCTACACAGTTGCTTGTGCACAGAACGTTACACAGGTTTTCAAACCTAATTTAATTTGCAAAAAATAATCTCCAGGGACTTCCCTGGTGGTGCAGTGGTTAAGAATCTGCCTGCCAATGCAGGGGACACGGGTTCGATCTCTGGTCTGGGAAGATCCCACATGCTTCAGAGCAACTAAACTCATGAGCCACAACTACTGAAGCCCACATGCTCTAGGTCCCATGTGCCGCAACTACTGAGCCCACGTGCTGCAACTACTGAAGCCCAAGCGCCTAGAGCTCATGCTCCGCAACAAGAAAAGCCACTGCAATAAGCCCTCGCACGGCAACAGAGCAGCCTCCGCTCTCTGCAGCTAGAGAAAGCCTGAACGCAGCAACAAAGACCCAACTCAGCCAAAAATAAAATAAAATTTTAAAATAAAAATAATAATCTCCAAAGGCGTCTAAATATATCTTTAGATTTTCTCTTTGTCCTTCAGGATATATTTTCTATTTTACAATAATGCAGCATGCACCAACTTTAAAAAAAGTTACTGTAAAAATCTTAGACAATACAGGCAAGCAAAAAAGTAAAAATAACAATATTCCATAATTCCTCTACGCAGAGATAGTCACTGTTAACATGTTGTGTTTCCTTTTAATCTATTTTTATCTATGGGACTATATCTAGATTCCCTGCCTCCCGTATTTTTTTTTAACAAAAATGGATATATACTGCACATAGATTTGAGACTGCTATTTTCAGGTAATATGTTTGTAAATTTCCCTGTGACCTATTTTTGGTTATCTCATGCACTTTTTTTTTTTTTTTTAATTTTATAGCTACTTTATTTATTTATTTATTTATTTTGGCTGTGTTGGGTCTTCGGTTCGTGCGAGGGCTTTCTCTAGTTGCGGCAAGCGGGGGCCACTCTTCATCGCGGTGCGCTGGCCTTTCACTATCGCGGCCCCTCCCGTTGCGGGGCACAGGCTCCAGACGCGCAGGCTCAGTAGTTGTGGCTCACAGGCCCAGCTGCTCCGTAGCATGTGGGATCTTCCCAGACCAGGGCTCGAACCCATGTCCCCTGCATTAGCAGGCAGATTCTCAACCACTGCGCCACCAGGGAAGCCCTATCTCATGCACTTTTAAGAAATTTACCTTTTCTTCCTTTCCAGTTAAGAGAGGATATTATTGAACAGAAATATATAAAGTATATTACTACACTGAGGAATTCAAGTATATGTATTAACTTTTTCTCTTCTTAAATTGTACTTTCAAAACTTTGAAATCACTAAGATTTTCACATTTATCTACAACACAAAGTCTGTAATACAGAAGGAATATTAATAATCTCTTTAAGCTAAAATACAAATTCCCTTGGGACTGACATATACACACTACTGTTCTTGCCTCAGCACAAAAGAATTCGGAAATGAAGTGATAGGTAAGAAATGGATTTATTTAGAAAGAAACACACTCCACAGACAGAGTGTGGACCATCTCAGAAGGCGAATGAGCCTCGAAATATGCTGTGGTTAGTTTTTAACGGGCTGGGTAATTTCACAGGCTAATGAGTGGGAGAATTATTCCAATTATTTCGGGGAAGGTGTGGGAATTTCCAGGAATTGGGCCACCGCCCACTTTTTGACCTTTTATGGTTGGCCTCAGAACTGTCATGGCGCCAGTGGGTGTGTCATTTAGCATGCTAATGTATTACAATGAGCATATAATGAGGCTCAAGGTCTACTGGAAGTCAAAACTTCTGCCATCTTGGACCCAGTTGGTTCTAACCAGTCTTTGTCATGTCCTATGGCTGTATCATTGTTTTAAAGGTTGTGCCCTAATCCCCTTCACTCCTGTTTCACTACTATATATAAAATAGATAACCAATAATGACCTACTGTATAGCACAGGGAACTCTATTCTGTAATGACCTATATGGGAAAAGAATCTAAAAAAGAATGGATATATGTATATGTACAAGTGATTCACTTTGTTGTACACCTGAAACTAATACAACATTATAAATCAACTATACTCCAATAAAAATTTTAAAAAATAAAATAAAATATAAATTGCCTTCCATGGGGCTTCCCTGGTGGCGCAGTGGTTGAGAATCTGCCTGCCAATGCAGGGGACACGGGTTCAAGCCCTGGTCTGGGAAGATCCCACCTGCCGCGGAGCAACTAGGCCCGTGAGCCACAATTGCTGAGCCTGCGCGTCTGGAGCCTGTGCTCCGTAACAAGAGAGGCGGCCATAGTGAGAGGCCCGCGCACGGCGATGAAGAGTGGCCCCCGCTTGCCGCAACTAGAGAAAGCCCTCGCACAGAAACGAAGACCCAACACAGCCATAAATAAATTAAGTTAAATTAAAATTAAAAAAAAATTTCCTTCCATGAAATAATAAACTCAAATGAAATAATAAATTCAAACATCTACTTTACATAGATATTCTCTAGCAAAGGTTGGCAAACTACAGACTATGGGCTGAATCCAGCCTGCTGCCTGATTTTGTACAGCCTACAGCTAATATGGTTTTTACATTTTAAGTGACTGGGGAAAAAAAAATAGTAATATTTTATGACACATAAAATTATATGAAATTCAAATTTCAGTGTCCATAAATAAAATTTCATTGGAATACAGTCATATTTATTTACCTATTGTCTACAGCGGCTTTTACACTACAATAACGGAGTCCTCATGACTGAGACCATATGTAGCATTCTTAGCTCTTATTAGTGCTGCTACACACTACAAATCACAGTAACACATTTTTACTTGACAGCATTTCATGTGCCATGTGTATCACCATACTCTGACATTTTATTATTAGTTTTATGACCAGCATATACCTATCATGTCAAAACAAAAAAAGAAAATGGTAAGCTTAAAATATTCCATCTTTAAGATACTGTGAACTGAAGATTATTTTGTTAACAAATTAGATGGCAAAGCATTATGTTTATTATGCAATGAACCTATATGGTAAAAGAATACATGTCGACATTACCAGACTAAGCAGTCATCACAATATTCAAATCACAGAAAACAGAAAAGTTAGAAAAATTAAATAGAATATCTCATCATAGTAAAATTTCTTCACCAAAAAAAAAAAAAAAAAGCGAGAGAAAGAAAATTAGGCTGCAACCAAAGTAATTTCCAAGTGGCTCATTTGTTAGGCAAGCAAGGAAAGTCATTTACTTATGGTATGTTAATTAAATGATGTTTGACTGCAGCAGCTGAAGAAATGTATCCAGAAAAAATAAACTTCTTTAAGATCATTAGCCTTTAGGTAAGAACAGCTGCTTAAAGTGTTGAGAACACTGGGAACAACATCAATAGTCAATTTAAATTATTTAGTGAAGGCTAATTATTTTGAATCATTTTCCTTGGCTCTTAATGAGTTGACAGGTGTTATTGAAACTGCTCCTTTGTTCTGTTTATTCAAGGAGTCAATTTTTCAAGTGACTGAAGAATCAGCCTTTATGAATAGGCTGCATTGAACAGGTGAGAATATTTTTAAAGAAGCTGAGAAAACACTAATTCAATACACCTAAGTGAAATCTGTTTTAAAAAGTAGAAAAAGCCTTAGTTTGACAGATTTACAACACTTGTGAAAATGTAAGGTGTAAAGCCTATGGTTATAACATCATTGTATTATTAATTAGCAGATTCTTTGTGGAAAACATTTGAATCCACCATGTGTTGAGCCAGTGGTGTCAACAATAAACTTCATTTGTTCTTATGGGTTTACCATCATCAGCCCATGAATTTTTGTCAGAAATAACAGCTGAATATCCTGACTTGTCCTACCACACAGTGTTTGATGACTTACCAGTGGTATCGTTTTATTATTATTATTAATTTTTTTTAGCTCAGGGCCAAGATTGAAATTTTTTCAAATGAGAAGAACCTCCCTTAACCACTATTATGGAACACTTACTGAATGGCTTTAGGATTCGTTTTTTGCTAATTTTGATCATGTGATGATGCTTCTTAACAAACTCAAGCTAAGCACAATGCAGCACTTACATGCAACACTTATTCTGTGGTAAAGTCATTTCAATAATCACTAACATTATTTGATTCAGAAGTTAAAACAAAAAGGAAGCTGTCCATTCTCAAACAAATTTGCCGTGGTTATATTTTTCGAGCTCAAATTACAGTTTTAGCAGTGTTGTTGAGACCTCAATGCAGATGCAAAGAAAATTTCTATGTTTCAAGACCCATTTAACTGTGCATTTTGGAGCTTTCACTTAACTTTCAATTGGAAATAATTAATCTGACATGCTAAAAGGAAAATATCAAGAGAATAGTCTAATTCTATAATTGCCTTCCAAGAGATTAATATGTTCAATTTAAATCATATGTCCTTGGATTGATGGCAGTACCTGTCAGGGTGAAAAGACATTTTTCAAAGATAAAAGTTGTAAAATCTCATTATAGATCAGGATTAACAGATTAATATTTGCAATTGATTTTGATGATAGGGAAATGTTAAGAGAAATGTTATCCTCCCCCTCCCCAAAAAGAATTTCATTCTTTTCTTTAGTAGATCTGTTTTACACAAACGTATTCAATATTATTATATTTTAAATTTTGTCAATGAATATATTGTGGAAATTGGTTTTCTCTCTTGTTATATAAATACTTATATAAATATTCTCAGTTTTGCCTCTTAGCCCATGAAGCCTAAAACACTTAATATTTCCAAACCTCTGTTCTGGAAGAAATAAAATCTGAGTAGGAAATTAGCCAGTGAAAGGGAGGAAAGATTCCAGCCAAAGAAGACAGCTTGGGCACATGCGTGAGAACCAATAGAGTATGTGAACAGTACTAAGCAGTTATTGCATTCTGACTCATAAACACCATGCTTCTTTCCTCTTGCATTTTTGAGCCAATCGGTAATACCAGTTTCTTCCAGAAGATGGCTCCCTTCATTTAGCCAAAATTTTATTATGAAACATTTCCAACATACAGAAAATTTGAAAGAACTTTACAGGGAACACTCATAAACCCACCACTCTGATTCTCTTGTCAACATTTTATTATACTTATTTTATCACATATATATCCATCTATCCCTCCCCTCCATCCATCTCGTTTTTTGATGTATCCCCCTATATACTTCAACAAGTATTTCATTAATTAGTGTTCAATATTTATTTAGTTTCCTGTTTTTTAAAATAATATTTACGGTAATTCCCTGGCGGTCCGATGATTAGGATTCCGAGCTTCCACTTCAGGGGGCACAGGTTCAATCCCTGGTCGGGAACTAAGATCACGCATGCCGCGTGATACAGCCAAAAAAAAAAAAGATATAAAGTAAAATTTACATGCAATACTCAAATCTTAAATGAACATTCACTGAGTTTTGACCAACTGTGTTTAATTAACCCAAAATCCATAAAGACACAGAACATTACCATTAAAACAGAAAGTTCTCTCATACCCTTTCCCATTCAATCCTTCCTCTCCCACCCAGAAGCAACCACTGTTCTGATTTTTTTTTTCCACCATAGGTTAGATTTGTATGGTGTAGAACTTGATACATACAGAATCATACAATATGTACTTTTTTTTTGGTAAGGCTTCTTTCACTTAGCATAAGGTTTTGGGGACTCATGTTGATGTGTAAGTCAGTAGTTTATTCCATTTTATTTCTGAGTAGTAGTCCATTATATGAATATATATTATAGTTTGTCTATATATTCACATTTGATGGGGCACCGAGAGTGTTTCTTGTATGTATTATGAATAAAGATGATATAAACATTCTTGTATAAAGTGGGTTTTTTGTTTGTTTTAAAAATTTTTTAAATTACAAAATAATACAGGTGGTACTTATTCTTCCTATTTTCAGGATTGAATTGTGGGACTTAAATCTTTCAATCCCAAAACACTTTATAATTGTTTGAAACTTTTTATCATGGAAAAGTAATTAAAAGAGTACATAACAGGACTTCCCTGGTGGCACAGTGGTTAAGAATCCACCTGGCAATGCAGGGGACAC
Source organism: Balaenoptera physalus (assembly GCF_965194825.1). Lineage (NCBI taxonomy): Eukaryota > Metazoa > Chordata > Mammalia > Artiodactyla > Balaenopteridae > Balaenoptera > Balaenoptera physalus. The sequence goes on from NC_138891.1 coordinate 97,144,391, forward strand.
GGGTTCGATCCCTGATCTGGGAGGATCCCCCATGCTGCGGAGCAACTAAGCCCGTGCACCACAACTACTGAGCCTGCACTCTAGAGCCTGTGAGCCACAACAACTGAGCCTGTGTGCTGCAACTACCGAAGCCCACGCGCCTAGAGCCCGTGCTCCACAAAGAGAAGCCACCATGATGAGAAGCCCGTGCACCGCAATGAAGACCCAACGCAGCCAAAAATAAAGAATAATAATAATAATTTTTTTAATTAAAAAAAAAAAGAGTACGTAACTATATAGAGACTATTGTGATGAGCTCTCCTACACAACACCCAGTTTCAACTACTATCCACTTCTGGCCAATCATTTTTTTCATCCATGCCCTTACCCACTAGTCCCTCCCTCAGATTATTTTAAGGCAAACCCAGCCATCCTGCTATTTTATCTGTAAATATTTAGTAAGTATCTCTAAATATCAGTATAAGAACTCTTTTTTTATTAAACACAGACAGTACAATTACAATATCTAAAGAATTAACAGTATATCTTAATATCAAAAATCCAGTCAGTATTCAAATTACCCCTATGGTCTACCCAGCTTGGTTGTTCAAATCAGGCCTCAGTTAAAATTCATATGTTGCAATTAATTGAGGAGGCTCTTAAATTTTTTTTTTTAATTTTTATTTATTTATGGCTGTGTAGGGTCTTCGTTTCTGTGCGAGGGCTTTCTCCAGTTGTGGCAAGCGGGGGCCACTCTTCATCGCGGTGCGCGGGCCTCTCACCATCGCGGCCTCTCTCGTTGCGGAGCACAGGCTCCAGACGCGCAGGTGGCATGTGGGATCTTCCCAGACCAGGGCTCAAACCCGTGTCCCCTGCATTGGCAGGCAGATTCTCAACCACTGCGCCACCAGGGAAGCCCTTAAATTTTTTTTAAACTATAGGCAGAGCCAGCTTCAAGTTGTGCAACCTGTGCAGTCACACAGGGTCCCTTGCTCAGGGGTATCCCATGCTTGGAGTTTAATGCTCTGCAGTCGCTGTCTTGAAAGTCTTAATAATCGTATCCTTGCATTTGTGTTTTTTAAGTGAAGTGTAATGGGACAATAGAGCATGTGCCTGGGGCTTGGCACCTCAGCTCTCTTGTGGGCCCACTCCCTGCAGCCTCCTCTCTTTCTAGGGATGGGTTCCAGAGGGCCACTGGTTCTACAGTCCCTTGACTCACTCCTTCCCCTCCCCCTCAGCTCTCTCCAAAGCAGGCAGCACCATCATGCATTGTGCCAGTTTGATATCTACCCAGGAGGATGGTGGAAGGAGATGGCTGGCTGATCTTCCCAGCAGCACTGAGGCAGTCTGTTGGTCCGGTGCCTCTAAGGAGGGGGACCTGAGAGCAGGTGGGCCTGGAATGTTCAAGCACAATGTCAAGTAACAGGGCAGGACCCTGGGCACCTATGAGGGGCTGCACTGGCCCAGCGAATGTCCGTGCCTGAGAGAACATGAAATTAAATAGCAATTGAAAAAATATCATGAAAGGTCGAGAGATAGATTGCAGAAGAAAGGAAATAGCTTATTTTAGTACTTTAAGGACATCTTTTTCCTGCTTTTTGACAAAGGGACCCCATACTTTCATTTTACACTGGACCCTGCAAATTATTTATATAGCTGGTTCTGTTCATTCGTTCTTCTCTCTCTCTCTCTCTATTTTACATGATGTTGAAGAAATTAAGTCATCCTGTAGATGCCAATTGCAACCATGTGGAGTCATTTCACATGTTCCTCTGTCCCCTATAATTTATATAATTGGTAGTTAGATATGAAAACTTGAAGACATCATAGTTAGCAATGTCCTCCAGGTGTCAGCAGAGTCTGGCTCAGCTGCTGAGCACCACCTCACTTAGGTCATGAACTCCCTGGGTCAACCCACATCTGCTGACTAAGCAAGGTGGGGGTATAAAGAGAATTGATCATTTGACTCAAAAAGGGATACTGTGACAGGCAATAATTGTTCCAGAGCTCCTGGCAGGGTTGACTGAGGTTTAGTTGGGCCAGTAATGCATTTGCCTTCTTCTGCCTAACATTGCTTCCTCCTTCCTTTCATAGGACCTGGTCCCTAATAAATACCTTTTACTCTAAACATAGTCTCAGTAAGTGCTTCCAGAGAAGACAGCCTGTGACAGTAGGTGATGCTATCCCACATATTCTACTATCACCTATAGATCCATTACTCCTAAAATACATCCTATTCCAAACACTCCTCTAACTTGTTTATCTTTCCACTACACAGCTCCACCTTAACATCCTGCGGGCATCTTGAACTTGGTCTTCCCCAAACTGACCCTTTCCTCACAAACACGCTCCTTCCTCTTATCTGTCTTCTTTTGACAAATGATACTGCTATTCACTAAGTCTCCATCTTCAAATTTTCCTTACCTCCTGCATTACCTATTGCTATGTTAACAAATTATTCCTAAAACAAAGTAGTTTAAAACAACAAACATTTATGATCTCACCGTTTTTATGGGTTAGGAATTCAAGAGGGTTTACCTGGGCGGAAACTGGAAGAGCAAGAAACATGTTCTACCCCAGAGCCTCCAGAGGGAGCACCGATGGCTTGACTTCAGCCTAGTGATACTGATTTCAGACTTCCAGCCTCCAGAACCATAAGAGAATACATTTGTCATGTTTTAAGCCATCAAGTTTGTGGCTATTTGTTACAGCAACCACAGGAAACTAATACAGCAGGAGACTATGTATAAAAGGTGAAGAAACAGTGAAGAGAATGCTCTGTTCTCAGGAAGTATATAGAGGCCCAGAAAAGCACCAATTTTGGAGTGAAGCTGTGTCTTTTGCCTATGAAAGAGAAAGGATAAAGTCTGCAAAAATTTATGAATGGTGTTGGAAACTGTGCTTTATGACACTATATAAAATGCTTTTAGGGGTTTCTGTATAATTTCTTCTTATCATAAGAGTGTTTTAACACAATGTAAGGTGTGATACATACAGAGTGTTATAAAGAACCCTGAAATGCCAGCTCCAGGAAAGAGTAAAAGAGCTAAAATCCATAAGACCGAGTTTCCTACTTTTCCTCCACGGAGCTAGTCAGACCAAAAATAATTTCGAGGACCGACAGAACAAAATCTTCCTAAAATGCTTGGGAAGGGACTATAAATTCTGGGGTTCTGTGAAGTAAACAGATCCAAATTCCTGCAGGTAGATCTTGGCTCCACCCTCTACTCACATCCAGCTGTGCCTTGTGGAGCTTGTAGAAGCCAGGACTATTCCAGAAAGATTTTTTTTTTAAGTGATCAAACTATTTTATCACCAGTAATTTAAAACAAAGAAAGTTAGAAGGATGTCAGAGTCAAGTTCAAAAACCATGGAAGCTGAGGTATCCATCTGCCTGTAGTCTATTTAGACAAGGTCTTCTAAGTATACCAGACACTCTCAACAGCTGGTCAGAGTTGGTCAGGCTGTCAAATTCCTTCCCTTTGCTTCTTTGGTTTTTCAATTCCATTCAGATCTCTGTTCATTCGTTCTTGAGATTGTTTCCAACATATGTGCAGCTTTCTTAATATCAGTCAGCCACCTTGTTGGACTTTTCAAATCTCTTCAAGCACCTACTTGCAGAACTTTTTAGGGTAAGTTGCTTATATAGAGAGTGTCCAGAAGAGGGAAATTTCCTACTCTACCCATTTTGAGTTCTTGTGGCTGGACTAATAATAAAATCAACACACAACAGATTAACAGGAGAAAAAGAAAATTAAACAAATTTAATTCATGTGCACAGAGGTCTCATAGATATAAGTCCTAAGTAAGAAGTTGCAAAAGCAGGCAGCTTTTATATTTTTTAGACAAAGGAACAATAATTAGTAAGGAATTTAAGCAAAGTTTGGGCTTTGGGTAGTAAATTAGTAAAGAAGTATCAAAGTTTGTTTATACAAGCTTCTGTGCCTTGAATTCCCTATCTCTGGTAATAATGATGTCTTCCTATCTTCTGGTACAGTACAGCGAGAGAGTATGAGATTTATTTCCTGCTTTCAGGGGGACAGAGAGGAAGAGGTATCCCTCTTGCACCTACCGGTTCTTAAGTAACCTGAATGCAAAATATCCACTATGCCATTGAGGCATACTTTGGAGCAGCCTGACAACGGGCTCCAACAACAGCATAAATCGATCATTAGATTTGTTTCCTAGTCAAGTACTCCAGCCTCCCACACAATTCAAGGATTGTCTTTTGCCACTCCCCATCATTTGCTGAAGTACCGAGCATTACAGGAAGGGTCAAGCGATCCAGGCATCGGCCTTCCCGGTGGGCCGGGCAGAGCTGCCTTCTCCAGAGAAGGGCTTTACCGTTTCCTGAGCAACCACCGGCCGCTACCCCCACACCCCCGCCACTAGGTAGCAGCCGGCAGCCTGGCAATCGATCTCCTCCGCCACCTGCAGTCGTCATTTGGCAATGCTTCGGCGCGTACTTAATAGAGATTTTGTAAACTGAATTAATGTATGCAAATGCTTTAGCACGAGTCCTGGCACACAGAAAGAGATCACTCAACAAACGTTGATTATAATTAATGCAAAACGCCATGAAGCACAATTCCATTTGCACGGCCTCAGAGACAGTTCAGATGTCCTTATTTTTTTGCAAATGTGTAAACTATTACAATTTAATTTTGTTAGTTAAGGAAATGGGCCAGCACAGAAGGCAAAATATGATTTTAGGTTTTACCTAAGGGGTATTCATCTATGCATCACTAAACTATAAGAGGGAGGGGAGAGAGGAGCCTCTTCTCTTTACCTCACGTTCCCTGCAGTAGGACGTAGCTCTAGGAGAGACGACAGAATGACTCAGAAAGCAACTGCCTGCCTGTCCCTCCCTCCCCGCCTGTAGAGCCTTAACGGCCTCTAGCGCCGTTACTCCAGAGGGAGCCGGCAGCCGGGGAACTCTAGACTTTTCGCCCCGGCGAGGTGACGTCATCACCGAACGCCGGGGTTAGGGAAGAGAATTGTGGGAGGAGATTGCTTTCCCACGACCTTATAAGGGCTCTTCCCATAATCCTTTTCCTTTTTTTCGCCATCTTTTCTTCTCGCCGGCACTAGCAGCAATGAAGTAAGCAGGAACCCTACATCCCAATCCGCTTGCATCTTCGGGCAAAGGGCCTCTCCGGCATCCCAGGCGTGGCTTCTCCTTTCCGAAGATATCCCCCACCCCACCTGATGGGCTTTCGCTTTTCGTTACAGGGTCGAGCTATGCAGTTTCAGCGGGTACAAGATCTACCCAGGACACGGGAGGCGCTACGCCAGGACCGACGGGAAGGTGAAAGGCCGCGTGGGCTAAACGCACCTTGTGCTTCTAAGGAAAGACCGGTCTCATTCAGTCTAGGCGGGATCCTTCACCACATCACTCTTGGTCCCTGAAAAGTTTGTTCCGGGGACCCTGTGTGCAATGAGTGTTAGGATCAGAAGCCTCTAAGGAAATCAGTCTTGAGCTTTGATCGAATGTAAATCAGGTCGGAAGTTAGGAGCTTGTGTAACCTTAATGTTCCAGTGTAAAGGCAGTGGGCCACCGGGGTATTTGGCTATTTTATGGGCACCAGGTCCTCTTGGAATCTCGGGAGGGACAGGAGTTAGTTGCCTTCCAGAATTTGACACCCAACTCTCTGCGTTATGACCTTAGGTTTGTCTGCTCGAGAAAAGACAGGGCGAAACGCAGAGACAGTTTCCTGCCAGTTCTGTGATACAAGCCTTTTGGTCTGTATGGGCCTCAATTTTGTAAAATGAGAGGATAGAATTAGAATGTTAATTTACTAATAATTTCAAGCTCAAGACTCCTACTTTGAACTTGTCACGACAGGTTTTCCAATTTCTTAATGCAAAATGTGAGTCGGCATTCCTTTCCAAGAGGAATCCTCGTCAGATCAACTGGACTGTCCTCTACAGAAGAAAGCACAAAAAAGGACAGTCGGTAAGTGAAATAAACTTTCATCTTGTTGAAACTCTGAGCATCATTTACTGCTTTTTAAAATTGAAATTAAATGAGACAGTATGTGAAAGTACTGCTAACTGTAAAGCATCAAACAGTGAAGTGAAAATGATTGATATAAAGAGTGCCTCCGTATACATCTTGGGCTCACAGTAAAAATATCGAGTTGAAATTTGAAAGCATCCCCCTTCCAGAGTTAGATAAATTACATTAAGCTCACTTGGGTTATAGCTCACCATGGAAGTGTTTAAGATGTTCAAGTGGGTGGCAACTAAATAGTTCTATGGAAACTTGGTATTGGTTATAATGCTTATAGAATTATTCCCAATGTAGGTATCATATTGTGGAGTCTTCCAGCATATTAGTTCTTAAAACTGGTTGTGTTTTTTGAAGTGGTCTTTTAGGTTGTTGAAAGAGATTTTTGAGAAAAGGTTTGAGTGCCATGGCAAGAGAATTAGTATTCAGGAGGCTTGTGAATATTCAGTGAGCGAGCACCTCCTGGGTGAAAGACGTGGCTAGGTATTATGGGAGTTCAGAGGAAGGAAAAATTCTAAATAGGGGGATGTGACATACCCAGTAGGTTGGCCATTATCCAAACGGGGGTGGGGGTGGGAGGAATTACAGATGTTGGTGGGGATGTGGAGAAATTGGAACCCTGTGCATTGCTGAATGAAGATGGTGCAGGCACTGTGGAAAGTGGTTTGGCAGTTTCTCAAAAAGTTAAAGAGAATTACCATCATATGATCTAGCAATTCCATTTCTAAATCTGTATATACGCAAAAGAATTGTAAGCAGGGACTTAAACAGATTGCTTGTACACTGATGTTCATAGTGCTGTTATTCACAATAGCCAAAAGGTGGAAACAACCAAATGTCCCATCAGTGGATGAATGGATAACAAAATGTGATAAATACATACAGTGAGATATTATTCAGCCTTAAAAAGCTGACAAGCCTGACATTATGCTAAGTGAAATAAGCCAGACACAAGAAGACAGATATTGTATGATTCCACTTTTATGAGGTACCTAGTTGTGGACAAATTCATAAAGACAAAGTAGAGGTTACCAGGCAGGACTGGGGGGAAGGTGGAATAGGAAGCTATTATTTAATGGGTGCAGAGTTCATTTTGAATTATGAAAAAAGTTCTGGAGATGGAAATTGGTGTTTGCACAATATTGCAAACGTGCTTAATGCCACTGAATTACACACTTAAAAATGCTTTAAAATGGTCAACTTAATGTTATATATATTTTACCACAATAAGAAAAATATTTTTTAAATGGATTTGAGGTAAGAAAAATATAAACAGGTAAATACTGACATTTTCTACAATAAAATATCACCTCTGTAAAAAGTTTAAAGTATTGGTAAAACGAGCATTTTGGTTAAACACAAATGTGCCCTCTTTCCTCCCTATGTCCTGTTTAAAATTTTTAAGATATTTTGCATATCCCTGCTTTAATAGTTTATTTTTTCTTGCACTTAGAGATGCACGCAAGATCTTTTTCCTCATAAGCACTGTAGCATAGGTTCCAGTATAGAATCTGCAGCAGATGTTTGAATTGTACTGTCTTGATTCCCAGACATTCCCTAACATTTGGTGGCTTTCCTGTCTTAAATCATCTTCTAACTTGACTATTTCTCCCAGTGTCAGTACTTGGAGTAAAAACAAAATAGAGTTGAGGTTTGATAATTTTTTTCCAAAAGCACATTCTTAATCATAAACAGTCTTGTTAAGATCACTTTTAAAGTACTATTCAGTTAACTTCCTTAGAGTTTAACTTTCTGTCTTTCTAAATAAAGTAGTAAATAATGGCCAGGATTTGTAATAGATGGTTTAACCAATCCATAATTGGAAAACTTATCTGTGTATTGCAGCATTTTATATATAGATCCTTTAAAAATATATATTTGTATGTATATTTCATTTCAAATAATTGCATGGATTATTTTTGGTTGATTTTTTTTTTTTTTTTTTTTTTTTGCTGCGCTGTGCAGCATGTGGGATCTCAGTTCCCCAACCAGGGATTGAACCTGGCAGTGAAAGCCCAGAGTCATAACGACTAGGCCACCAGGGAACTCCCTGGTTGAATATTTCTGTGGTCTGAATTGTGTTCCCCCCAAAATTCATATGTTGAAACTGAGCCTCCAAGGTTATGGTTAGGAGGTGGGACCTTTGAGAGGTGATACAGTCATGAGGGCAGAGCCCTCATGAATGGGATTAGTGCCCTTATAAAAAAGGCCCGAGAGAGCTCATTTGCCCCCTTCTGACATGTGATATTTCATTTCTCCCTGACATTAATGAAGCAAGGTTGCTAAGTGTGGTCCCCATCTTTTTGTTCTGTAGGAAGAAATTCAAAAGAAAAGAACCCGCCGTGCAGTCAAATTCCAGAGGGCCATAACTGGTGCATCTCTTGCTGATATAATGGCCAAGAGGAATCAGAAACCTGAAGTTAGGAAGGCTCAACGAGAACAAGCTATCAGGTGAGGAAGCTTTCATTATGAGCATTTCAGCTATTGGAATGGATTTTAGGTTATGTTTGGGTTTATAGGCACAGGAATCAATCTCACGTTATTTTGTGTTGTGTTACTTGCATCTGTATAGGAATTGTCAAATTGTAAATACTCATGTTTAATAATACAGAAGTTTATACTATAGTCTAAATGATTTGTTGAAATTCTATATGCAATTATAAAGATACTATACAATTTCTAACAAGTGTTAAGCTGACTTGGTGGTTAATGACATTTGTTAATAAATCCTTGGGATTTATCATACAAATAATTGCAGGTGGGGAAGGAATATGTTAATTCTACTTTTCCCAATCACTAGCCTCCTGTTAATAAGCTATACCCTTAAGGAGTAAAGTGCTTTGCTTAAGTTATTTTTAACCCAACAGGGCTGCCAAGGAAGCAAAAAAGGCTAAGCAAGCATCTAAAAAGACAGCAATGGCTGCTGCAAAGGTAATTGTGGGATTGTCTTGGATTTCTCATTTAAAGCAACAGAAAGATTTACTTTTAATCCAAATTGTGGTAAATGAAAGTTTCAGTTTTTAAGGAATTTACTGCAAGGCTCTAATGGTGTCCATAATTGATTTCTGAGTGAGTGATTCAGGTCTCCAGAGAGGTCCCTTTGCTAAAGCCAAATGAGTATGTTAGTGCTATATAGAAATGGGAAAGGGGAAAATAAAGGTGTTTTAAAGTTTATTTTGAAATAATTCTAGATTTTCAGTAAAATTTTCTATAATTGTACAGAATTTACCCAGCTTTAACAGTGTTAATTTCAATAACCATAGTAAAAATTTCAAAACCAAAAAATTAGCATTGGTCCTTTTTCTGTTCTTAGGATACAATTCAGGATCCCACACTGCATCTAGTTGTGTCTCTTAACTCCTTCAATCTGATATCTTTGTCTTTCGTTTATATTTCATATAAAGGTGGACTTTATAATATTAGGAACACAGATAATTAGGAAAGCAATCTAGGATACAAACAGAATCTGGGCATAAGAGAGCAGTGATTGGGGGGAAAAAAACAAAACAAAACCCCACATGGAATAATGCCACATAACATGTTGTCTTTTTACAGGCTCCCACAAAGGCAGCACCTAAGCAAAAGATTGTGAAGCCTGTGAAGGTTTCTGCTCCCCGTGTTGGTGGAAAACGCTAAGTTGGCAGCTTGGATTTTTAAATAAAGATCTGACTATAACTAGATTGTGGTGGAATTTTTACTCCTAAATTAGGCATGTTCAGCCTACACAGTAATAGCTAAACTACACAGTTAGGAATTTAAGAGCTAGGTGGGTTTTTTTGTTTTTTTGTTTTAATAAATTATTTATTTATTTATGGCTTCATTGGGTCTTCGTTGCTGTTCGTTGCTGTGTGTGGGCTTTCTGTAGTTGCAGTGAGCAGGGGCTACTCTAAGTTGTGGAGCATGGGCTCTAGGCGTGTGGGCTTCAGCAGTTGTGGCGTATGGCCTCAGTAGTTGTGGTGCATGGGCTTAGTTGCTTCGCGGCATGTGGGATCTTTGGGAATAGTGCCTCCTAATGTAAGCCTCTTGGAGAGATGTTAAGCAAGATGATGTAAATAAAATAAGATCTATATGGTTAAATGCAAGCTTTGCCCAGCTGAGGCTATAAGGGCACATTGCAGACTGCATTGTCTAAACTTTTTTGTTACATAGCTACAAGTACTAGGATGTCGCATAGATTTTAGCCAGGTTGATTGCTAAAAGATGCATTTTTTTCTTCTGTCTGCAGAAAGTAAGCCTTCTTAATGAGTTATTTTCTTGTTAAATTACCCTTCTCCATAATAGACACATTTATTTCATATGGGGATGCCTTTTGGTTCACTAGTATCTCACCTTTTAACCATTAGCTTATAGCTGAGTTAAAACTACTTAGAACTATCACCTGTATTTTAAAAACATATATGAAAAAAAAGGTCATGCAGCTGTGAACAGAGAAAGCTTAAAAGCCAGTCAAAATACCCAACGTGAATGCAGAGCTACATGTTCTTACTTTTGAACAGAATAAAATGTCCCCTTAAAAGCACTGCTTTTTTGGTCTAAATGCCTTAAAATGGAACTACCCATTCTGATTACCTTTGAGTCCTGAACAGCTTGCAGCTCAGGACAATATAAACACTAAATACTTGTTCTCACAGGACAGCAAGTTTAGCTTTTCTCAGGAAGACCACTGGACCACGTGTAAAACATTTCACTGAAACATTTCTCTGTATTGGCCCAAAGGCACAGAAGAGAATCCCAGGTTTTAATGGGCTTCTCAGGGCTTTCACGGGGTGTGTTTTGATAGAAACTGATTTGGGTGTGGAGGGATTTCAATTAACTTAGTTTCTCTTAGCGATGTACACAACTTGTTTACTTAAAATTTTAATCTACTTACATTTAGTTTTTTTTAAGTGTTAGTTTTCTTTAAAGGTTTATTTTTAATTTTTATTTTTTTGGCTGCATCGGGTCTTAGTTGCGGCATGTGGGGATCTTTTGTTGCAGCACGTGGGCTCTTAGTTGTGGTGGTGGGTTTTCTCTAATGTAGCTGTGGTGCGCAGGCTCCAGAGTGCATGGACTCTAGTTTGGGCAGGCAGGCTCTAGTTGAGGTGGGCGAGCTCAGTAGTTGTGGCACGCAGGCTTAGTTGCCTCGCGGCATGTGGGATCTTAGTTCCCTGACCAGGGATTGAATCCGCATCCCCTGCATTGCAAAACGGATTCTTACCACTGGACCTCCAGAAAAGTCCCACATTAAATTTAGTTTTAAAGGAAGTCTATTTCACAGCAAAACTGGGTGCTGGCCCAGCACATATACATCCCTTGGAGGGTGGATTTGGAAATCCATTCTGGGTGCCCCACCCCTTGGGAGCAGGGGTGTGTCTCTATCTTCTAATTCCTCCCTCACCCAGCTGTAGTCTGTGGAATGAGTGGCCCTAAGGCCTGGTAGTTCTATCTTTCCTCAGGGCCTGGGAGCTCATGTACCTACAGCTAGAATATTCAACTGCCTCAAACAACCAGGCCGTTTGGAAATTCCTGCAATCCCCAACCCCCAAGTGCGGGGGTACTGAACGCATCCCGCTTTTTTGTATGTTTTAATTATTTCATTTATTTAGGCTGCGCTGGGTCTTAGTTGTGGTTCGTGGGCTCCTCTGTTATGGCATGCAAACTCTTAGTTGCAGCATGCATGTGGGATCTAGTTCCCTGGCCAGGGATAGAACCCGTATCCCCTGCATTGGAAGTACGGATTCTTAACCACTGCACCACTAGGGAAGTCCCGCATCCTGCTTTTTGAGCCCACTGTTTTCACCATCTGTCCTCACCTATTTCCAAAGGGTCACTACCTCACTCTGACTGCAGACTCTAGGCTGGGAGAGGAGAGGGTTGGCCCAGAGTTTTCAGGCTCCAATAAAGCACCGCGCAGTCTGAGCCGCCTCGGCCTTTTGTGCGTTCACTATATGTTGGGTGTAAAATGGAGAATTTTTTCCTCTAAGTTTATGTAAAAATACATGCAAATAAAGCTGTAAGAAAACACTGCTAGCTGCTCTTCCTCACTCCTTGCCAACATGACTACCTTCATAGGTAAAAAATCGTCAATACATAAACTGATCATTCCAGAAAAATGACTATTCCATGGGTAGTTAGGAACAAGCAGTTGCTTAGAAATTACATTAACTTCTGTCACGGAGAGATTTAGATTTTATAACACTCAACTGGAAGCTACATTTCCACGTGAAAGGGCTTTCTTTGGTCTTACATCCAGTGGCTAATATTATACTAGGGGCCTCAAAATCTGGCGCTTTTATGTTGTCGGGTGTCTCAAAACGTAGGCGGGGTCAAAAAGACTCCTTTACACCTTGGGGTATCTCCGACGGGATTAACAACTTCCCACCACCGCCTCCTACACGTGCTCAGATCATGGGAAAGGGAAAAACAAAAAGGGAAACTGCCAGGACTTAAGATGTCTGCTCAAAACCACTTCGATTTCCCAGGAAGGGCCTACCCGCTTCCAAAATGTCCGTCCGCAGTCCTAACGTCACTTGGTCGGCTAGATCAAGCCAGAAAGCCATTGCGCTCCAATCAGGGCTTAGCCCCCTCACCCACTGCCCTTGATTTGCGTCACTTCCGGTGGTGCAGCAGCCATTTTGTCAGTCGCCAGCGGATCCCGCGCGCTGGAGAAGTGCAGTTCCTCTTGGTTACCAACTCGTCCGTTCTCCCTCCGTGGTGCGGGCGCCCTCGAAGAGCACTCACCACAGACACAGCCAGTCCTCCCTACAGTGCCGCCACTGCTGTTGCATCCGTCCGGAACTAGTGCGCTGTCTTCCTCCCTTGCCACTGACAGGCGCCCTCGGGGAGCCGCCGTCAGCGATGTCAAGCGAGGAAAGCTACCAGGCCATCCTGCGCTACCTGACGAACGAATGCGAGCCGTACGCGCCGGGCACCGAGGGTAATGTCAAGCGTAAAATCCGCAAGGCGGCCGCCTGCTACGTGGTGCGCGACGGAACGTTGTATTACCAGCGGCGGCAGCGGCACCGCAAGACCTTCGCCGAGCTGGAGGTGGTGCTGCAGCCCGAGCGGCGCCGGGGGCTTATCGAGGCTGCGCACCTGGGCCCGGGCGGCACTCACCACACCCAGCATCAGACCTGGCACGACTTGTCCAAGACGTACTGGTGGCGAGGTAAGACCTCGCCCGCGGTAAGGGGGAGGGCGGGCGGCTTGCTCCCAGGAAAGGCCCGCAGCCGGAGGCGAGCCCGTCTGAGCACCCGCGAGTGTGAGGGTCCGGCACCCGCCTCCCGGACGCCGCTCGCGGGCTCAGCTTAGCCCGTGCCCGGCGGCGGAGCAGCTGCCAGGCGGAGTCGAGAGGGTGGGGGACGCGAAAGGAGCCGCACTTCCCACAGGAAGGAGGCCGGGGAAGCTGGGGGCGGGCCCTGGCCCGGGGTGGGGCGAAGGGGGCTTCCCCGGGGGCCGGCCCAGCCGCGGGGAGGGGCCGGGACGCGCGGGGTGCGCTGGGCCCGCCTCCTTCGGCGGCGCGGGAGGCGGTGGCTTCTGCCCTTCGCTGACGCTTTCGGGCGGCCGTTGCAGGTGCTGTGTGTGGTGCGTTTTAAAATCCTGTTTGTGCGGATGGTTTGGGAGCGGCACGGTCCGCCCAGAGCCCGGCCGCTTTCTGCCGTGCGTTCCGCTAGGGTGTTGGCCAGCGGGTTTGAGCTTCTGCTGATCCGCTTGCCGGGGTTCGTCTTTGTGCTACTGCGGCGTGAATAAGGAGTCATGCAGTTGTGTGCAGAAGTGATTTCGAGTGACTGTGTGGAAACAGTCATTTGAGCCTAGTTTTTAGAACAAGAATTTTAATAGCAGGTAGTCTCAGTTCTGGTTATTTTAATATTCTTCCCTTCGCTGTAGTGAAGAGCGATTTGGAAACTGTGAGGCACTATGTATACCCAGAAAAGATGCGGTTTCTGGGATTGTTATGGTCCCGGAGTGTGGCTGTAAAGTTTGACTCCTTGGGAACCAGGTTAGGGGAGGAGAGAAAGGGTCCTTCGGGGTTTTTGTTTTTGTTTTTGTTTTTACCTCCCTCACGCTCCAAAAAGTTGATGAATATTCAAACCGTTCGGTTATAATTAGTAAAAGTTTGCAGGCCTATAGAAGAGGTTTCGTCAGGAAAGATTCCGTATGGTTTTGCAGAAATTAACTTATGGAACTTAATCTGTGAGTAAGGAAGTTAGACTACTGAATATGAACTTTGCTGGATAGGTCTTTTTGCTTCTTAAATAATTCTTTCGTGTTTTCAAAAACAGTCCAGCTCTCTATGTTCTTCTTAAAAGCTTTTCCTTATTTTATATTTTAAACCAATATCTGAATTAAATTCCTATAAAGAGACATGACTGAAGGGTAAATATGGAGTAATTGCTGCATTTTGTTAGGATTGATTTGGTCAGACATAGTTTTGTTGAACAAATGTCTCAGGTTTAATATTTTATGACATGTTAAAACGATAATTATAGCTAAAGATAACAGGGATCAAGCTTTTACATGCAGGCATAGTGCTGAGCACTTAATTTATTTTTACATAGTATTTAATCCTCATCAAACCTTGTAAGATGGAAACATTTATGTCTCTGTTTTACAGATGGGAAAACTAAAAGCACCAGGAGCTGACCTTTGGGATTTCAAACTTTTCTTAACCACTATTATATGGTGCTAAATGGGCTTAGTGTTCAGAATTTTCCTTCCCTAAATTGATTATCTGTGAGTGATGTCTAATCCAGTATTTTGTTTGTTTGATTTTTGTTTTAGTGGGCAGTGTCTTAAAAGACAAAAAAAACCCTGAGACTGTGTTGATGTTTATTTTTTTTAATGAGAGATACATTTGTGGATAAGTAGACTTTTGAAGTCCTTAATTGTCCAGAACAGTTGTTCTCTAAGTTTGGTACTAAACCCCTGAACAGGGAGGCCCTGAGATCCTTTCAGAGAATCCCCAAAGTCAAAATTATATTCATAATAATACTAAGGCATTATTTGCTTTTTCACTTATTGTATCAGAAGTACACAGTGGCGTTTTCCAGAGGCTACATGACATGATAATATGGCAATAGATTGAATGCATATATGATAATCTGTCTTCTGTTAAACCACACATTAAAAAGACTTGCAAAAATGTAAAGTAGTGCACTTTTCTCACTAATTTTTTTATGTTTTGGTAAATAGTATTTTTCATATAAATGCTATTTTTGTTAATATGTAATGGGTTTATGATACTATTTTATATCATTATTTTTATTATTTTAATATTTCTTCATTTAAAATGAGAATTCATAGTAAGCATCAGAGGAGTTTGCCCTCGATTATTAGCTATTCATTTTGATATTTATTACATTAACACTTTGCTCGTTTTACTTGTTTGTTATAGGCCTATTAAAATTAACAACATTGGGGACTTCCCTGGCCGTTCAGTGGTTAAGACTCCACGCTTCCACAGCAAGGGGCGTGGGTTCAATCTCTGGTTGGCGAACCAAGATCCCGCATGCTGCTCGGGAGTGCCAAAAGGAAGAGAAAAAAAAAAATTAACAATGCTGCATAGACAGAAAAATAAACATTCTTGGACCTGGAACTGATAACTGATAAAACATTTTTAACTATCAGTTTTTAATGTGTCATACACCACAAATGGACCCTTTTTATAATAAACATACTCCAAAGCCCTGGAGATGTTTATCTGGGAACTAATAAGATCTAATCAGTGTAGATACCAAGAAAAAAATGATTCCAAAGTCAGAGATAGTTTACTGGGATTTATTATTTACGCTGCTTTTTCTAGAATGTTGCCATCATAAGCACTGCCATTATATCCTGGTAATCAGGCAAGTTTGTAGCAACTTCACTTGTTTGAGCGCAGTGAAAAACTGGCTCAGTGCCTAAAGTTGACATATAGCAAATTTATTTCAGAATGTAAAATGTTAATAGTCTCACCCTCTCAACCCCTTATTTTATCCTGTATTGTAGTTATATGCTGGAGTTTCCAAATAAATGACTCTCTCCCCTGCCTCAGTCAAATGCTGACTCATGGGGATCTACAATTAATGCAAAATGTGAGGAGAAAATTAAATTAGTAGGAAAAAAGATTAAACTAGGAAAATTATGTAATAGGTTAAATTAGCTACCTGCAGAGGTTCCTACCCTAAGAACTGATTTGTTTTATGGGGATAAATTGATGCTGCCATTATCTAATCTAGAAGAGGAGGGTGTAATTTCTGAAAACCCAGCAAGAACTGGGTCTATGTTAATACAGCTGTAACTGACCACTTTGTAACCTCTTTGAAGAAAAAAAACAAAAAATCTGAATGACTAATATGCGTGGAGAAATAGAAATAGGAGCCACTATTCTCTGGGCCTCATCACTGATCGGGAGGGAGGGAGGTTCTTGAACAGCTAACAGGAGCAAATTGTTCAATTTGGCAGATCTCTAGAGTAGGGGTTCTCAACCCTGGACAGTTTTGCCTCCCAGGGAACCTCTGACTATGTCTGGAGACAATATTGGTTGTCATAACTGGTGGTGGTGTTTGAGGGGCTGCTATTGACATCTGATTAGGTAGAGGTCAGGAATGCTCCTAAACATGCCACACTGCACAGGACAGGACAGCTTACTCACCCCTCCCTGCCCCACAACAAGAATCATCTGGCCCAAAATGTCAACACTGCTGAGGTTGGGAAACCCCGCTCTAGAGTGAGAATCTGTTCCTCAAGTTGTTTTATCAGAGGTTGTTTACCCACTAAGTCTATGCTCAGTAAAGAACCTCTTAATGCTAATTTGGTATTTTATGTGGACTTTTTTTTTTTTTTTTTTTTGGGCTGCATTGGGTCTTCATTGCTGCGCGTGCGCTTTCTCTAGTGGCGGCGAGGGGGGGCTACTTCTGGTTGCAGTGCGCAGACTTCTCATTGTGGTAGCTTCTCGTTGCAGAGCACAGGCTCTAGGCGTGCAGGCTTCAGTAGTTGTGGCACGTGGGCTCAGTAGTTGTAGCACATGGGTTTAGTTGCTCTGCAGCATGTGGGATCTTCCTGGACCAGGGCTTGAACCTGTGTCCCCTGCATTGGCAGGTGGATTCTTAACCACTGCGCCACCAAGGAAGTCCCCTACGTGGACGTTTTTATGGAGGTTGACCATTGAGCATCATTTAACGCTTATGTAGTAGTTACCTTGTCTCAGACACTGTTCAAAGTGATTTATAAATATTAACATTTTATCGTTATAACACGCTGTGAAGGTAAGTGCTGTTATCCCCATTTTGGCACAGAGAGGTTAGGTGACTTGGACATACATGGTCACAAAGTTAGTCAGTGGATTCAAATTTTCCTACATAAAGTAATTGCTACTCCTTGTGGTAATTACCCACTCTTAAAATAGTAAGTTAACTATGTTTACGCCTTTATGTCTTTTCAGTGATTAATTTGAGTCAGATTCTTTCAGCTTAATCAGCTCTGGGCGAGCTAAAGAGGTCAGGTTCCTGAATCTGTAAAGCTAGATTTAAGATGGATCCCATCAAAACACTAACACTCGGATTTCGAATTAAAGGACTTCTAAAATACGATAGGATGATTTTTCATACAGTTGATCGACTGTCATACATTAATACCTTTTTTTTTCTATAAATTTATTTTATTTTTATTTTTGGCTGCATTGGGTCTTCGTTGCTGTGCGCGGGCTTTCTCTAGTTGCAGCGAGCGAGGGCTACTCTTCGTTGCGGTGTGTGGGCTTCTCATTGCAGTGGCTTCTCTTGTTGTGGAGCAAGGGCTCTAGGTACGCAGGCTTCAATAGTTGTGGCACGTGGGCTCAGTAGTTGTGGTACGCGGTCTCTAGAGTGCAGGCTCGGTAGTTGTGGCACACGGGCTTAGTTGCTCCGCGGCATGTGGGATCTTCCTGGACCAGGGCTTGAACCCGTGTCCCCTGCATTGGCAGGCGGATTCTTAACCACTGCACCACCAGGGAAGTCCCGAGAATATAAATTTCCGAATTTATTAGTCCAGTGTGTACTTCTTTTAGTAAGTATGGGATATAATACAATTTGAGAAATATTGCTTAAATACTATCTGAAGGTTGAAGTGCAAGTAAGTTGGTATAATTTATCATCTTGAAACTCTTTTCAGGAATTTACTATATACCTCTGTATCATTTTAGCTAATTAACAGCCTTTTCATTTGCATTTTACTTGGGGGTTGTAGGGGAAGAAGTTTCTGTCACAGGGATGGATAAATGTATTCCTGGGTAAGTAGCATAATATCCTGAAAGTCACATGACTTCTGGAGGCCCACTTATGCAGTTTACTAGATGTGACTTTGGACAAGTTATCACTTAGGGCTTCATTCTCTTTGTCTGTAGGATGGGAATTAATTGTTCCTCCCTTACAAGTATGATGGAGAGGGGGGAGTGTGTGTAAAGTGTTCCTCCCTGCTTCCTACCCCATCCCAGCATGTTGAGTTGAAAGTTGAAATTCAAAATAGGGTTTTATGAGTGGCTCGTGTATAATCAACTTTTGATAGATTGTGTATACTGTTATTTAATAAAACTCTAAAAGCTCATAGCTTTCAAAGACAAGAGATATATTTTACACTCATTACAAGTTTGGATGTGGTCCTTTTCAGGTTGCAGATTGGCTCCACCTGTTTTTTTCATCTACATTTCAGGCTAAAGGACAGTATCCATCTGGGACATGCTGCTCTTTGACAGAGGGGACATAAGTCAGGGAACCGATGGGAAACATTGCTTCTTAAAGCTTCTAGTGACACATGGCATCCATCATATTCATTCATATTCCATTGACCAAAGCTAATTGCATGGTGAAGCCTGATGTTAGTAAGGTGGAGAGTTATTAGCGTGAACCACATTATTATATTACTGTTTATGAAGGTCAAAAACAGTTGAATATTGGCAATTTCATATAGTTCCTATTGCACGAGTGAGTTGAAACTCACATGGAGATGGATGGTGCTACATAATCGTACAGTGAGTAAATGAGCAACTAAGAGTGAACAACAAAACAGTCTACCTCGGCATGGAGACAAATTGTCATTATAGCGTATCTTTGAAAAAAAATGTATCTTAAATTCTAAATAATTCACTCTACATACTTTATGGGCATGTGTGTGTCTGTATACATGCACTTGAATATACATTAGTATACACAGATTAAATAATGAACAGTATAATCTTCAGTTTTCACATGAGAGCAGTATTAAATTTAACTAGTTAATTTTTGTTTCATTGTAGGTATATTAAAGCAAGTCAAAGATTACATTAAACAGTGTAGCAAATGCCAGGAGAAACTAGATCGATCCCGTCCTATATCAGATACTTCAGAAATGTTGGAAGAATTGGGACTAGACCTTGAATCTGGAGAAGAAAGTAATGAATCAGAGGATGACCTGAGCAACTTTACTTCGCCTCCAACTACAGCTTCCAAGCCTGCAAAAAAGAAGCCAGTATCCAAACATGAACTTGTATTTGTAAGTGGAACTTTCCATTCAGCTTAACATTTGTAACTAGTGTGTTAGTATTTATAGTCTTAACTGAATTTTTTCTGAAACCACTAAAACTGCTTTCCTTTTGGCACTGTCATTGTCATGTTGTTACATGCCCTAAAAGTTTGCTAATACTGCCTCTTCCTTAATCATAAATATTCCTGTTGTTTCTTCTCATCAGAATGTAACTTGTTGGTTTGTTGTTAATTACTCCTCCTCTCTTCTTTTTAATAGTATATTGGTACAGGTAGACAGAATACATTTCTGGAAGCAGTTTCTGGGTCATGCAGCAAGGTAAAATTAAGCTGACTAGGTCTTTGTTTTTTGCCTGCATTCGTTTCTTATATCATCAAATAAATTTCTGACTAATAAGAGGAGGCAGCAAGAAGTGAGGTGCAGATTTTCATTGGGTCAAGTAGAATGAACATAGCAGAAGACAGTGAGAACAATATATCTTTTTATTTAAATACATAGGTAATAAAGAATATCAGGTTATTTCTTCATATTAATTAGTGGAATCTTTTATAAGGGAATAATGTGTCTTGTTTTAAATTCTGTTAAGGGTAAAAATACAGATGATATGTAATGCAACTCTTGGTCTCAAACTTATTTTGATAGGTTGACACCAAAGGAGTGGTGAAACGTTCTTCTCCAAAACATTGTCAGGCTGTCTTAAAACAGCTGAACGAACAGAGACTCTCTAACCAGTTCTGTGATGTTACTTTGTTAATTGAAGGAGAAGAGTACAAAGCTCATAAATCTGTTCTGTCAGCTAATAGCGAATATTTTCGAGATCTTTTTATTGAGAAAGGAGCTGTTTCCAGTCATGAGGCAGTGGTGGATCTTTCTGGTAAGAATTTTCTGATATTCGTGTTTTTTGTTCATAAGTATATACTGGAAGAGGGGTGTGTATATCTTACAAACTCAGGTTTTATGCTCAAGTGGGAGAAGCCCACTTACAGAACAGACTAAGCTGAACTGTCAGGTCCTCCCTTTTAGTAGGGTTTCCAAGATAGAGTTATGAAAAGGCTGTCATTTCCTGTCACTACCCGTTAGGGGAGACGATTGTAGCAGTAGTAGAATTTCTGGGATCTACACTGTTAAAAACAGTTTGAGAGAAATCCATAATTGCACCAGTGTTATTACACTAAGTAAATATATTACTTTAAAATTGACTGCCTGAATCTTATGTTGTGCAACATGAAATTGTAGAGCACTTCTGTAGGTCTGTTGTTTTTCATTTTTTAAGATTAATATTCGTCATTCATTAGATTCGATAATCAGATTGTCAATATAGAATAATCAGAATTCCAGGTGTGGTTTTTTGGTTTCTTTGGGCCTGCTGCTGTTGTTGTTATTATTGTAAATGGATAATTTGACTTTCTTTTGGCCTCACTAGAATTTATGTATTGGCTTAGGAGTCAACAAATGAAAATTTAGGAAGCATTAAAATAGGTAACCTTATTTATACATTTCCTCATAATATTAATTTGCTGTAACTCTTGAATTACTGACACCACTGTGTGAAATGTCATTTCCTCTTTCTGAAACAAAAAAGTGACTTTATCCAGGTATATAAATACTTACCTAGTTAACCACTGATCCTTTTCTACCTTATACTGTTAAAACTCACCTTCTCTGGAAAGACAAATTCATATATTTTTCCTTAACAGTAGCTATATGTTTAATTACTAAAAAATATTTCTCAAGCATCCATTGTGTGCAAGGAACTGGCCTGGGCTATGGGGATACAGTGGTGAACAAAAACTTTTACAGAGCATAGAGTTGCATTACATTCTAGATTTGTGATATTTACTTTGGTGACTCAGAGGAGAAAATACATCTTATTCTGGGCCATCTGAATAATAAAACCTATCACAAGTGTAGTCTTGATGCGTTAGCTTTGGAATTTTTTCCTTATCTTTCATGTATCTGAAGCAGAAAGAAGAGTGTGTGTTGCTCTTTTCCAGTTTCTCAGCAGCTTATAATAGCAAATGAAATGTCTCCAAAATAACTGCAGCACAGCATCCTATTATTCCAACAAAATATCTCATTTATTCTTCATTCCATATGCTTATTTTTATATATTGTTCAGGAAATATAGTGTAAACCAATAGCAGGTGAAGTAGACATTGTTAAAAGTTTTGTTTGATTTTTAAATATTCAGTAGATAGACTAATTGTAAAATATGTGTAAAGTATAAAAAAAAGATAAAATCTCCATCTGTTTTCTAATTACCTAGTTTAATGGTTGTTGAATTCATCAGTGTTTTCCTTTATGTTGTTTATGCTTTAAAAAAAAATTCTTCCCTACTCAGCCGTAAAGATATTTTCATATACTGTCTTATAGTTTTTCTTTCTTATTTAACTTTTAATCTATTTGGAATTTTTTTTGGATGGTGTGAGATAGGTGTTTGATTTCATTTTTTCCCATTTTGTCTCAGAACCATTTAGTGAAAACTCCCTTCTCTTCCTACGCATCGGCCATGCAAATTCTCTTAAAAAACACATTTTCACATGTTTGGTACTGATTATAGGCTTTTTTCCAATCTATTGGTTGTCTCTTCCCACAATATTATTGCTTGGTCTTAATTACCTTAGCTTTATAATAATGAAAGTCTCCCACCTTAATTATTCAGGTGGGTGTTAGTTATTCATAACTCTTTGCTGTTCCATATAAACTATTAAAGCAGCTTGTCTGCTTCCACAAAAAGAAGAAAAATGTATTTTGTTAGGGATTACATCGAATTGATAAAGTTTTAGAGGTTTTTCCATAAAAGTCTCACACATCTTTTGTTAGATTATTCTAAGGTAGTTTATACTTTTTGATACTATTATAATTTTTTTCTTAAAATTATATTATTTATGATTTATTTTTGGTAACTGTTGATTCTATATACAGTAGTACTGTATATAGAATCAACAAAGTAGTACTGTATATAGAGTACTGTATATAGTAGTACTGTATATAGTAGTACTGTATATAGAATCAACAAAGAATCTATAGATAAATGTCTGAATGACTACTAGTCATTCAGACATTTATCTATACTCTGAGATTTTCCATATAAAACAAATATTGAATATATTAATATATTATCTGCTAATAGTACTGTTTTTTTTTTCTACCTTTCCAGTCCTTATATTTTGAACTTCTTTCTTCTCACTTTACAGTGCCGTTTAGGACTTAAAAAAAAAACCCAGCAGTTAAATAGGGGTAGTGATAGAGGGTTCACTTATTCCCATGGTAAAGAAAGACATGGGAATGCTTTTTTTTCTTTTTTAACCATGAAGTATATTATTTGGTGAATGTTTTAAATAGATTACCCTTTACCCCCTTTAACATTAAGGAAATTTCCTCTGAAATAGGTAGGTGTGGACTTAACCACATACTTTTTCTGTATCCGTTGAGACCATCTTTATTTATTTCATTCTGTTAATGTGGGAAATTACATTGGTTTACTAATGTTAACTCAATTTTTCATTCCTGAGATAAATCCAGTTTAGTCATAATATATCTTTTGTACAAACTACTGTGTTTGGTTTAGAATGCTAATATTGTTAGCCTGTTTCCAAGTGTATTCATGAGTAATTTTCCTTTTTCACACTGTTTCTGTCATGTTTTGATATCAGAGTTGGTTTAGTCTTATAAATTGTGTATTCCCTCCAATTTTTTACATGCACTGAAGTAGTTACTATGAGATTAGAATTATTTGTTTCTTGAATATTTGGTAGAATGATGGCTAAAATTGACTGGACTTTTGGGGGAAGATTTTTAGCTACTAATTCGACAAGTTTAATGGTTAGGGAATTATTCTGTAGGTTTTCTATTTCATCTTGAGTAATTTGTAGAAAGTTTTGCCATAATATGTCCATTTTATCTAAATTTTCAAGTTTCTTGGCACAATTTTTTTTTTTTTTGTCGGTGCCGTGCGGCCTGCGGGATCTTAGTTCCCCGACCACGGACTGAACCTGGACCTTCGGCAGTGAAAGCGCAGAGTCCTAACCACTGGACTGCCAAGGAATTACAGCACAAAATTTTTAATATTCTCTTCTAAATGCCTACAGTGACTGTAGATTTGTCTCTTTCATTCCTTGTGCCTTCTCTCTCATTTCTAAATTTTTTTTACTAGAGGTTTACTGACTTTTAAAAAAAGAAGTTGGCAGACTATAGCTTGTAGGCCAAATCTGGCCCACTGCCTGCTTTTGTAAATAAAGTTTTATTGGGAGACAGCCACATCCATGTATTTACATATTGTCTGTGGCTGCTTTTGAGCTTACAAGGGCAGAATTGAATAGTTGCTACATAAACTAGTGACCCACAAAACCTAAAATATTTGCTTATCTTGCTCTTTACAGAAAAACTTTACTAAGCCCTATGCCAAAGCATAATTTTTTAAATGTTAAAAACCTAACTTTTATGCAAATACTATAGTACAAGGTTTTATATGATTAATTTAGGAAACCAGTAAGATGTTAAAACTGCTTCTAATAGAATTCTGAAGAAAAGATTTGTATATATTGTCTTTCAACCAGAGGAATGAATTTGCTCAAAATGAATTTGCTAATAGATTGGTTAATATCCTATAGAGAAATAAACTGTAAGTTTTGGAGTTATCTTTCCTACCCTGATAGAAAAAGCTTCTTAATCTTTCACATTTCATTTGCATTTGCAATTACTTTTCTGTAAGTTAATTTTTACAGAGTTGTAAAATAGTCAATAGCAGTCAATCAGTGGTGCCTGCTCAACACTACTTTTTTTTTAAATTTACTTAATTAATTAATTTATCTATTTATTTTGGCTGTGTTGGGTCTTTGTTGCTGCGCGTGGGCTTCCTCTAGTTGCAGCGAGCAGGGGCTACTCTTTGTTGTGGTGCGCGGGCTTCTCATTGCAGTGGCTTCTCTTGTTGTGGAGCACGGGCTCTAGGCACGCAGGCTTCAGTAGCTGTGGCACGTGGGCTCAGTAGTTGTGGCACATGGGCTCCAGAGCACAAGCTCAGTAGTTGTGGCACACGGGCTTAGTTGCTCCATGGCATGTGGGAACTTCCCGGACCAGAGCTTAAACTGTGTCCCCTGCATTGGCCGGCAGATTCTTAACCACTGCGCCACCAGGGAAGTCCCTCAACACTACTCTTAAAGAACACCTGACTACAAGGATATATTATACAGCACAGAAAATATAGCCAATATTTTATAGTAACTATAAATGGAGTATAACCTTTTAAAATTGTGGAACACTATGTTGTATACCTGAAAGTTATATAATACTGTACATACACTGTACCTCAGTAAACAAAAACGCAATATTTTTGCCTGATAACCAAATTTTTCTTTATTGAAGTAGAGTTGGTTTACAATGTTGTATTAATTTCTGCTGTACAGCAAAGTGATTCAGTTATACATATATATACATTCTTTCTTAATCTTTTCCATTATGGTTTATCACTGGATATTGAATATAGTTCCCTGTGCTATACAGTAGGACCTTGCTGTTATCCATTCTATATATAATAGTTTGCATCTGCTAACCCCCAACTCCCACTCCATCCCTCTGCCACTCCCCCTCCCCGTTGGCAACTACAAGTCTGTTCTCTATGTCTGTGAGTCTGTTTCGTAGACAAGTTCATTTGTGTCATATTTTAGATTCCACATAAAACTGGTATCATATGGTATTGTCTTTCTCTGTTTGACTTACTTCACTTAGTATGATAATCTCTAGGTCCATCCATGTTGCTGCAAATGGCATTATTTCATTCTTTTTTATGGCTGAGTAATATTCCATTGTATATATGTACCACATCTTTATCCATTTATCTGTCAACGAACATTTAGATTGTTTCCATGTCTTGGCTATTGTAAATAATGCTGCTGTGAACATAGGGGTGCATGTATCTTTTTGAATTATAGTTTTGTCTGGATATATTCCCAGGAGTCGGATTGCTGGATCATATGGCAACTCTATTTTTAGTTTTTTGAGGAACCTCCATACTATTTTCCATAGTGGCTGCACCAATTTACATTCTCACCAACAGTGTAGGAGGGTTCCCTTTTCTCCACACCCTCTCCAGCATTTGTTATTTGTAAACTTTTTGGTGGTGGGCCGGGGGGGTGGCACTGCATGGCTTGTGGGATCTTAGTTCCCTGACCAGGGATCGAACCAGCAGTCCTCATCAGTGAAAGAGCAGAGTCCTAACCACTGGACTGCCAGGGAATTCCCATTTGTAAACTTTTTAATGATGGCCATTATGACCAGTGTGAGGTAGTACCTCACTGTAGTTTTAATTTTCACTTCTCTAATAATTAGCAATGATGAGCATCCTTTCTTTCTTTTTTTTTTTTAATATTTATTTATTTATTTGGCTGTGCCAGGTCTTAGTTGTGGCATGCAGGATTTTTAGTTGCGCCATGCAAACTCTTAGTTGCAGCACGTGGAATCTAGTTCCCCAACCAGGAGTCAAACCCAGGCCCTCTGCATTGCGAGTGTGGAGTTCCAGCTACTGGACCACCAGGGAAGTCCCTTGAGCATTTTTTCACGCACCTATTGGCCATCTGTGTGTCTTCTTTGCAGAAATGTCTATTTAGTTCTTCTGCCCATTTTTTGATTGGGTTGTTTGTTTTTGTTGTTGTTGTATTGTGTGAGCTCTGTTTGTATATTTTGGAGATTAAGCACTTGTCGGTCACATCTCTTACAAATATTTTCTCCCATTCCATAGATTGTCTTTTCATTTTGTTTATGGTTTGCTTTGCTATGCAAAAGCTTGTAAGTTTAAGTCCCATTTGTTTATTTTTGCTTTTATGTCTATTGCCTTGGGAGACTGACCTAAGAAAACATTGGTACAATTTATGTCAGAGTATGTTTTGCCTATGTTCTTTCCTAGGAATTTTAGGGTGTCATGTCTTTTTTTTTTTTTTAAATAAATTTATTTATTTATTTATTTATTTTTGGCTGCATTGAGTCTTCGTTGCTACGTGTGGGCTTTCTCGAGTTGTGGCGAGCGGGGGCTACCCTTCGTTGCGGTGGGCAGGCTTCTCATTGCAGTGGCTTCTCTTGTTGTGGAGCACAGGCTCTAGGCACGCGGGCTTCAGCAGTTGTGGCACGCAGGCTCAAATAGCTGTGGCTCGCAGGTTCTAGAGTGCAGGCTCTCAGTAGTTGTGGCTCACGGGCTTAGTTTCTCTGCAGCATGTGGAATCTTCCCAGACCAGGGATCAAACCCGTGTTCCCTGCATTGGCAGGCAGATTCTTAACCACTGTGCCACCAGGAAAGTCCCGCCCCTTTTATTTTGATTAAAATGTTTTCCAGAGTGTAGGTAGTGTACATAAAAAGACTAGGAGTAAAAACAAAATACCAAAATTATCTTGTGGCAGTAAGATTATGAGTGATTTTTTTATCTTCTTATTTTCTTTTGTGTTTTATAGCATTTTACAGTAAACATTTGACTTGTATCTTTGGGAAAAAATGGTTTTTGGTATTTAAAGTTACTTGGAGTAGTGTTATTTCTTTCATGGAAAATTTTTCTTATGACTTCAACTTAGAAATTAAAAAGGTACTAGGTAAAAGACCAAAATACATTATTTTGTTGGTATCTGTTGTTGTTGTTGTTGTTTTTTTAAGAAATATTCTTTCTTACCTCAACCTTATTTAACTCGGTTTCATAATTTGTAGCAGTATTAATATGACCTCAGCCTGCTTGATATCGGCTTTCCTAGGAATGGCTGAATTAGCTATGATGGTCATGTTGATGTGTAGTCTCCCCAGCTTTCAACCTGAATCCTAATAGATCTCACAGTTTAAGGTTTCCCTGTATGCTTGTTACTTGTTTATCCACTATTTGCCTATGTAAAAGGACCACATTTTATGTATCTGGAGTCAAAACTGAAAAACACAGCAAACATGAGTTTTTTGGTTTTGGGGGTTTTCTGGCCATGCTGCATGGCTTGCGGGATCTTAGTTCCCTCACCGGGAATTGAACCCATTCCCCCTGCAGCAGAAGCACAGAGTCCTAACCACTGGGCCAGCAGGGAATTCCCAAACATGAGTTTTTAAAAGGTTGCTTTGGCTCCCTGTATTTTAATAAAAGATCTCTTAAGATAAATTATTATATGAGAAAAGCAAGGCACAGAAAAATATGTGTGGTATAACACCTACTATAAGAAGGAGGGATAAGAGTATTTGTTTGACTGTATAAAGACTCTAAAAATCTGTACAAATTCTTAATCATTCTGGTTATGGAGATGGAGTTCGACTTATCACTGTGTAATCTTCTGATTTTTGAATCATGTGAATATTAAAAATGGGTTTTGAAAGTGAAGTACTGAGAACTTAGAAATAAACTGATCTTATTTTCTCACATAAAATGAGAACCTAATACCTCATTTGTATAGTAATTGTCTTATTCCTTAGAACAAAGATAAGCAAACTATAACCCAAAGGCCGCCAGTCCTCCTTTCCCTCCCTTTTTCTGAATTAAGTTGTATTGCACCACAGCCATGCCCATTTGTATACATATTATAATATATGGCTTCTCTTTCCAGCTACAATGGCAGAATTAAGTAGTTGCAATAGACACTTTATGGCCTGCAATCTTTATTATCTAATTCTATACAGAAACATTTTGCTGACCCTCTGCTGTAGACCTTGTTTTAAAGTTTTTAGTAGTAGAACCCTCTGTTCACAATCAAATTTTTATATGGACTTCTGTTATTAAAATATACAGCTACACTTACTGCAGTGAGGTTAGGGGACAGGTTGGTTGAACCCTGCCTACTCACCTGCCTCCCTCTCTTTTTTTACCCTCCATTCTCCAGCAGATGATTCTTGAGGGGAATTTGAGGAACCCCCGGGGTTCTAAGGAGTACAGTTTGAAAATGACTGCCTTACAACAACTCTTTGAGGCAGTAAGTGTGATATTATTTTCTATTTTAGGTATTGAGAGACTCGGCTCATAGAAATTAGTTAGTCAAGGCTTAATAAGCAACCAGAACTCAAAACAAATCCAGGATATTTAATTGCAGAATAAATGGTCATATTTGCCTTTATATTCTATTTTATATTGTCATAATCATACAGTAATTGTTTCTACAAGGTGTTTTAGTGGTGATTTGACTTTTTTGTCTTTCATCTTTCTTGTTTCACATAGGCTTTTGTAAGGCAAGCTTCCTTCCTTTACTGGAATTTGCCTACACTTCTGTGCTAAGTTTTGACTTCTGTAGCATGGCTGATGTAGCCATCTTGGCTCGTCATCTTTTCATGTCAGAAGTTTTAGAAATCTGTGAAAGTGTACATAAACTAATGGAAGAGAAGCAGCTAACAGTATATAAGAAGGGTGAGGTACAAACAGTTGCATCTACACAGGACTTACCAGAACAAAATGGAGGTACAGCACCTCCTGTGGCTAACAACGAGGGAACCACAACAACTTTATCCACTGAACTTGGGGATTGTGAAATTGTACTGCTGGTGAATGGAGAATTGCCAGAGCAGAATGGAGAGCTAGGACAACAGCCTGAGCCCCAGGTTTCTTCACAGACCGAAGCTGCTCTGTCACCTGTAGGCTGTGTAACTGATTCCCATACTGAAATGGAGTCTGATGATTTAGTAACAAAAAACAGCCAGACAGAACTAGAAACTTTAAACAGCAGAGAAGATGACACAGTCTCTAATACTCATCCTAAGCTTTCAAAAGAGAATGTAATCAGTAGCTCTCCAGAAAACAGTAATATGGGAAATGATACAGCAACAGAGGATATCTGTGCTGAAGATATTTCAGAGCATAGGCAGAACCTTGGCCAGTCTTTAAAAGATCAGGAAAATCTAGTTGAACCGACAGCACAGACAGACCATAGTCCCGATGATGATGATACTTACAGAAGCAGGCTTCGGCAGCGTTCTGTTAACGAAGGGGGATATATCCGACTCCACAAAGGAATGGAGAAGAAGCTGCAGAAACGGAAAGCCATTCCCAAGTCAGCAGTTCAACAGGTAAGGTGAAAAAAGAGTTTACCTTTGTAGTTTTAGCTTTAAGTTGAAAGCATTCTGCGGTTATACTTATGGTGATAATTATCTTGGGGGGAAGGGGAGTGGATGCAGGAAAGCAATTTAACGTTTTAAATACCAATATTAAGATAATGTGAATTTGAGATAGTTAATTTATTTAGATTGTGTTTTCTGTTCTTTAATTAGGTGGCTCAGAAATTAGTTCAAAGAGGAAAAAAGATGAAACAACCAAAAAGGGATGCTAAAGAGAATACCGAAGAAGAAGCATCCCATAAATGTGGGGAATGTGGAATGGTTTTTCAGAGACGATATGCTCTTATAAAGCACATACTGAAACATGAAAGAGCTAGAGATTACAAGTGTCCAGTAAGTATCTGGAAAGCTAATTATAGATGGCTCTAACTTCATTATAAATAGAATCCAATTTACTGCTTCATTATTATCCTGCCATTTGTGTTCTCTCTTCTCTCTGTCTCCCTTATATTGCCGTAAGAGTTATCTTCTGATTTGTACATGTCATGTTCTTGCCAAAAAATGTTTACCTCTGCTTCTTCTTGATACCCTAGTAAGACAACAGTAAAACGATCTTTTTAAAAAGCTCATAGAAAGGCAAAAAGAACAGGAGACCTTAGCAACCAAATTCTGGATTCTGATAAATAGATGGAGTGTTTTTTGTTTGTTGGCTGCACCGTGCAGCATGCGGTATCTTAGTTCCCCGACCAGGGATAGAACCCGTACCCCCCTGCAGTGGAA
This sequence comes from Balaenoptera physalus, assembly GCF_965194825.1. Taxonomy (NCBI): domain Eukaryota; kingdom Metazoa; phylum Chordata; class Mammalia; order Artiodactyla; family Balaenopteridae; genus Balaenoptera; species Balaenoptera physalus. The sequence goes on from NC_138891.1 coordinate 97,174,603, forward strand.
ACACAGGGTCTTAGCCACTGGACTGCCAGGGAAGTCCCTAGATGGAGTCATTGATTCAGCAGATTTGAAAGGGCTCATTCCCAGGCTTTCAGTGTGGAAAGCTAAGAATCAATCCAAATTGTATTGCAGAACTACCAAAAGGCTCAGAAATTAATGGTACTAGCTACCTTGAAAGTAGAGATGAGTCTGGTTGTTAGGAAGTCTTTTTTTTTTTTTTTTTTTTAATTTATTTTTGGCTCCGTTGGGTCTTCATTGCTGTACGTGGGCTTTCTCTGGTTGCAGCTAGCGGGAGCTACTCTTCGTTGCGGTGCGCTGGCTTCTCACTGCGGTGGCTTCTCTTGTTGCAGAGCATGGGCTCTAGGTGCGCGGACTTCAGTAGTTGTGGCTTGCAGGCTCCAGAGCACAGGCTCAGTAGTTGTGGCACACGGGCTTAGTTGCTCCACAGCATGTGGGATCTTCCTGGACCAGGGCTCGAACCCGAGTCCCCTGCATTGGCAGGCGGACCCTTAACCACTTTGCCACCAGGGAAGTCCCTAGAAAGTCTTTTTAAGAAGTATGGTGCTTCCCTGGTGGCGCAGTGGTTGAGAATCTGCCTGCCAATGCAGGGGACACGGGTTTGAGCCCTGGTCTGGGAAGATCCCACATGCCGCAGAGCAACTGGGCCTGTGAGCCACAGCTACTGAGCCTGTGCGTCTGGAGCCTGTGCTCCACAACAAGAGAGGCCGCGATAGTGAGAGGCCCGCGCACCGCAATGAAGAGTGGCCCCCGCTTGCCGCAGCTAGAGGAAGCCCTCGCACAGAAACGAAGACCCAACACAGCCAAATAAATAAATAAATAAATAAATAAATAATAATTAAAGATGCTAATAATTTAAAAAAAAAAAAAAGAAGTAAGTAAATCGCTACCACCATGCCTTCAGCCAAAGATCCATCTTCTACTCTCTGAAAAAGATAAAACCCACAACTGCTCTAGGGAACACTATGAATAGTGAGGGTGAATGTACTATATACCAAACAAGGGAATGTAAAAACGTATATACTGAATATTGAATCTTTTCAAGCTCTCTTTCCCTACTCAAGTTCCAGAATGTTAACAACCAAACCCTTAATCTTAAAATAGAAGGATTTCTTAAAGGTGAGAAATCCGAAGTCTTATAACAAAAGATCTAAAGATACTGCTCATTAAAGCCTGTGGTTGACAATTTACTCCTCTGCTTACACACAAGTTCCAATCAGTTTTTAAATGTCTTATTTTGAAATGTGAATAGACATCAGGTATACAGACTCACGACAAATATTTCAAGCAAAAAAACAACTTTGAGGAATCCAAGACTATGCAGTTAGAAGAAAACTCAAAGCTCCCCCCCACACACACACAACCCAAACCACAAACTATGATTTATATTAGAGATAAATTTAAAAATTACATCAATAAAACAATAACCATGTATTGTGTTTTTAAAAGGACACATCAAGAGAACAGAAGAGTTTTTCTTAGGAGTAAAATACATAATAACACATATAAAAATATCAGAAAAGTTAGGAAATACAATTGACTAAATCACTCAGAAAATAAAGCAAAAGACAAGGTAAAAATGGGAGTGAAAGAAATTTTAGAGGATTGGTCTAGGTTGTCTTCTAATATCCAGATAATTCCAAACAGAGAGCATGGAGAGAAAGAAATCATTAATGCAATGAAAAAAAATTGAGAACTTGAAAATAGAAGTTTCCTTGTTAAAAGAGTGCATTGAATGTCCAGAATCATGGGTGAAAATAAATCTATACCAAGATATATTGTGAAATTTCAGAATCAAGGTACAAAGAAAATCTTATAAATTACAAGAGAGAAAGGATAAGGGTCAGAATAGCTTCAGGCCTTTCAGCAGCAACAGTGGAAGTTAGAAGACAAAGGCACAATATCTTTAATATCATAAAAGGAAATGATTTCTAACTTGGAGTCAGTAATCAAACTATATTTATGATGGTAGAATAAGAACAGTTTCAGACATGCAAGGTCTGCAAAGTTTTACCTCCCGAACTCCCTTTCTCAGGAAGCTGTCGGCAGAGGTATTCCTCTAAAATGAGCAAGACATGGGAAACGGGAAACATGGGGTCCAATCTGTAGAGTCCAAGTGGGGGAAACAACCGCCCCAGTTTGGAACACCAACATAGTGCTTTGACAGCGATCTCCCACAAGGTGATGTGTTTTAAACCTTCTCTCAGTAGACAGTTGAGAGAAAGGTTTGATGATGAATTAGCGGTAAATACAAAGAGAAATAAAACAGAAAAGGAAACAAAAGGAAAGAGAATCATACTGTCTGTATGGTCCAGCTGTAATAACATGTACGTCATCCAAATAATTAAGCACTGAAATTGATCTCATCAAAATGATCATAAAGCTGTATTGAGAAAGTATGGTAATGGGAAGGATCATGTACGTGTAGAGAGTGGAGAGGTAAAGGAGAGAGTCACTTCCTATTGTTCATATTACTCAGAATTACAGAGATAATCATTAAGAAAGAGTCAAAAAAGTAGAGGTAGTGAACCAAAAGGCCAGTTTTATTTATTAAAAAAAAGTTTTGTAGATCATGACTATATATAACTCTGATTTTAAAATAAAGAACAGAAGCTTTCAGGAGTACTCAACAAGTACAGGGTAAAACCCAAGCACTATCACAGTTTTATCTTCCTACTTTTTCCAGCCCCTATTTTTGCTCTTCCTAACAACTGTTAGTACTCATATAATAATAGTATTCTTGTCTTTGTCTGTATCTTACCATTCCTTCAAGACCCAAGCCTCGGTGATGACGCCTTTCCTTATACTCTGATTATTCCCTCTTCTTAAGTATTGATCTTTCACCTATTTACATATAAATCCTGTTTTTGTGGTTAGATTATAAACCTTTGCAGAGTAGAGGCTGGGTCTGTCCCTTTCATTTCTATAGTGTGGTACCTAGCATATTGTCTTTTACATAGTATATATGTTTATTGAGTGATATATAATTGTAACAAAGATATGGAAAGTTGAAGTACGAGTTGACTTTCACTTAACATTTGTGATGGAAATACATTCAGGCAGAATTTTGTTTACTTTTTCTTTTAGTTGTGTAAGAAACAGTTTCAGTACAGTGCCTCCTTGAGAGCACACCTTATTCGACATACCAGGAAAGATGCACCTACTTCATCCTCTTCCAGTTCTGCATCTAATGAGGCATCAGGATCATCGTCTGAGAAGGGCAGAACCAAACGAGAATTTATATGTTCGATATGTGGAAGGACATTACCTAAATTATATTCTCTTCGAATACATATGTTAAAGCACACAGGGGTAAAACCACATGCATGCCAGGTAAAGCCATTATATTTATTTTGTTATTTAAAGAAGGTTGGAACATAACCGGTGATAAGACTGATTGATTCTGGAGTCACATCACTTTTGTAAAATGTCACAGGAAGTCCATAACTTTTTCAGTTTGTTGCCTAGGTCAAGGGTGATTCCCAGTTCTGTTCTTTAATTTGTCTGAAGTTGTAACTTGAAATTAATCTATTTAGGATGTTCGGGAAACTTGCTAGGATTCAGAGTGATACTGGGTGAGAATAACCAATTCATCATCTCAGTCATCCCTTAACGTTCAGTAGGACCAACCTGGCTTGGGAAGAAACCTGTTAGTTAAACACATCTTAGCAGAAATTCTGCCTAAGCTATGTGTCCTTCTCTAGAACTGAAGACTAAATGCCAAAATGTGATTCCTGGGTAAAGAATCCTGTGATAAGCCAGCTTTGGGCTATTTGCAACAGTGAAAAATTTCTAGTAGCACCTATAGCCTTGCATATAAGGATGACCCACTATTTTTATTAATAAGTGGTTTTGGAACCAGTGAAATTTTTAATGTTTTTCTCTCTCTCTTTCGTTTCTTAAGCTTCGTATTATAAGAAAAAAGAATGTGAGAGAGTAGAATAAACCCTCATGTGCTCTTCACCCAGCTTTAGTAGTTATCAACACATGGTCAATCGTGGGATTGTTTTTTTAATTTTTAAAAAATTTTTATTGAAATATAGTTGATTTACAATGTTAGTTTCAGGTGTTCAGCAAAGTGATTCAGTTATTCATTTATTCATTCATCCATTCACTCTTTTTTAGATTCTTTTCCATTATAGGTTATTACAAGATACTGAGTGTAGTTCCCTGTGCTATACAGTAGGTCCTTGTTGGTTATCTATGGTCAGTTGTATTTTTTTTTTTTTAAATATTTATTATTGAATATTTTTAAATTTATTTATGTATTTTTGGCTGTGTTGGGTCTTCATTTGTATGCGAGGGATTTCTCTAATTGCGGCGAGCGGGGGCCACTCCTCATCGCGGTGCGCGGGCCTCTCACTATCGCGGCCTCTCGTTGTGGAGCACAGGCTCCAGACGCGCAGGCTCAGTAGTTGTGGCTCACGGGCCCAGTTGCTCCGCGGCATGTGGGATCTTCCCAGACCAGGGCTCGAACCCGTGTCCCCTGCATTGGCAGGCAGATTCTCAACCACTGCGCCACCAGGGAAGCCCCGGTCAGTTGTATTTTATGTGTACTGTCACTCACTCCCTTACTTCCCCCTCCCTTCAGTTATTTTGAAGCCAAGTCCTAAGCATCATTTTATTCATATATTTAAAAACTAAGTGTTAATTGGGCCTCTGGTCTTCTAGTGTAGCACTACTCAAAATGTGTGGTCCATAAAAGATAAGTGCAAAGATGGAGAGTAGGCATGTAGAAACTGTCATGGCAATTTGATATTGTGACATTTTCATCGTGTTTAACAAAAATCTCTCTCTAATAGATTGGGGAAAGAAAAAAACTGGCTCTTCATCATAGAGAGTTTAAGAAGCACTGTTCTAGTTGGTATAGCAGGAATTGAGTATATTGTTCTTGATTAAGCTCCCATGTCTCTTTTAATATAAGGTATATTGTTTACCAGTCTCACAAAGGACAGTATGAGGTTCTTTGGGGTACTGTTTTGAGTTCTTCCAGTGATCTCATGGGTGTAAGAAAAATAGCAATATTTGTTAACTACTGAATCAGAAGATGATCAACCAGCTAAAATCCTTGGCCCTTGTATCAACTTTAACTTTGTCATTTTTGTTTATAATTTAAGTTTTTAATTTAAAATAGCATACTAGATTCTGTATCCTCATTCTTCAGAAACAGCCCTTATCTCTTTTTCTGTTTTACTGGTTTAAACACCTGTGCTCTCTTAGGTCTGTGGAAAGACTTTCATCTACAAGCACGGTCTAAAATTACACCAGAGTCTCCATCAATCACAAAAGCAGTTCCAGTGTGAACTATGCGTTAAGTCATTTGTTACCAAACGGAGTCTTCAGGAACATATGAGTATTCACACAGGTAATGAGAAACTTATATTGACATAGTTACATGTTATATACTATTTACTAGTATATTGATTCTGCTGTAAGATGACTGTATGTGTGCAGTTTTTTATTAATGAGAGTAAAGGTTTTCTTGTTTTTTTGTGTGTTTTTTTTTGAGAGTAAAGTTTAAAAGTTGTTCTTATATCTAGTTTTAGAGCTATCTTACTTGTGTAAAAATTTTGTTTCAGTCAGTGCAGAAAAATGTGTACTGAGTATTAAATCCAGGCACCTAAAGAAATGGTCTTGCTTTTAAAAAGTTAAGCAATAGACAGATGTAACGGTCAACATGGTATTTGGCTTATAATTTTATTAGAACTTTTAGTCCACGTATACTTATTTTCATGTGTTTAAAGCAGTTACGTGGAAAATGGCCGATGAAGGGTAGATAATCTGCTCTTGAACTTGTATACAACTCTACACTGTTATAATCCAGATGATCATGCAAGCCTATCACATTCTGTGGGTAGTAGTAGTAGCCTCGCTAGTACTCTAGTTGAGAGAAAATAGGGATTTTGACATAGTTTGTTGTTCTTAGAAGGTGGATGCCAAATGTTATAGCTTCGGTGCCCACTTGATACAATAACTTCTGAAATACAACGTAAAGCATTCTGTTGGAAGAGCACCTGATTGCTGGATTTGTGACGTGGTTTTTATTTTTTATAGGAGAGTCCAAGTACCTTTGCTCAGTTTGTGGAAAGTCTTTTCACAGGGGCTCTGGGCTCAGCAAGCACCTAAAGAAACACCAACCAAAGCCTGAAGTTCGAGGCTATCATTGTACTCAGTAAGTATTTAATATGTGAACCATTCAACTAATTTCCTTGTGTTCTTACTCAGTTTATTTGTAAGTTGTTTCAAAAGAAAATATTTGAGGTGACTATAGTTGATAACACTGTATAATATGATTGAATTTTGCTAAGAGAGTAGGAACTTGAATATTCATATGTAATTATACGTGCACACACACACGTATATATATCTGAGGTGACGGATGTGTTAACAAATGGGAGGATTCCTTTCACAATGTATACATATACTGAATCACCACATTGTACACTTTAAATATCTCACAATTTTATTTGTCAGTTACACCTCAGTAAAACTGAAAAAGGAGAATACTTGAAGATAATATTAAACTGTTATTTGTTTACTCTTGATTTTAATCAGTTTGTTTTTGTCTAGATGTTCCTAATTATTTATGTAACAGTTTTATTTAGACACAAATTTTATACCATACAAATCACTCATTTTAAATGATTTAAAGAAGTTGTTCAAATGTGCAACCAGTTCTTTCCTACAGTAGGGACTGTAGGAAAGAAGGGTCCCTTGGTGCCAGCCAGAGATTCTTCCTAGGCAGTTCCTCGGAAGTACTGGGCCCTCTGCTCGTTTCTCCCTTCTTCAGATTCCTTTTTCCCTCTTTTCATTTTCCAAAGCCTCCTGAAATCTTTTTTATAATTGAAGTAAAGTTCATATAACATAACATTCATCATTTTAAAGTGTTCAATTTAGTGGCTTTTAGTACATTCACAGTGTTGTGCAAGCATCACCACTAATTCCAGAATGCCTTCAATACTCAGCCAGGCAGTTTACAATTCTGCCTTGGTCTTCTCTTTCTGTTTGTGCAGAGTCAGCCATTGGTGAGAGTATAGAGCCTTTTCAGGTCTTTTCTGAGCATGTGCCCAGCACTGGGCAGATATTTGGACTTCTAGATTCCTGGGAATATGTGAGAGTTTTTCAAAGCTCTTATTCCTCAAAACATCTCAGTCTCCAGCCTTTTCCTCCCAGGCTTTTGGTTTGGATGTTGTTTGCACCGAACTGCTGTTCCTTGCCCCAGCAGCTGTGGCTAATACATTTGCCTGTAAGTGTTTCCAGCCATCTACTCCCCTCTCCCCCCCACCCCTCCCCGAGTCCTCAGCCCTGGAAGAGTTAGGGTAAATACAAGCAAGCCCTTTGAGGGGCAACTTCAAGGAGTCACCAGATAGCTCAAAACTACAGTTCTGTGAGAATAAGTTCCTCTGGTACTAGGAACCCATAGCAGAAATGCAGTCTGTCTACTGAGCTGAGGAGCCGGGGGATGGGGCCAGGGTAAGTTGAAATGCCACAAAGCTCTCTTACCAAGATTCAGCAATTTTTTTCTTGATTAAATATTTACCTGGTCACTGTAAACTTTTAATTAGTTTCCAGAGGTCCAATAAAATTGATTCTGACAGTTTTTGCCCATTTGTTTACTGCTTTCACATAGGGATGGGCTTTTGGAGTTACCTACTCTGCCCTATATGCTGATGTCACTCTATAATCAGTCTTATTTTAAAACAAAGATAGTTTATTATTCATACATTTTTAGTTGCAAGTATAAGAAAACCCAATTTAAACTGACTTGAAGGCTTCCCTGGTGGCTTAGTGGTTGAGAACCCGCCTGCCAATGCAGGGGACACGGGTTCGAGCCCTGGTCCGGGAAGATCCCACATGCTGCGGAGCAACTAAGCCTGTGCGCCACAACTACTGAGCCTGCGCCCTGGAGCCCGTGAGCCACAACTGCTGAGCCCACGTGCCACAATTACTGAACTCTGCGCGCCTAGAGCCCATGCTCCACAACAAGAGAAGCCACCACAATGAGAAGCCTGCACACCGCAAAAAAGTAGTAGTCCCACCGCAACAAAGAGAAAGCCCGCGTGCAGCAACGAAGACTCAACACAGGCAATAATAAAAACAAATAAATAAATTTATTTTAAAAAATTAAAAAATAAACTGACTTGAATGAAAGTCGAGTCTAGGAGTCTGAATGGTTTAATGTAAACTGGTTTCAGATTCATTAGCACTTGATGTCTCTGAGACTCCGTATGGACAAGGCAGTGGCAATGATTTCAGCCTCACATCCTCTCAACTCCCAAATTGTCAAGCTGCTTTTCTCGTAGTTCCTATAAAATCCCTGAGGTTCACTACCATTGGATCTGGTTAAGGCATTTGCTTTTCTGTGAATCAATCACTGTGGCTAAGAGAATGCTGTGCTCTGATTGACCTAGGCCTAAGTCAGTTGCTCCATCCTTATGGTCAAGAGTGAGGCCTACTTCCAGCAGATGGACAGAGACTGGGAGTGGGTGAACAGGGATGTAAAAAAGGGAGATCAGATGGGGCTGAGGAGGAGACAGAAAATAATAACACCTATGATAACCTTTGGGAGCTGTGCAGGATTCTTTCTAAAATGTTTCTAGTACTCTGCAGCGAAAAGAACTTAAGATCCTGCAGCCTTGAAGCAAGATTGGAATAGTAAGAGTTGTTTTTGTTTTAAATTGGGATCATCTTGTGGAGTTCTAGAAACCCAAGAATATACTGATTTCTTGGAAACTTCTTTTAAAAGAATAAGATGATCCAGTTGGGTGAATGAACTTTGTTATTGCAGATGTGAAAAAAGTTTCTTTGAAGCTAGAGATCTTCGCCAGCACATGAACAAACATCTTGGTGTGAAGCCATTCCAGTGCCAATTTTGTGATAAGTGCTATAGTTGGAAGAAAGATTGGTATTCCCATGTGAAGTCTCACTCTGTCACTGAGCCTTACAGGTGGGTAAATCTGAGGAGGATCTGAACTTGAGATATAAATGTACTTGGATTAATTATTATGGGTTCTGGTGCTTTGGAAAAAATAATTTGGGTTTTTCCTTTATTTTAGGTGTAATATATGTGGCAAAGAATTTTATGAAAAGGCATTGTTCAGAAGGCATGTAAAGAAAGCTACCCATGGAAAAAAAGGAAGAGCAAAGCAAAACCTGGAACGGGTGTGTGAACAATGTGGAAGAAAATTCACTCAGCTGAGAGAGTATAGGAGACACATGAACAACCATGGAGGTAACTATACTTCATATAGTTTTATATATATATAACTTTCAATAGACTAAAAGCCAGTCCAGTGGTGATTCTCATTTTACCATTCCTCTTGCCTATTATCTCGCTTTCCTTAATAAGAGATTAATCCCATATTGTGGAAGATTTATTCAAGTGATAGAGGTTATCCTGAACCTGACTATCTAATTGTTGTATAGATAGATTCCTGTTTTAGTGAGCTTAATATTCTATATCAATATTTTTATGCTGGAATGGACTACTTGAAGCTTCTGGTTTTTTATCCTAGGATTATAGGATTGCTGTGAAGGCTAAAAGAGACTATTCACAGAATCTCAGGATTGTCTCTCAGTAACTTCTATCAATGGGAACATCTTTAGAGAGATTATATCCAGAATCTACTTTATTCTAAGAGAAACCATTCGGTCCTAATTAAAAGATCGCCATAGTCAAGATAGAAAGGTTTATGGGCTACTGTACTTAAAAGAAAAGCATTATTTATCAGGAAGCTGTAATATATTTTGGTACTTGGACCTCACCACACATACACCTCTCTTCTTTTTTTTTTTAATAGGAGTTAAGCCATTTGAGTGCTTAACATGTGGAGTAGCTTGGGCTGATGCCCGATCTCTAAAACGCCACGTCAGAACACATACAGGTGAACGGCCCTATGTCTGTCCCGTATGTAGTGAAGCCTACATAGATGCTCGAACACTCCGTAAACATATGACTAAATTCCACAGAGATTATGTGCCTTGCAAAATTATGCTGGAAAAAGATACCCTTCAGTTTCATAACCAAGGAACTCAAGTGGAGCATGCTGTTAGCATCTTAACAGCAGATATGCAGGAACAAGAAAACAGCGGTCCTCAAGAACTTGAAACTGTGGTAGTGACAGGAGAAACTATGGAAGCTCTCGAAGCTGTTGCAGCTACTGAAGAATGTCCGTCAGTATCTACACTTTCTGACCAAAGTATTATGCAAGTGGTTAACTATGTGTTAGCACAACAGCAAGGACAGAAGCTATCTGAAGTTGCAGAAGCTATTCAAACTGTTGAAGTAGAGGTGGCCCATATTTCAGAAACAGAGTGAATGTAGTAATGGAGATGAACAGAAGGGACATCTCACATAAATTGAACTCACAGAACATTTGTTTACAGTGCTATGTGGCTGTCCGCCTAGAGTTTGTATGTCAAGGCTCTGGGCTGTTTTGGTGGTGTTTTAACATTTCTAAACGGTTTGTCTGGCTAATGGGTTCTGTAGAAAAGTCCATTTACTGTAAAGAAATTGAAAACAAATCTATTTGATGGCAGTGGATTATCATGGTATACTTTTTATGAATTAATGTTTATAAAGAACTGTACTAAATAAATTAAAAACCGTACAGTTTCATTTGCATTTTGACATTATTATATACTTTGAGTTTAAAAGGCTGTACTAATTGGCTTTTCTTCTCTTTTATTCTCAAAATATAGAGGTTCTGTGATTTCATTTGCCTTGTTTATGGATTAAAAATTCTAATATAAAACATTTTAGTGCGATACATAAGTATATTACATTTTTTTAAATGCTTCAAATCTGTGATTCTTGACTTACTATTTATTTTAACCCCTTATAAAGTCAGGGATTCTTTATTTTAAAGCACTTAATGAGTTACATGTTGTAATCAAGTTTGCACAGTGTACTTAATCTATATGGGGAACCCTTAAATGAATAGCTGATTTATTAAAATGCATGAAATGCCTATTAAAGCCTTACTCTACTATCCTTCAAGGCAAGTAAATTGACCATGAGCAAAGAACGCTATTATTAAACTCTGTTGATGGGAAATTTCTCCTTGATAACATAAGATAATAAATGGGAAAAAAGAAGTTAAAACTAGGTTTGGTATGTTTGCAGCTTTTGTATCATGTTTAATTGTTCAATTTTGTTGAAAAACTGCAGTTTAGAAGTAGGATAGCGATATAGACATCTGCAGTGGTCCTGTGGATACCATGTAATTGTCAAGTAATTTCAGAATATTGAAAATTCTTCAGCCCTCATTACAGTATACTAGTTAAAGAAATTGATTATGGCCCACCAAATTGTTAAAAAGTAAATTCTTTTTAAAAGTTGCCTGAGAGTTAAATTAATTTGTATGTTTGATTTTGAAATTCCCACCTCTTTAAGCTATCCAGTTTTCTCGTTTTTCAAAATAACCACGGGGAGATGCCACATTTCTCTCCTGGGAAACTACCACTCAAGCTGTAATTGTTAAAATTAAACTTCTAAATATTAGAAGCTAATATAAGTTGTAAAATTAAGATACAAGCAAATCACATGTAAGTCATTCCTAAAACACAAGAAAAGAATGTGCCTTGATGTACATATATTATTAAGATGCTTATTCCAGTTTACTTTAAAAGTGGCTTAAAAGATGGAGAATAAATGTGATGCAATGCATGCATTATACCTGTATATGTAATATTTGCATTTGCAAATTTCCCATTGTTTCAATAGCTGTGTGGCTGACTTTCAGTTTTAAGTGGATTAACATACAGTCTATAACTTTATAATGGCTGCTTGTTTATCATATCTTTCAGTTAGTGAAAATGTATTTCAACCTGACAAAAATTTGGAATTGTGTTTTTATGTTCCCTTGTCACCATTGTTATTAGATTTAGTTAATTGTATAAGACCCATTAATGTATGTCATAAATATGTAAATAAAAGACGTTGAATCTTGTTTAAAGCATAAGCTTTGGAGTTGAACTTGTCACTATTTTCAGCTCATAAATCAGTTGCTGTTATTTGATATGTTATTGTGAGTTAATCCGTTTTTAAAGGGGAGGGGAATTGAACACATTAAAAAATAAGCATTGACGGAACACATAATACTATTAAGACTTATTACACTTAATCTTTTTTTTTTTTTAATTATTTATTTATTTATTTGTTTTTAGCTGTGTTGGGTCTTCGTTTCTGTGCGAGGGCTTTCTCTAGTTGCGGCAAGCGGGGGCCACTCTTCATCGCGGTGCGCGGGCCTCTCACTGTCGCGGCCTCTCTTGTTGCGGAGCACAGGCTCCAGACGCGCAGGTATTACGCTTAACTGTACTACTTTTAATTTTGTGGTAAGATTAACTGCCATCTTTGGATAATTTAAATGTGTTTAGAGAATTACATAAATTACATGTAGAAATAAGTGTTAAGGTTCCAAAAATTCAGTTTTATATTTCCATGGGGAAAATTCTCTGTTTCGTTTATAGTAATTCATTTTTAGAAGCACACATTGATTTGTTGTTGTCAGATGACTTCCTTCCTGATTAAATCTGCTTGTTACTGCTGTTTTATTAAAAGCCATTGGTTGTTTACATAATTTCACACGGTTACCTAAACTGATAAATTTAGAGTTAATCCAGACCTTCAGTGTCTTGTCTTTTTTTTAAAAAATAGCTTTGACGTAAACTGTGCATGATGCTTCCCACTCATAATTGAATCAGGACATTTAAACCTATAATCTTCATGGAGGTTCCTAAACGGGGGTTTTACATCTGTTTGGAAAATAAAAACAGTCTTTGTCTCCCCTGATCTTATAAATTTATCAGTTATAGTTTGTAAAGGCTTGGAGCAAAGATGTATAGATAACTTGTTTAATTATTTTAAATATACCAGTCTTATAGTCTATTATCTGAAGTTTTGAAGTTGAATACTGCTGTTTATTGGATTTCTCCAGAGTTTTATAAATGTTAGAGTATAAGCGCATCTCCAGTAGGGCCTTATCTTTGGAATCCTGCGCCACCTGCCTGCGCTGAAAAAGGGTCCTCCCAGATCAGTTTTATGTTTGCTTTTGTTAAGATTGTTCCAAGAGTATCAATGGCTGGGTACTATTTTCATATTAATTTCTCAAACTCTGGTTTCCTAGACCAGCAACTGTAAATTTGAACTTTAGACCAGTGTGAGAACAAGGTCATTGTTCTAAATCTTAAAGGGAGGCTGTTTGCCCACCTCGTGCCCAGTCTGGGACAGACAAATATCTTTGCCTGGGTTGGTGAATGGAGTTTTTTTCTGGCTTGTTCTTTCACCGAAGGTGTAAGCTCTTCAGTGGTTCCAACCCAGCTTTGTGTGGAATTCTTAGTTCCAATCTATGTGGACCTAAATCCTGATCTCTTGTCACTTCTGGGCTTTCAAAAGCCAACGCCTTTGAAACTGGCAGTCCCATCTATAACAAGGCTACTACAGTTCCAACTCAGTTTTCTCTGATTCGGGGACCCTAGGACATTCTGTTTCTTAAAGTCTTAGTACTACGATTTTCTTTTTTTTTTTTTAATTTTTATTTATTTGGCTGCGCCAGGTCTTGGTTGCGGCCTGCAGGCTCTTAGTTGCAGCATGCATGCAGGATCTAGTTCCCTGACCAGGGATTGAACCCAGGCCCCCTGCATTGGGAGCGTGGAGTCTTAACCACTGGACCACCAGGGAAGTCCCACTATGATTTCAAAGGAGTTTGTTTTAGCAGAGATGTATGGGTATTTTAGTCTTTTCCAAATCCTGGAAAACAAATAGTGTTGTTTCTTTAAATATTTTTCTCCTCTGGTTACTTTTCTTCTTTATTTCTAAGAGAAAGTTTTATTTCTACCCTCAATACCTGTCTCATTCTCTCCTTTTTCTCCATTCCTGATAACCTTCTGGGAGTTGCTCAACTTCATCTTTAACTGTTTTTTTAATTGAATTATCTATTGAATTCATTTTAAAATTTATATTTCTTATACTAGCATTTCCACTTAGTTCTTCGTAGGTGCTTATTCCTGCTTCTCTTTTCCATTCTTCTTTCCTTATCTTGTTGATTGGATTTATTGTGCTCATTTGAATTCTTACTGTGTTCTGTGTGCTCTACAAAAAAACATTACTTTCTGTGAATATACCACAACTTGACCTTTCTACCACTGATGGATGTTTGGGTTATTTTCAGTTTGGGGTTATGAAGAATGCTGCAAGGCCCATTTTTATCCTCTTGGTATATATATATGAACATGCATTTCTGTTGGGTGCATAACTAAGTGGAATTTGAGTCATTTGGATTTGTGGATGTTCAACTTAAGCAGATAATACCAAAATATTTTCTGAAGAGACTGTGTGCCATTTTATACTCATCAGTGCTGGTTGCTTCACATGCTTGCCAAGTACTGTTGGTCTTATTACTTAGCGCTCTGCAAGGTCTTCTAGTACAATATTAAATAGCTGTTGTGTTTGCCATCTTTGTCTTTTTCCAATCTCAGAGTGAAAATCTGAGATTCACATGGTGGGGTAGATGGCTTCACGATGGGGGCTTATTGTCAGAAAAAAACAACCATGTGATTAGAGGGTTGAAACTTTCTGTCCCACCCCCTGACCTCCAAGGTAGGGGAGAGAAGCTGAAGACTGAGTTCACTCACTATGGCCATTAATTCATTAATTTAACCAATTATGCACTGTATATAAAGCAACTTCAACAAAAACTTGAAGAGGCTCAGAGAGCTTCCTGGTTGGTGAGCATATTGATGTACTGGGTGGGTGGCACACTCCAACTCCACAAGAACAGAAGCTCCAGCACCCCTCCCTCCCAGACCTTGCCCTATGGGTCTCTTCCATTTGGCTATCCCTGAGTTGTATCCTTTATAATAAAATTGTAACTGTAACTATAGCGCTTTAAGTGAGCTCTGTGAGTTGTTCTAGTGAATTATCAAAGGGGGGGCTCCATAGAAGCCCCTAAATTTATAGTTGGCCAGGCAGAATTGCGGGTGGTTTGGGGATATCCAAGACCTGCTGCTAGCATCTGAAGTGGGTGCAGTCTTGTGGAATTGAGGCCTTAACTCATGGGGTATGTGCTAACTCTGGGTAGTAATGTCAGAATTGAATTGTAGGACACCCAGCTGTCAGAGAACTGGTGCTGAAACATTCCATCCACGTAGAGGATTGGTCTGAATCGGAGTGTCAGAGATCAAGTGGGGTTAGAGGGGGTGATGTCCATGTGGGAGGTTAAGGCAACCTAGGCAATGGGTGGTTGGTTATATAGAGAGGATGAAATACGTAAACACTAAGGATATTGAAAGCATTTTTGCTGTCGGAGAAGGGCGTCGCAAAGGTAGAAAGGGAGATGATGAAATATGAGGTATTGGTTAAACTGGTAGTTGTCAGACACAGAAATGCTATGTAAATGTGGGTATATGTATATATGTGTTTGTGTATACATACATATATTCTCAGGTTGTTTATTGAGATGGCCTGGGAGCAGTGATACCCACCAGAAGTGATTACACCTGGTACTAAGTATTGGTTTCTAAAAGCCATTCCCCAATAGAACAAACTAGGGCTTCTTGGGGAAATGGCTAATTTCAGGGCTGGGTCAGGAAAAGTACAAAATGAGCCTGGAAAATCTTCTGTCAGAAAGCAAGTAGATGCTCAAAGAATGATGGGGACATATCAACAGGGCATGGAAGTCCTCGAAGGGACTTCTACTGGCCAAATCATGGCAAATTGAGTGAGCATAATAATAATGATAGTAACAGATTATACACCATCAAATAAAATAGGAAACCATAAGTCCACTATCAGGAGTCCTTAAAACCATCCCCAGGTTCAGTGATTCACCATGAGCACTCACAGGAACCAGCACATACACATGTACTCAAGGCTCTGATTTATTCCTGAGAATGGATATAAAACAAAATCAGTGATGGGAAAAGGCATATGAGGCAAAGTCCAGAGGAAACAAGCATAAGTTTCCAAGAACCCGAGTGGAGCCATGCTTAATTCCTCCAGCAATGAGTTGTGACGACACACGTGTGAAATGTTATCTATCAGCAGGCTCGTTAGAGACTCAGAGCCCAAAGTTTTTACTGGTGCTGGTCACATAGGCACCTTCTGCATAGCACATTCCAAAATTCCAGACTCGCGGAAGGAAAGCAGTTGTTCAGCGTAAACCACATTGTTTGCATAAGGAGTTTAAGCACAGAGAGCCACACTTTTTAGGAAAGGTTTTGTATCAGTGTAGGGAACTGTTTACCGTCAAGTTTCCAGATAGCAGCCAAAGGTCAAACTTTGGCCTTAACGGTCCTCTTAGCAGGACTCTTTAAGGCTCAGACCTGCTATATTAACTCTTTTCTTCACAAACAGTAATACAAATAAATGAAAGAATAAATTGAGGGACTTCCCTGGTGGCGCAGTGGGTAAGACTCCGCTCCCAATGCAGGGGGCCCGGGTTCGATCCCTGGTCACAGAAGTAGCTCCCACATACCTGCCGCAACCAAGAGTTTGCATGCTACAACTAAGAAGCCCGCCTGCTGCAACTAAGACCCAGCGCAACCAAATAAATAAATAAATAATTTTTAAAAAAGAATAGAAAAGTTGAAGAGGAGCAGGACATTTCCATAGTTCCCCCCACAAAATACTTATTAATATTACAAAGGAGAAAAGAGAAACTTCATGGGGGACAAGTCTGACAGACACCTTAATCAAGTAATCAAAGTGATCATGGTCAGTAATACGATAAATCAAAATTGTGTATCACTTATATAGGATGCAATTAGAAGAATATAACATCATGTGATATTTCTGTCAAAAATGCATAACTTTAATCATGAGGAAGCATTAGACAATCCCAAATTGAGGGATATTCTACCAAGTAACTGGCCTGTGATATTCAAAAGTGTCAAGGTCACACACACACACACACACACAAAGACTGAAGAACTGTACCAGACTAAAGATGACTAACCAGTCATGACAACAATGCAGTACATGATTCTGAACCAGATTATTTTGCTGTAAGGCAATTGGTGAAACTTGAAAGCGGTAAAAAGATTAGATGGTGGTATCCTATCAATGTTAATTTCCTGACTGTATGCAGTTATGTAAAAGAATGTGCCTATTTATAAGAACACTTAATTCAGATGTGATGTGGCATCAGATTGACAAGTTACTCTCAAATGTCTCAAAAATTATTCTACTTGTAATTTTTCTGTAAGCTTGAGATTGTTTCAAGATAAAATTATCTTCTAAATGAGTTGGAGGATTGACTTCTGGTACGACAGATGAGGCACTCTGCTGATATGTTTCCCAACGAAACTGTAAAATTGTGAAAACAAAAACAACCATTTAAGGGGTCTGGAAATAGTCCTAAGGGCCAACAGCAAATGAGGAACATCTATTCAAGAAGAATCTATGAGAATTCATTAAGAAAGGCAAGAGTCTGTGGTATTTGCATATGATATCACTTATATGTGGAATCTAAAATATGACACAAATGAACTTATCTACAAAACAGAAAAAGACTCACAGACATAGAGAACAGACTTGTGGTTGCCAAGGGGGAGGAGAGGTGGAGGAGGGAGAGTGGTAGTTAGGGATAGTATATATAGGATGGATAAACAACAAGGTCCTACTGTGTAGCACAGGGAACTATATTCAATATCTTGTAATAAACCATAATGGAAAAGAATATGAAAGAGAATGTATATATGTATGTATAACTGAATCACTTTGCTGTGCAGTAGAAATGAATACAGCATTGTAAATCAACTATACTTCAATAAAATAAATTTTTTAAAAAGTGTCTGTGGTATTTTTTAAAAATATTTATTTATTTATATATATTTGGTTGCACCAGGTCCTGGTTGCGGCAGGTGGGCTCCTTAGTTGTGGCATGCATGGGGGATCTAGTTCCCTGACCACGGATTGAACCCGACCCCCCAGCATTGGGAACACGGAGTCTTAACCACTGCACCACCAGGGAAGTCCTGCGCCTGTGGTATTTGAACAAAGACCACTCCTTCCCTTCCCTGTCTCAGCTCAGTAAGGTGGCAACGCCACGCCAGACTGCTGCACCCTAGAATACCAGGCTCCCTCTCCCATCAGCTCCCGGTTGCAGAGTGGTCCTCCCAGGAAGTCCAGGCCATCAGTCTTTCTCATCCTTTTCCCAGCTACTTGTTGCTGAGATAAGGCCTGAGCAAGTGTGGTTGAGAGGTTCCTTCTCAACCAGGAAGGAACCTCTGGGGGTTCCTTCTTCCACCCAGCCCCCACCTGTGGAACAGAGGTTCTACGTTGGGCAAAGTGAGCTGAGAAGACAGAGGCCCTGCCCGCCCTTGTCTCTGTTCATGAACTGGCGGTTCCGTGACAGGAGAGGCAGGCCGAGAAGACCTCAGGCTGCAGCCACCTCTTGGCCAAGAACTCAGCTTGCAGAGAAGGGGTGTCACTCAGAAACTTGCCATGGTCTTCACCTCCAGTTCCAGAATCCTGGCGGAGACTGCCTGGAAGTAGAAGCAGACTGTCGAAAGCTCCTAATCTCTTCCCAAAGGGCTGACTGCATTTGCAACTGAGTCTGAGGATATTGAGGCCTAAGGGGTCCTCTCAAGCACAGTGGCAGTTAAGGCAAGAGGCAATTGAGAGGAGATTCAAGATACAGGATAAATTGTAGGCCTGCTGGTTTGTAGGAGAGAACTAGGGAAAAAGACAGCTGAGGGGAACCCTCCTGGAATCAGAATGAATATCAAACACTGACCTCAGAAATTACTATTGCAGGGAATTCCCTGGTGGTCCAATGGGTAAGAATCCATCTTGCAACGCAGGGGACGAGGGTTTGATCCCTGGTTGGGGAACTAAGATCCCACATGATGCAGGGCAGCTAAGCCCATGCACCACAACTACTGAGCCACATATAGAGAGCCCACGTGCTATAGAGCCCGTGCACCATAACTAGAGAGAAGCCCACGCACCGCAACTACTGAGCCCATGGGCCACATCTAGAGAGCCCACGCACCACACTAGAGAGAATCCTGCACACTGCAACGAAGAGCCCTCGTGCTGCAAGTAAGACTCGATGCAGCCAATAAATAAATAAATAAATAAATAATTTTTTTTTAAAAAAGGAAATTATTATTGCAAAGGAACCAGAGTTTGACTGGATTAGCTAGTTTGAACACCAAATTATTGCTCTAATAATCTAATCCCAGGGATTATTGCTCTAATAATCTAATCCCAGGGTATTATTCAAATCAAATGAGCAATTAGCCAGCAATTAATGGAGGTTAACAGCTCAGTGTGATCATGGAAACAGAGAAAGAGAACAGTACTAAAATAATTGTCATCCCAAGGTGACTGTTGGCGTACTGAGAAAAATCAGAGGCTTAGACTATCGGAGGGAAAATAGACTTCACTAAAATAATCCAGCCAGTCACTAAACAAACAAACAAGCAAAAAACAATAACCAAGCCTTGGGAAGGGTGAGGGGCATGGGATCAGTACCCCGACTTTCTACAATATATTATCTAAAACATCTAGTTTCCAACAAAAAATTACAAAGTATGCAAAGAAGCAGGAAAGTATTCCCCGTACACTGGGGGAAAAGGAGGCAACAGAAACTGCCTGTGAGAGTAACCACCTGACAGATTTAAAGAAACAGAACTAAAGAAAGCCACTGTCCTAGTCTGTTTGGGCTGTCATAACAAAATACCACAGGCTGGGTGGCTTAAACAACAGAAATTTATTTCTCACAGGTCTGGAGACTGGTAAGTCCGAAATCAAGGTGCTGGCAAGGTAGGTTTCATTTTGAGTCCTCTTCTCTTGGCTTGTAGGTGGCCGCCATTTTGCTGTGTGCTCCCATGACCTCTTCTAGAAAGAACATTCTGGTATCTCATCTTATGAGGACAGTTTTTCTATCTGATCAGGACCTCACCCTTATGATCTCATTTAACTGTAGTTACTTCCTTTGAGGCCCCATCTCCAACTACAGGCACACTGGGAGTTAGGGATTCAACATATGAATTTGGGTCGGGGCGGGGGTAGAGGGGACACAGACATTCAGTCCATAGCAACAGTGACTGAACAAGCAAAGGAAGGTGTACATATATCACATCAAATAGAGAATAAAGAAAAAGGAAAAAAAGAACCAAATAAAATGATTTGAAAAGTAAAATAACTAAAACAAAGGAACTTCAAGATAATTGGACAGAGATCATGCAAACCAAAGAACAGAGAGGAGAAAGAATGAAGAAAATGAAGAACCTCAGAGAAATGTGGGACATAATAAAATGTACTAATGTATACATAATAGGAGTACCAGAAGGAGAGAAGAGAGAGAAAGAAGCAGAAAAAAAATTTTTTTTGAAGAAATAATGATTGAAAACTTCCAACATTTATTGAAAAATAATAACCTACACATCCAGGAAGCTTAATGAACTCAAATCAGAATAAACAGAAAGAGGGGACTTCCCTTGCAGTCCAGTGGTTAGGACTTCACGCTTCCACTGCAGGGGGCTCAGGTTCAATCACTGGTTGGGGAACTAATCCCCCAGGCTGCGCAGCGCAGCCAAAAAAAAAAAAAGAATAAACATAAAGAGATCCACAAACAGACTCATCATACTAAAAATGCTGAAAGTCAAAGACAAGGAGAAAACTGTAAAAGCAGCAAGAGAAAAACAACTTGTCTCTTACAAAGGCACCCCAGTAACAGATGACATCTCAGCAGAACAACGGAGGACAGAAGCAGTGAGATAACTTATTCGAAGTACTCAAAGGAATAAACTGTATACCAAGAACCTTACATCCAGAGAAGCTATGTTTCCAAAGTGAGGTTAAATACTTTACCAGATAAACAAAAACTGAGAGAATTTGTTGCTAACAGACCTGGCTTTATAAGAAATACTTACAGGAAATTCTTTAGGCCAAAAGCAACTGAACTCAGATGGTAATTCAGATTCACATAAAAGAACAAAGAGCACCAGTAAAGGTAGTTATGAAATTTTTTTTTAATAAATTTATTTATTTTTGGCTGCGTTGGGTCTGGTCTTTGTTGCGGTGCGTGGGCTTCTCATTGTGGTGGCTTCTCTTCTTGCAGAGCACGGCTCTAGGCACGCGGGCTCAGTAGTTGTGGCTTGCGGGCTCTAGGTGTGCGGGCTTCAGTAGTTGTGGCATGTGGGCTTAGTAGTTGTGGCTCGTGGGCTCTCAAGAGCAGGCTCAGTAGTTGTGGCGCACAGGCTTAGCTGCTCCGTGGCATGTGGGATCTTCCCGGACCAGGGCTCGAACCCGTGTCCCCATGCATTGGCAGGCGGATTCTTAACGACTGCACCACCAGGGAAGTCTGGTAGTTCTGAAATTATAGCAGGTTGTATGCACAATTATTCTCCTTTATTCCCTTAATTGATTTAACAAGCAGTTGTAATAAAGTAATGTGTAGAATGTATTACTGAGCCAATAACATATAGAAATGTAATATATGTGTAAAATATATGCCAATAACAACACAAAGGAGGTAAGAGCAAAAAGGTATTGGATAAGGGAGTGGCTATAGATGGTAAAGTAATAATTATAATAATGTATTGTCAGGGTTGTAACATTAATACATGTAACAGGTGTAACAGTTAGGACCACAGAAAGGGGGACAAGAGAACAGAATAGAGCTATGTAGGATTAACCTTTCTATATATAACAAACTAAGCCAGTATAAATCTGAAGCTCATTCTGATAAGTTAAAGTGTATATGATAAACCCTAGAGCAATCACTAAAAACAAAAAAGAAAAAATCATTAAAGAACTTAAAATGCTACATTAGAAAATATTCACTCAATACAAAAGAAAGCAGTAAAGGAGGAATAGAGGAACAAACAAACAAACAAAAAACCCGACATATAGAAAACAAAAGTAAGGGTCTTCCCTGGTGGCACAGTGGTTAAGAATCCACCTGCCAATGCAGGGGACATGGGTTCGATCCCTGGTCCAGGAAGATCCTACATGCCACGGAGCAACTAAGACCGTGTGCCACAACTACTGAGCCTGAGCTCTAGAGCCTGTGAGCCACAACTACTGAGCCCACAAGCCACAACTACTGAAGCCCGCGCGCCTAGAGCCTGTGCTCCACAACGAGAGAAGCCACCACAATGAGAAGCCCGCGCACAGCAACAAAGAGCAGCCGCCACTCACCACAACTAGAGAAAGCCCACGTACAGCAGCGAAGACCCAATACAGCCAAAAATAAATAAATAAATAAATGTATATATAAAAAAAGAAAAAAAGTAAAATGGCATACAAAAATACAACTACATCAATAAAACATTAAATGCAAATAGACTGAACAATCCAATCAAAAGGCAGAGGTTGTCAGACAGAATTAAAAAAAAATAAAACCATGATCCAACTGTATGCTGTCTACAGGAGACACACTTTAGATTCAGAGATACAACTAGATTAAAAGTAAATGGATGGGGACTTCCCTGGTGGCACAGTGGTTAAGAATCCGCCTGCCAATGCAGGGGACACAGGTTCGAGCCCTGGTCCGGGAAGATCCCACATGCTGCGGAGCAGCTAACCCCATGCACAACATCACTGAGCCTGTGCCCTAGAGCCCACAAGCCACAACTACTGAGACTACATGCCACAACTACTAAAGCCCACGCGCCAAGAGCCTGTGCTCCACAACAAGAGAAGCCACAGCAATAAGCCCGTGCACCATAATAAAGAGTAGCCCCCACTCGCTGCAACTAGAGAAAGCCTGTGCGCAGCAATCAAGACCTAAAGCAGCCAAAAATAAATAAATAAATATCCCTGTATGAATGTGGATTTGCTATTTCTTCTGCTTTTAATTCTGGCAATTTTTGCTTTATACAGCTTGAAGCTATTATTAGTTGCATATCATATAGAATTGTTTTCCTGGTGAGTTGAACCTTTTATCATTATGAAAGGATAAAGTAAAGTGCCTCTGGTAATGCTCCTGGATTTAAGTCTATTTTGACTGAAATTAAAAGAGCTACATCAGTTTTTTTGGTATTCATGTGGTACATTTTACCATCCTATTGTTGTCAACCTGTTCATATCCTCATACTTAAGGTATGTCTCTTGTAAACAGTATATGGTTGTCTTTTTTTTTATTTTGGCCACTCCATGCAGCATGCAGGATCTTAGCTCCCTGACCAGGGATAGGACCCTTGCCACCTGCAGTGGAAGCATGGAGTCCTAACCACTGGACCACCAGGGAATTCCCTATGGTTGTCTTTATAAAAAAAAGGTCCAGGCCACCAATCTTTGTCTTTTCATGGGAATATTTAGTCCAGTTATAAAACATGACATAATTACTGACATATCTGCATGTAAATCTGCCATTTTAGTTTGCTTTGTTTTCAGTCCTGCCTGTTCTACATTTCTTTTCCTTTTCTGCCTTTTTATGGTTTATTTTTACTTATTTTTTAAAAGTATTTATTTATTTATTTTGGCTGCACCAGGTCTTAGTTGTGGCGTGCAGGATCTTTAGTTGTGGTATGCAGGCTTCTTAGTTGCAGCATGCATGTGGGATCTAGTTCCCAGACCAGGAATCGAACCCGGGCCCACTTGCATTGGGAGCGTGGAGTCTTACCCACTGGACCACCAGGGAAGTCCCTACTTTTCTGCCTTTTTAAAACACTCCATTCCCCTCCTCCCGTTAGTTTGTGCGTTATATATTCTTTGAACTATTATTTTAGTAGTTAGCCTAGACATCACATTAAAGTTCTTGGCACAGTGTCTTCTACTTCACAGGCATCCACTTCATGAGCTGTAGGCCATGTAAGTTCAGATACATATCAACCCTTTCAACAGATGTGAAAACAGAAAAAAGAGGCAGATTTATCAACTCCCACACCAATGGTACCCAATACAATTAGGCCTCATGTTGACCCCATTTCCCCTTGAAAACCCTCTGTGGATTTCTGTCATCATCTGCTTTCCTAAATTCTGGCTGGAGGTTTTTCTTAAACTTTAAAAGTTATCCTGTATATATTTGTCCATTATTTTTCCTCTTTAACATCTACCATTCTCCTAGGTACCTAAGTCCAGACCCCTAGTCATCTGGATGCTTCCATTTCTTCTATCATTGATTCAACCACTGAATTCCTTAGCAATGTCTCTGATCTGTTACTTCTATTACATTACCGCTAATTAATGTTAACATATTACTCTAAGATTTTATAAACTCATGCATGTAGTGTATTACCATTATCTTGGTTTCCTAGCTCCCATGCTGGCCCTGTTTTCCTTTCTGTCTTACACACATTACTTCCAGATTAATATCTGAAATTGCTCTTAATCTTGAAGCTTCTGAGTTTTCTAATGGCTCTATGTCCATAGCAAGGAAATCACAATAGGAGTGAAAGTAACTAACTCTGTATGTGAAGAGATCACTGTTATCAAAATCTTTCTCCATTTCAGCATGGTGGCACTACCAGCAGCCCTTATTTTAAGGGTTGGCACGGCAGACTTCCCTGGTGGTCCAGTGGTAAAGAATCTGCCTTCCAATGCAGGGGACGCGGGTTCGATCCTTGGTCAGGGAACTAAGATCCCACATGCCGAGGGGCAACTAAGCCCATGCGCGCCACAACTACTGAGCTCCCGCACCTCAATGAGAGAGCCTGTGTGCCGCAAACTACAGAGCCCACGCGCCACAACTAGAGAGAAGGCTGAGTGCTGACAACAACAAAAAAGATCCTGCATGCCTCAGTGGAGATCCTGCGTGCCGCAACTAAGACCCGATGCAGCCAAAAAAATAAAGAATAAAAAAATAAAATTAAATAAATAAATATTAAAAAAATAAAAAGTTGGCACAGAATAGCAGCTGCTTCTTAAGTTCCTCTACTGGAGAAAGCAAGGACTGTAGTAAAATTCATACTTAAGATTCCCAGTTTTCTTCCTTGGAGCATCTCATAGTCAGTGCCCACTGTAGAATTCAAATGAGATAGAATGAGAAGAAACACCTGTTTAAAATTACCTGGGAAAGGGACATTTTCATCTCAAAGTGGCCCTTTGAGAATATAACTACACTTAAATCCTGTTTTGGGAAACTTGTTGGTATGGTTATGTATGTAACTGTCTATACACAGATTAAATTAATATTCACACACAGCATTACGACAGTGTTGTTAGAATATTTGGGGGGTTTTATATCCAACTCAGTATTATTTATATTTATGGTTAAGAGACATACCTTGTGACTCTGAGTCAAACCACTGCTCACATCTTGTTTTTTTTTTAAAGAAAACTTTATTTTTTTAAAGACCAGTTTTAGGTTCATGGCAAAACTGAGTGGAAAAGTACAGTGTTCCTATATACCCTCCTCCCCACATGTACACCTTTTCATTCTTAATTGCATCTTCAGTTAGATTTGCTTTAATGATTTTCAAGTATTTTATCATCTAATTAGTCCTTGCTTCCTTTCCATATTACTTTCTTTGCAGTACTTGATGTAAGTGTCCTGCTACTTGTTTTGATCTCTTTTCCTTAAAGTCAGGATATAATAGATTATATATTCCATAAATACTTAGAAACTTTGTTTTCTTTTCAGTCATGGTTACATGGGTAAATTCATAGTTTCTATTGATCTAACCAAGTTTTACATCAACTGTGGTTTAGTCATGGAATTCTAAAAGCAGAAGTAAAATAACTCCAGGTGTGTGACTAGCATAAGATCAGGACAATGCTGGATTCTGAGTGAAATTCTTTTGTGGTGTATTTGGATGACATACCAATCAGTGATATAGATGCACCAGCATTCAGAGGTAACTCTTCTTGCAGTAAAGTTATAGTGGTCATCCTTGATATTTTACATAGTACACAACAGTTTTTTTTTTTTCCTAAATACTAAGCAATGTAAATTCAATGGATACCACAGATAAAATGGTCCCAAAGAGGACTTATACTTAGAAAAAAACCAAAAAGTATTTAGAACAGCACATTTGTATTATATTTAAAAAGTACAAGATGTGAATAAGAGTTCTATGTCCATGTGCAATAATTAAGTAGGTGTCTATTGTGATGTGGCCCAAGGTCTTTGGTCTGAAAAAGTTCTCACATATCTGAAGCCCTAGCATGACAGCTAATTTGCCTTATTTAGAGATACCTCTACTCCCCACTCAGTTCTCCAATTATCAAAGTAATGTAGGATCAATGTAGGAAATTTGGAAAGTATAGGAAAATGAAAAGAAGTAAAAAGTGAAAAACTAAAACCAATAATTATTGCTGACAATGGATTCTTGTGGGGGTAAAGGGCTACAAATCGCCAGGGACTTTTCATGAACAAGTTGAATAAGGAATTTCCAAAATTTGTCTTCAGTGTGGTGATGGGCAGCTTGGTGTGCTGTTCTTCCCTGCAGCCAGCAGCTGTACCTCCTCAAAGATCTGAATTTCAGCCTCTGGGCCCCTCCTCTAAGATGTTGTCTTTCGCTTGTTCACTTATTCCCTTAGCCCTGTGGGTGGTGGTTTCTTCCTGCAGTTGCTACTTCTACTACACTGGAGAGTTCTCATGTTAATTCTATATATTACAGTTTCCCCTCATTGATAAAATGCTGAAAAAGCTTTCAACAAAATTCAACATCTATTTCTGATAAAAGTACTTAAGAAAATTAGGAATTGATGGATATTTTTAACATGATAAAATATGTAGTCCTAAAGCCAGGATCTTATTTAATAGTAAAATGCTGGAGACATTTCCACTGAGAAAAAGACAAGGATACCCATTTATTCTACTACTATTCAATACTGTATTAGAGGTATTAAGCAATGCAATTAGACAAGAAAAATAAATTGAGGCACAAAAATTGATAAAGTAAAGCCATCTCTATTTGCAGGTGATATGATGGTACACCTGGGAAATTCTTGAGAATCGATGATAAAACTCAAAAAATAAGGAGTTTAGTAAGATAGCAAGACACAGAATTAACGTACAGAAATTGTCTTCATATCTTAAAACAATAACCAGCACAAAATGATAGAGAAAACCTCATTTCAATAGCAACAAAGATGATTAAATACTTAGGAAGAAGCTTAACAAGAAACAGGCAAAACCCACATGAGAAAAAATTTAACACTCCCCCAAAACAAAAAAGCAGACTGCTTCTGATTAGGATGGCTTAATATCATACAGATGTGTTAACTAAAATTAGATCTTGATCTCACAAATACTCAAGAATATACTCCAAATGGATCAGGAGTCTGTTTAAATTTGAAAATGAAACAATACAAGCACTAGAAAAACAAGGGTGACTTTATCTTTAACCTCAGTATAGAGAAAGGCTTTCTAACTATTAACAAAACTGAAAGGCAACAGAGATGAATAAAATTCACTACATTACAAAACAAGGAAGCTTTTTGTATTACAAAGAACACCATAATCAAAGCCGAAAGACAATTAATAATCAGGATAAACTATAACATATGTATAAAGAGTTAATATATGACGAATTCTTAAAATTTGAGAAAGGACCAAAAACCCAATAGTAAAGTGGGAATGAAATAAACAGACTATTCATAAAGATATTCAAATGGCCCTTAAACATATGAAAAGATATTCAACCTCACTCATAGCTAGAGAGATGCAAATTAAAACTACTCTAACATGCCATTTTTTTAAACCTATCAGATATGGCAAAAATTAAAAAGCATGACAAACACATTCTGCTGGCAAGGCTGTGGGAAAAGGCATTCATATATTTTTGGTGGGAAAACAAACTGGTACAATCTTTTGTAGGAGAATTTGGCGATATCTAATAAGAGTAGATACGCACTTATATTTTGACCCAGCATCCTACTTCTGGGAATTTACCTGAAGGAAGATACATCCCAACGAGAAAATACACCTGCACAGGTTATTCGATTACAGCATTGTAATGGCAAAACATTGGAAATGACCTAAATGCCCATACAAGTAAGAGTAATTGTATTGACTATGGTATATTCACACAGTGGAGTACTATGTAGCTGTTAAATTTTTTTTTGAGAAAGATCTCCATGAACTGGTATAGTTTCCAGGGTATACTGTAAAGTGAAGAAAAAAAAAAAGGATAAAAGAATAACTGTAGTATATTACATTTCATGTAAGAGAAAAGGAGAAATAATAAACAGCTATCTATTCATTTATTTAAAAGGAAACACAGGAAGGATAAACCAGAAACCAGAGATGGATTACCTATAGGGAATAGGTGTAAACAGGATAGAAAGGACAGGAGGAAGAGAATGAGGCAGAAAGAATAGGAAGGAGTGACATTTTGTATAGTTCCAACTTTTAGACCTATGCTATTTCACATACAAAAAAAATTAACAAGGAATGAGCAGGAATTCATTATGAAACACAAACAAAACCAAACTGCATTACAAATGAGTAACACAATCATACTGAAAGGGGGAGCAAAGAACTAACCTACATAACTTCGTAAAATAGTATTTTGATTACGTACGCTTAAAACCAAAAAGGAAAGGAACTATATACAAATACTGCACTCTGGTTAGTAGTTTTTCATAGGGAAATATATGAATTAATTCTGAAAATTTATGTGTATTCTAGAAATTAAGCAAATAAGTGAACAGATTATACATAGTCAGATTTCTTACTGTTGGACAAGAGTATTAAGTAGAGAAAGGAGGAAGACTAGAATGAATCTGGTGTTGGTCTGGTAATGGAAGTATCTATATGAACTCATGGAGATATATACAGTATACACATACATACACATACACATATAGATCTAGAAATTGATATAGATGTATATACATACATACATTTTCTAGCTCTGTCAAGTAGCCTAGAAGCAATGACACTTCAGTACCAATGAGTACACTTAGTGCAGATTTTGGTTCTAAAAGGAACCATGGATGCTTAGAGAAATCACTGATTCCAGGGTTAAAGAAGAGAAAATATGAGTCCAGAATATCTTCTGGTGCCAGAAATTAAAGATGTATTTAAAAAAAAGAATGGGGACATGTCAAAAAGACACAAGGGTCAATGGGGAGGGGTTTGTGTGGGCAAATCTGGGACATTTTGAGTAACAAAATATATGATAGTACTGCGTTATAACCTATAGAATAACATAAGAATACATGGGCCCATTATCAATACAAAATTGAATAAAGAATGGAGAAGGAAATTTCCTCACAGAATTTGAACTACAAAAAATAGAAGATGAAAATAGAAAAATCATCATTCGGCAAATCCTAAACTAACAATTGTTTCAGTAAAGAACAATGGGGGAAACACCCAAAAAACAAAAACCATGAATGTCTGCCAATTAGTGGGCAAAAGTATGAGAATATGATACTTACAAGAATTTTCCCATAAGATATTAATTACAAATGGAAAATTTACAACTTTGACATTGGATATAGCTGGCAGATAGCACCCTAACCAAGTGATCAAAATTAACATCACTAGTAAGAGGACAAATTGACATCATGTGCTTGCTGATACACTGAAGACACATCCGTTTTGTCTTATTGTTGCCAAAAATGCATAAACTGAATTTAATTGTGAGGAAACATTAGGGAAATCCCAAATTGGGAGATCTTCTACAAATAACTGGCCTGTACTTTTCAAAAAGTCTAAGGTCATAATAGACAAACACTGAAGAGTCCCAGATTAAAGGGGTTTAAGAGAGATGACAACTAAACAATATGTGATAATGTAGTGAATCTTCAACTAAGGAGATATTAGTGGAGCAAATGGTGAAATTTGAATAAGGTCTGTAGATTAATAGTGTAAGGTGATATAATATTTTAATAATGTTAATTCCCTGATTTTGACAATTGTCCTGTGGTTGTATGTTATCATTTGAAGAACATGGAAATACTTCATTATATTTTTGCAATGTTTTTTGAGTCTGAAAGTTTTTCAAAATGAAAAGTTAAAAAAAATTAAAAAGAAGTATCTTCATCTCATCAGGGAAGTAACTTGAACAATCCCTCCACAACATATCAAGCTAACCTTGATTATTAGAGTTAGTTAAGAAAAAAACATTTGAAATTCATAGCCTTCATTTGTAATTAGTCTAACTAGAAACAAACCTTAATTTTAAAATGTAGTTCAATCTTTTCATTTACTAACACCTGACCTATAGGGCAGCAGCATTATAAACATTAAGAAAATATTTAGAGATAATGGATGGCAGACACAAGTAAGAGAATACCTTCTAACACTTAGGGATTTTCAAAGGTATGCCTCAGCAGGATTTTCTACAGCACATAATAGATGATACTTTGGCAGTAGAGGAAAGGGAGGATTTGGATTAGGTCTTTTTCTAACCTGAGATACTGTAATGTTCTAGAACTATGTGCTAAGTTAGGTAGACTCCAAAGAGCAATTTAAAATCTCCCATTACTCTGGCCAACAATCTGGACAAGAGCATCAATAACATCTGTCTCTTCTTTGCTTAAAACAAACCCAGCAACAATTAAGTGTAACAGAAAATAAGAACACTGATAGAGTTTGACAAATTTATTCGTATTTTAGTAAAGACATTCATCTCAGTCGTTTTGGGATATTATTTCAACATAAACATTAAAATGAACAAAAATGGGAAGTTTGCCTACGTTAAAGCAAGTTAAATTCATGTATCTTGATATAATTAAACCATGTAAGTAAGAACTAATCGTTCTATATACATTTCCATTGTTTTACTTGGGGCTTACTCTAAACTCAAATGCAAGTGAACAAAGTATTAGGAATATATACAGGCTGCTTCTCTGGAGTTATTACCTATTAAAAGAGCTCAGCGAGTAGTTATCACCAATTAAACAGTCTGAAGCTGCCTCCAAATCTAACATTGTAAGAGTTTTCAAGGAAATCATTATACTATATGTTTCTTTTATGTGTGACTATGCTTTTAAAGATGTGTTTAACTGTCACATTAAAAAAAGAATTCATATACAAAAATACAAAATAAACACAATCCTACAACACAAAGATTAACAAAGTATATGTGGTCAAAGATTCCATAAAATATGTTTAAAGATGCATTTTCTTTCCTTTTATTTTCAGTATCTAAAATGTGCTTTTGAGAGGCCACTGGTTAATATGTGTACAGTTAAAAGAAACCATATTATTGTGCTAAATAAGAATTCCTGTAATAAGTTCAAATCAAATTGGATTTCACAAGTTAGTAACATAAAATGCTTTGATAAAGTTACAGAAAGTGCATCTTTCTTATTTTCCATCTTCATACAATGTTGCCTTTTTTTTTGGTGTTTATATCCTTTAAAAAATAAGAACAGCCAAATATTTAACTATTATGTACATTTAAATTTTTGGTGGTGGTTTGTTATTTTAAAAGAAACAGCTTCCTTATGATTTGCCTGAAGATCTGGTGGAAATGCTTACAGGAACTAGCTAATAACAAAAATCAAGAGAAGCACATTCAAAATACTGATTTACTTTGGTAGCAAATGGTTGTTCTTTGAAGACTATCAAAGGTAGACAAGACCCTCTAAAGTGAAGTGGGCTATTTTAAATACTCAACAGTTTACATAAAATTTTAAAATGTTCTTTTTAAAGAGCTAAGCATCTGTATCCACTGATAGCAATGCAATAACTAGTTTATGATGATTCAAAACAAAACAAATGCCCATTAGGAAAAAAAAAAAGCTGTATTTTCATTTTTATCTAATTTACTTTCTCAGTCAATAGTCCAGCAACATTTTCCTCCCAATACAATACTCCCTTCTCTATAAGGCTGTTCCTGGGAGCCAGACTTTAGGTTAACAAGGGAGTTAAGTTAGAGAGTAACTGCCTACAGTTTAAATAGACAACTTTTTGCTTCCCCCTTAATGTGCTAGTAGTTGTGTCTAAAAAAATATGCAGTTCTTAGAAAGGTACCATTTCTGATTTTTTTAATCATCTATAACCTTCGGAAACTAATCACATGAAACTACAAAATTAGCAAATGTCTTGAAATCTGTATATAAAACATAAATTACCTTTAATTTCAAATTCTCATTTATTAGTGTACCACTCAATCTTTAAAAAAAGAAAAAGAAAAAAAAAAAGGCGGCTCCAAAGATAGTCTTATACCATTCTTTAAAAAAGGAAACTGTTCCTTTTAACTTTACACCCACCCCATACCCCAATTTCAAAACACATCATTTAATTGTCTTGGTCATGGACATTTCCAAGATGAGATTTTATATTTCGCTCCCATAGCTTCTGGTTATCAGAAAACCCATGCTTTCCTTTATTGAAGGAATTTGGTCCTGCTGATGTTGGTGTATCCCTGTGTTAAAAGAAAGGAAACTTATTTAAAATGTTATATAATGACTTTCGGGCCATGTTTTTAACTCATTCAAAACACATTTGTTTAGCACCTATTATAAATGCAGGCCAAACATCAGAAGCCTCTACAGATCTTTTTAAAAATACCCTTTACACAGACCCTGTCCTAAAATTTCAGATTCAGTAGGTCTGAGGAGGAGCCAGGTAAATCTGTAGTTTTAACAAACATTTAAGGTGATTCTGATACGCAGCAACCACTATAGTTTTAAAAACCGTTGCTTGTAACCCATTAACAGGGTCATCAAATCAATTTGGTGGTGGCTTGCCATCAGCATTTATAAAAAATGAAACAGAAGATGTCATTTTATGGACTTCTGTTTCAATTTTAAATGTTTAGCTATATGAAGATATATGTATCCTGGGTGTTTAGATTTGGTTATAATGCCAGATGTATTTCTTACTTTAGGTCCCAGTCCGAAAGGGAGGCAGGCAGCCAGCCACTGGGACAGTTCCCGTTTGAATCATAGATGAAGTCTGAAGACTGATGCTTGAAGACTCAGCACTTAATTCTTTGGGATAATATATACATTTGGTAGAAGTGGGGATATAGTATAGGTTGTTTTGAAGCCCAGCTTTCTTATTAGCCTCTAAGTTATCCATTTACACATACAAAGACAGGAAACTGAACATCGTGTTAACGTGAAATAAATGTTATTTCCACAATAACAGAAACAACGGAGGAAAATTTTAAAATGTTTTTGTCTTCTTTTTATATTTGGCATCTAAATTACTAAGGAAAATGGGACACATACAATCAAGATTAAGTGGTGGGAATATCTTAAGTGAGATGAGTGAAAGCCATTTTTTTATACCTGAAAAATACTTTTAATTTAAATTTTATATCAGAAACATTTCTCATAACTGTTTATCTGAAAAAATTTAGATTACATGTATCTGAAAAAAAATGGCATTAAATTATTGTTATTTTTTCTTAAAATACTAATTTTCTTTTACCAGGAGAGTAATCTCAGAAAACAAAACTCTTTTGCCCAAATATGCAAGAAAAGCTTGAACACTAATAGATTATGTGCAATTTGCAATTTATTCTTGCTCTTAATTCACTATAATTTTCTACAATATTACACAAAAATTATAATACCTTCCAATATTTTTCATCCTCATCTTTGCTTCTGGAGGCATTTCCTCTGGTTCACTCTGGAGAAAAAAGTAAGATAAAAACAGAGATGACTGCATGTAGACAGAGCTGACCCTTGAACAATGCAGGAGGATTAGGGGCACTGCCTCCACAGCGCCACAGTCAAAACCCCGTGTGTAACTTTATAATTGACCCTCCATAGCCGCGGTTCCACATCTGAGGATTAAACCAACCTTGGGATAGCACGTTACTGAAAAAAATCTGTGTATAAATAGGCCTGTGCAGTTCAAACCTGTGTTGGTCAAGGGTCAACTATATTAAAATCACTTGATTACCAATAATGCTAAATTTTATATCTAAGTCTGAAATTTTGGTGAAAGGAGAAAATCATTTATCTTAACTACATTAAAAAAAACCCTCATGCTTCTAGTGTGCTGATTCTGCATAAAGAAAAAAAAATCTGGTAAAAACTTGATATTCTAGGGACTTCCCTGCCAGTCCAGTGGTTAAGAATTCCGTGCTTCCATTGTAGGGGGCGTGAGTTCGATCCCTGGTTGGGGAACTAAGATCCTGCATGCCATGCAGCGTGGCCAAAAAACAAACCAACAAAACACAAGAACAAAAAAACCCCCCAAAACAAAAACAAAACCCCCCAAAAAACTTGATAGTCTAGAACTAAAACTATTTGTTTACTATAAGCTACACGTTGTGTTAAATGCTTTAATATGCACTATCTTTGAAAACCCTAACAATCCTACAAGGTGGGTATGAATATCATCGTTCACATTTTGTAGGTAAGGTAAACAAGGTTAACTTGTCCCAAGTCACAAAACAGCTAGACGCCAAAGCAAAGGCTCTTAACCATTTTACTGTATTGCTCCTTCTCAAAAATGTCTCCTTTACTGAAAAGACATCTTGAAAGCTCATTCTCTACTACTTTTCCAGTTACAGCTCGTGAAAAGATATATGACAAGTGTCTTTTAGATGTTTTTAAGTATAAATGTTACTGATGAGCTAAATATTATTTTTTACACAGTCATCTGCAAGATCCAGCTTAAAGGGATTTCTACTGGTCAAATCTGGGAAAATTTGAGCATTATAACCTGTTAAATAGAGCCTACACTTATAAAAGCTCTTCCTTATGGTAAGAGACAATTAATAAACATAGAAGGGATGAAAGAATGAAAAAAATCACCATTCGGCAAACATCATAATAATTGATTCTGGTAAGAATCATCAATGAATGTTAACACTCATGAGTGAACACTTAAGAAATTATGTATTTTCACATATTCTTTTTTAAAATTTTAGTTATTTATTTTTGGCTGCGTTGGGTCTTCATTGCTGTGCGCGGGCTTTCTCTAGTTGCAGCGAGTGGGGGTTACTCTTCATTGAGGCGCACGGGCTTCTCATTGAGGTGGCTTCTCTTGTTGTGAGCACGGGCTCTAGGCACGTGGACTTCAGTAGTTGCGGCACGTGGGCTCAGTAGTTGTGGCTCGCGGGCTCTAGAGCGCAGGCTCAGTAGTTGTGGCACACGGGCTTAGTTGCCCCGTGGCATGTGGGATCTTTCCGGACCAGGGCTCAAACCCGTGTCCCCTGCATTAGCAGGAGGATGCTTAACCACTGTGCCACCAGGGAAGTCCCCTTCACATATTCTTGAAACATGTCCCCACAAGATAAATTTTAATTATAAAAGATAAAACAGTAATTTGACAGTAGAGAAATCTGGCAGACATCACTTTAACTAAATGATCAAAGTTAACATTGCCAGTAATGGGATATACTGACAACATGTGCTCCTGATATGATGCATTGAGAACTTGGCATCACTTCTGTGGTACGCCTGCCAAAAGGAATGTGAATCTAATCATAAGGGAACATCAGACAAATCCAAACTGAGGGACGTTCTACAAACTAACTGGCCTGAACTCTTCAAAATGTTAATGCCATGAAATACGCAGAAAAACCCAGGAGTTGTCCAAATTAAAAGAGACTAAAGAGATACAACTGAAAAAGTATTTTTAAATTTCATAATTAACTAAATGAACACACTCTTTGTACAATATATTTCAGGCTTAGATATATATCCAAGGTTAATTAATATGTTCTGCAGAAAAAGGAAGAACCAGATGAAGATTTTATTTCCTTTTTTTTTTTTTTTTTTTTTGGCCACACTGCGTGTCATGCGGGATCTTAGTTCCCTGACCAGGGATCAAACCGGTGCCCCCTGCAGTGGAAGTGCAGAGTCTTAACCACTGGACTGCCAAGGAAGTCCCAGATGAAGACTTTAGATGCATGTGTTCTTTTACCTAAGAGACAAGTTTATCCCTACCAGTCATTACCATCTTATAGCAGAAAGAGTGTTGTCTGAACCTGTCTAAAATTTCTTTAAAAACAGGGAAAACAGTAAGGTATGATGCAAAGAACATAGGACAAGAAACCAGAAAGCTCAGTTCTAGTTCAAACACTTGTGCACAATACTTATGCACACTTAATTTCTCCATTTGGAAAATAAGAATAACCATATCACACAATTCACAAGGATATATGGAGGATAAAATAAAGTTGTGTGAAAAGATTCAAATTGTTAGGCATTCAAAGCAAGCCATTACTATTATGTAGGTGCTTACTATTTCCAGTCTCTCTACTTCTGCACATGTTGTCCCCTTCTTCCTACATTGTCCTTTCCTGATTAACAATTTGTACAAACCAAAGTGCTACCTAATCTCTCTCTTTTTAAAAATTAATTATTAATTAATTTTTGGCTGCACTGGATTTTCGTTGCTGCAAGCGGGCTTTCTCTAGTTGCGGCAAGCAGGGGATACTCTTTGTTGTGGTGCGCAGGCTTCTCATTGCAGTGGCTTCTCTTGTTGCAGAGCACGGTCTCTAGGTGCACAGGCTTCAGTAGCTGTGGCTCGCGGGTTCTAGAGTGCAGGCTCAATACTTGTGGCGCACGGGCTTAGTTGCTCCGCGGCATGTGGGATCTTTCCGGACCAGGGCTCAAACCCGTGTCCCCTGCACTGGCAGGCGGATTCTTAACCACTGCGCCACTCTGGAACATATACATATCGACTAGATCTTTTGGCAGAATCATCTGCACTATTGTTATTCCTCATGGGGATACAGGAAGAAAGCACTATAGCTGCCTTTTAAAGCTGAACACATGCATAATGTCTCACTGAAGACTCCAACTATAAAAATTATTGAAGACAGCAGTATCGAATTTTTCTTTTTTTAGATCCTACATATTTCATAGACATATATATATTATTACTACTAATAAGCATTTGTTGATTTGATTAAGTTCCTTGCCCCCCTAAAGTCAATAATATTTTAAATAATCCCACAACCAAATTAAATAAATAAACAAATATCCAGATTTTGCAATGTCATTTAAAAAAAAACAACAACTGTTCAGAGTTGCAAAAAAAGTTCACTAGTACCATTAGTACAACCTGACAATTTGCCACTAACATCTTTCTTAAAGAACTTCTTAAAGTAAAACAAACAAAACTAGGTATCAACTTACATCTTCATCTTCATTAAAAGCTGCTGCTACTGAAAGGGTTTTTGGAGCAAGAGTTGGAACGGTTTCCTTAGGTTTCTGAAGAAGAAACATTAAAAAGAGTATAATATAATGCTTACACACACTTATTTAATGATAAAAATAATTTATCTTCAAAGATTCAACTTTATGTTTTCATAGAAACATATAGTAAGGAACTAAGAACAAACATTGGAGAAATCTACTTTCTTTTTGAAAATGTGGGTTATCAATGGGTAGATTTTACTTTATTAATTATATGTCCATTTGTTTTCATCCTGTAAAAGATTTTCTAGTTAGGGTCTATAATTTAATATCACTTAGCTAAAAGGTACCTGGTACAGGTAAGAGAAAATGAATATTAATACCTGCCCATAGTAACATTAAAATTAAGCACAGTGTGCCTTGAGAAAGACATGAAGACCCATCTTTCTCTACTAGCTAGCTGCCTACTGGACAGCGCCACTTAGAGCTCCCAGGGGTACTGCAGCGCTCTTTAAGTGCTCAAGCCAGAAAACCTTTTCTTCAACTTGCACATTTTATTGTAAGGTCCTGTTAACTAGATCTCTATTAAATAGACTTAAATCTCCCCCTGCCTTCCCAGCTTACTACCACACTACCAACACTATGGCCCCTTAGCATTACTTGCCTGAACTGCTGTTAGAAATACCATCTCCCCACCTTCTGTGTTTATTTTCCTCTAATTCTCTATACTGGTA
Source organism: Balaenoptera physalus (assembly GCF_965194825.1). NCBI lineage: Eukaryota > Metazoa > Chordata > Mammalia > Artiodactyla > Balaenopteridae > Balaenoptera > Balaenoptera physalus. The sequence goes on from NC_138891.1 coordinate 97,212,262, forward strand.
CCAGAGTAATGTTTCTAAAATGCAAATCTGTTTAAGGCTCGAGACTCTTTATAATGATTCCATGGCTCCTCTAGAACCCAGAGAATAAAACCAAACTATATTATGGAGTACAAGTCCGTTATGATTTGGTCCTGTGGTCTTATTTGGGGGGCTTTTTATCCCTGCATTTGCCTACCAAACACTTCCTAACTATGAACAATTTCCTGAATGCATCATGTGGCTTCACATCTAAACTGCCTTTGCATAAAAGTCTTTTTTTTTTTTTGGCTGTGCTGCACGGCTTGTGGGATCTTAGTTCCCCGACCAGGGATTGAACCCGGGCCCACGGCAGTGAAAGCACCAAGTCTTAACCACTGTACCACCACGGAATTCCCTGCATGAAACTCTTTTTATCTGAGATGTCCCTTTGCCTCTTGCCTGCACTTAAGCCAACTCTAGCATCACCTCACCAGTAAAATCTCTGAGCTGCTGAAACAAAATTAACTATCCCTTCTTGTATAACAGAAACACTTTTTATAAACAATGTTTGTTTCTGAAGAAATAAAAATGTCCATTTGGAAATTATGCATAGTGACTCTAGAAACACCCTTTACTCTTAAAGATGTCACGTATTTGATGTTGTACATAAACATAAGACACAAGTAAGTATTTGTTGGTTGTTTGACTATCTTTTCGCATCATATAATCAAAAGCAACAGTTTCAACTATTTTCATATCCTACACCTCACTTCGCCAAGATTATGTTTACACTTTGGTTTACTTTATGAAAAAAGGTTTTTTGTTTTCTAAAGATTAAAGTTTTACTGAATAGGCAGGCCTTTTCAAGCATAACCCTCCCAACTAAAATGATCAGCAATTACTAAATCACGTCAATGATCTAGCAAAAGTAGGGATATGGATATCTGATTTAGGAGGTGTGTTCAAGCACCGTAAAATCTATTATCAAGGGGAACACCTGTATGAGAAATGTACATGAGAACCACATGTTTAATGACTATCAAAAAAAGTAAATATCTATGCAGGTAGGCCTATGCAACTTTATAAAAAACATATTAAACCAAAAGAATCAGCTCAAATTGGGACAGGAGTCATGAAGTAATGAAATTACAAGCTGAATGTCTTTTGTTCACACTAAATTTTTTAGAAAAAGGAAGAAAAGGAAAAAAGCAAATCAGCATAGGGTGGGAGTAGGGGTTCTGAGGAATGGTAGCTTTTTTACAACTAGAAGTATAGCTCAAACACACTGACTCTAGTAGGAATCTGATCCATATCATATTTTTAAGATCTTCGAATGACATCTAATGAAGAAATCAAGCTGTATGCATCCAGGCAACTGAGCATTAATTTTCACAGAACAGACATGAACAAACAACTTAAAAGCAATTTTAGGATTATTCTCCTTACACAAGAATGTAACCATCTTCTAAAGCCAATAGCAATACACTATTCAAGTAAGTTTCTTTTTCTTAAAGAAGAGATCTGTTTAGTTGAACCACATGAAGTTAACACTTCTGTAGATCAGAAATAGTTAAATCTCTAAACTTCATACGCTTCAACCTAATACTTCAAATACTTTCCAGATACTCCAGGAAATTAATTAATAAGTATTAATTCAAGGTTTACATCTTAAAACAAGGAATCAAAAGTTGATCTGTAAAGGACTACTATCATAGATTATAATACTCAATGTCCATTTGTAGCTTCAAAGTAAGGTAATCAGGAAGCTCTTATTAAACAATACCTTACTAACATTAATCTTTTAAAATACAAATAAATGATTTCTAGATATTATTTTTAATATCACTGGAATTAAAAGATAAGAAAAATAAACTGAAACTCTAAAAATATTTTTCAGAGGTCTTGCTCAACTTAGGAAATTCTAAGGTATTATTACTTTATAAATCATACAGTCCCTATAATAGTTGTTCCTTCTCATATTCCAAACCCTTTTTAAAAACAGCTTTGTTGAGTTATAATTCATCCAGACCTTTCTTGAATATAGAGCCACTAATTTCTTAAATACTTACATGTAATAAGTTCATGAACCAATGTATCTTTTTATACATCTTTGTATACTTAATTTATCATAATCCAATAAAAGCAGGTTTCGAAAACAAATTTTCAGACCCATTACAGATATAATATATAAAATAACAACTCACACTTGAGCCAAGTTTGATGGATATGGCTGAGGCTTTCTTTGTCATCTGACTACCTATGGCAAATCCAAACTTGGAGATCTTTGTAGGCTTTGTTGGGAGGTCTGCAGCTTCTTCTTCAGCTGATCGCTTCTCAGCGCTGCGACTGGAATTTTCCCCTCCATTACTGGAAGAAACAGTCTTAGTTTTCACAGGTTTTTCTGCTTCTTCTTCAGGTCCTGGTGAAGTCGAAACAACTTACCAAGATGAGCTATTTTTACTGAGCAGATTGATGGGAGCAGCAACCTCAAAAAGCATCGTTATAAGGAAGATACCTCTGCAGTTGTCACCTACTGAACCCAACAGTCTCTTCCACTGTTTGTTAGAGTATACAGCAGGAACTGAGATTGTGTGGCAGTAGAAGAGGCTCCCATGAATTAACTAGCATAAAATACAGAGCAATTTAAAATTATAAATATAGAGTTCACAAAAAGTAAGACCCTTCAACTAAACACTGTAAGTTGTACAATAATCTAGTTATTTGTGGAATTTTTTTTTATAAATTAAGATCTATAAATTCTATACAAACTGGTTTGCTGGCAGTTAGTCACATCATAGGATAATACATTTGACTAATAAAAAGTCTAATATTCTTCAGTAATGTACTACTAGTTATACAAAGTACCCTGTTATGAACAGCCCATTATTACCCAAACTACAGTGTTAGTACAGCCTGGAGTAATCTTCTTGAGTGATGTGTTCTTCATGAACATTTCACACAATCTCTAGTTAGAAAGGAACTTCAAGGAAGACTTCAAGGTCATCGCCTCTTGAGTAACTGCATTCTACTCTCAAAGCTTGATTAACATCTGTTTAGGCTACTCTTAATATCAACAACTATATTTAGGTTTATATATTATTTTTTCTCATGAAAGAAAGATGAGCTAATGATAATTTCAAACAGAAGGCATACATATGTAGATATGGAATGCAAGATGTCTTTCAGCAATTTTGCTTCTTTATATTAATAAATGAAATCAGTTCTCATCTTGAATATCTTAGGCCTGTTACACATGAAGCCTATTTAAAAACATATTGGGAGGTAAGACAGAAGGCTGGCTGATTATTAAATATTTTATTTTCTTTCCCAAGTTTACCAATTTACTCTATAGAATGTATTCTGCTACACTGGATGAATAGTTTATGGAGAAAGAGAAGATTCTCTAAGGGATGGCCCTGACAACAGCTAAGAAAACAAGACAAAAAGCTAGAATGGGTAGAAAAGGGGAAATCAAACAGACTGACAAGTAATGAATTAAAAGACAGGATGTTATAGATCCCAATCTATATAGTTTTGGAATGATGGGGTAGCTAAATTAATAAGCACTTTGAACAGAACATTTTATTTTGTTTACAGGAAAATAAAACGAACTCTTTATTACCTTTAGACAAGAGGTGAAAGTTTTAATAACAATGTAGGGGAGAAATTAAGCAGGATTAGGTTTTGGGATTTCCCTAGGAAGCAAAGACAGCACTGGAATAGTTGTCTGAGGTGCCATTCACTTATTTAGACATAAAATTACAAAAGCACCTGAAGAATGTAAGATTGCTATTCAATATTTGAAATTTAGAATTTAGAATTTCTTACAAAAAAGACAGTATTATGCAAACATTTTTTCAAAGTCTACCACTAAAAGCATTTATGCTAAATTTTATTCTGTATTCTATGTATAGTTTTAATCAAGTATGAATTTTACAGTAAAACCCAAACAGTAATAACTACTTCTTCTTTGTGACTGACACACAGCTATAACTGGAAACTCATTGGCTCTACGTATCAGAGCATATAGAAACACATAAAAAAGCCACTGGATTTACATATAGAAGCAATCTGTACACTAAAGGCACAAGTCTGTGTAAACACAAAGTCTGAAAAACATCAAAACAAATAGAATAAAGAACATTTAGTCTTGATTTTAGTGTAACTCTGCTCTTTGAACTGTGACTCAAGGGTTATAATTAGTCAAAATTTCTGGTTCTTTTAAAACCTATCTTTTCTTAATTCTAGGTCTCCTTTTACCCAGAAAATAATTCTGGAACAAAGAATCTAGAAAAATCAAAGCATAAATACGACAAAAAGTGAAAAACATAATTCTTACTATAACATTAATAACAAGAATCAAGTGCGACAACTAACTGAACTAGTATGTGCTAACACATGAAACACAATACTATCTGTCCAATCCTATGATGCTTAGGGAAGATTTCTATAGTGAATGCTCTAGAAAAATGTAGCATGAACAGGGGAGTTGGGAAAACTACTCTACCATTAATTAAGTAATCAACTGTCAGCAACTCAATTTTATTCACATCTGTGGTTCTGTCGTCTGAAGAGGCAAACTATCAAGACCATTAAAGTGTTTTAAAGTCCATTAAGTGTTTTCCTTTAAATACAACATGTACTACTTTAGTTTGTATTAATTCTAAGCAAACAAAATGTGTAGATTAATGTGAAATCAAATTACACATGGTACTAGCATTTTGGGGGAGGAGAGGTGGGCCTTGGAGTACAAAGGTACCTTACTTTGAAAAAAATTACCCAATAAGTTTTAAGTCCATAAGGATACCCTTCATGACGCATTGGCATTCTGGTAACTTCTTCATCTGAAAAAAGGGTACATACCTATCTCTCTAACAGGACATATTCAAGAACCTCCTGGCACAATAAATATCAATTTCATTAAAGTAGTTTTAGATAACCTAAAATAGCCTGAGGTGGGCATGATTACAATATGACTAGCTCTTCTCTAAAGCTTCTACTTATTTCAAGGAACTACAAAAATTTAACCAAAGGGAGGGAAAAAAAATCTACCTAAAGCCTTACCCTTAATATTATCCCTTCTCTTTAAGGTGAGAGCAGGTAGTTCAAGTAAGTAGCTTCTCTTATTAACATAAATTCATGTTAACTATGTTAACTCATTAAAAAATACTTATATTTACAACTTACTGGACTGTTCAATAGGAGTTAAAAATCAGAATAATCTCTAGGTAAGCCCCCCAAGACAAACTTGATACTGTTTTAAAACAGGGCCTATTTGCTGTAAAATTATCAATTTAGCAATATCCATGGTATGAATGTTTTAACTATGACTTCTTTGTACAATTTCATTAAAAATATCTGACATTCAAAATGGTTTACATGTAACAGTAGTATTTTCTTTCAAAGGAAGGCACACCCAAGGCAAATTATGTAGACGTTATTAAGGGATATTACTTATTCTAAGTCACCAACAAGGAGACAATAATTTTTGATTGCAATTAGCAAAGATAACTTTATATCACCCCTTCACAAAAATATGCTAAAGTAGAAACATCAATATTCATACTACAGAGCGAATTATCCCTAACTGAAAGGGTGGTGGACAAATGATATAGTGGAATTATGCTGACACTTAAGGTACATTTTTTTTGTGTTGTTTTGTTTTTTTGGCCACCCGGCATGCCTTGTGGGATCTCAGTTCCCCGGTCAGGGATTGAACCCCGGCCAGGGCAATGAAAGCCTGGAATCCTAACCACTAGGCCACCAGGGAACTCCCTTAAGGTACACTTTGGCTCACATTAAACACATCTCAGATACTCAGTCAAGACAGAAACCCATTCTAAAAGTTAAAAGGTAGTCTAAAAGTCAGATAAGATTCTTCAGGCTACAGATCTTTGTTTTTCCTCAAACTACTAATTTTTAAATGTAATTTTACTTGATAATTTCCAAGACAATTTTTGACCAAAAAAAACCGCTAAGGAGGTAGCACTAAATGGTTTAAACTGTTGCTTCATAAACTATTGTACTAGTAAAACAACAATAACAACAACAACAAAAAACAAGACGGGAGGGGAGTGAGAAGGGGGAAAGGAGTTTAGGCTCAACTAATGGCACCGTACGTGTTTTTTAAAAAGGAATTTCTGGGTCCAAAGTAACCGAACATTACACTTTTCTCAATTTTTGTTCCCAAGTTAAATCACATTAAACTTGTTAGGAGGTCCTAACAGTTGCCTTCATATACTATTAATCTTCTGTATTTTCTCATATTAAATACTTTCAGGGATAAGACGTGAAGAAGAGTTAAGAGTGTGGTACTTAAAACGTTCTAAAGACATTATGCTCAGCTCGCACGTGTTAAGTCACTAGCCTTGTGAGGACAAAGGGGCGGGAGGGCTGGAGAGATTACAGGATGTTTCTTTTCCTTAATGCACAAGACCCAAATTTAGAGGAGTGGAGGTGACAGAATAAAGATAGCTGTAACCTGAGTTTACATCGTAACAAAATACAGGAAGAGTCACACTAGCCTATTTAGCCACCTAAATATCTGGCGTGCAGTTAGCTGGCAACAGCCTAGCACAGAAAAGGCAGACAGTTCAAAGAAAGGCAACTAAACCGTAACCCTAGACCCGGCAGATTAAACCAGGAGGCAGGCAAAGGTATTCCTCTTTCCCTCCATCGCCTTGACCCATCCCATTACAGGATCAGAATTAGGCTTGAAAATAAAGGAAAGAAAAAGGCCAGGGTAGTCCACCTCCTCAGTGAAAAGGGAGCAGCAAACTAACTCCTAAGTGTAACTGAGAGGCCGACACCGTCGGAAACTCGGCCTGCGGCCAGTTCCTGCCGCCACTGCTCGGTGACTCGCACTGAGCGAGCGCCCGGGTGCGTTTTGTGTGACTACGTCCGCACCGCCCTCCTAGTCCCACCCCGAGTTCGGTCCCCCTTTCTGGGGCCCATCTCCCTTCTCTTCGGAAGCAGGGCCTCCGCTGGGGCCAGGAGGTGACGAACAGTGACCGGCTCTCCCCCGGCAAGGAGGCGATGTGGGCCCGGATGCCACCGGGCCGCACCGGGCGTGCCCAGGGCTTGTCTGGGCCCAGCACCTGGCCGGGTGAGCGCCAGATCCGCTCTTCTCGCCCCGGCCTACTCCCCCCACCCCGGGGAGCTCAAAAAAAGGCCCAGAGCATCCCACGTAGCCCGCGACGCTGGGGTTATGTTCACCTCCGGCGGCTCCAGCTCGCTGCGGCTTTTCAGGTTTCTCCTCTCCCGCCTTTCCGTCCGCCATTTTCCCCGCCGCGGCCTCCCCTGCAGCCACGCCAAGGACGTCACGGCCCCGCCCAGCAACCATTGAGCTTCGGAGCCCGCCTTGGAAGCGGCAGCCTAGAGCGGCCCTAGAGAGTGAAGGGCCTCTGGGAAACGGAAATGGATATGATATCATCGGCGAGCATCCTCTGAGGGAAGGGCGGGGTGGGTTGAGCGGTCCGAGGACTGGTTAGGGACTTGACTAGAGGTGGGTTAGATTTTCATGGTTTACTGGCGGATTCAGGGAAGTGAGGGGAGGTGGGATCATAACCCTGGAAACGTTGGTGAGCTCAGGTGAGGTTTCTGCAAACTGGCCGACCGAAGCTAGCCAGGCTCTTTCATTCTGTCTGGTTTGCTAGATCACGTGTACCCACTCAAAAAAAAAAAAAAAAAAAAAAGGACCGAATTCTTATTCCTACCTAAAAGCAAAATCAACGTTTATCGAGCGCCCTCTTGTGTCAGGCGCTATCTCGTTTAATCCCCACAATAGTCCAATGCGGAATTGCCCTCTTTTAATTAGCTGTGAGAGTTGAGGCCAAATAAAAATTTGTCTAAGGTCGCGTAGGCAAGTGGTAAAACTGATTTTTCTACAAGCTGCAATTTCTGTGTCAAGAGAAGTTACTTTGTTACGTGAAGACCACAATAGTTTCTGCCTTAGTTAGAAACCTTTAGTGTATCCCCAGAGTTTGCAGAATGAAGTCCAAGCGTTATATTGGGCCCCAGCCTAACTTTTCAGCTTCATCTTCGCTTTTTCTCCATATTTATACTGCCCTCTTGCTATACGGGGTCGATTCCTTGCCTAGGGAACTGTAGTTTCTGGGTTTGCAGTACAATATACAGTGAGTGTTACAGAAGTTGGTCTTACGGAGTCAGAACTTGGGTTGGAATCCCTTTACTAGCTGAGTAAACCTTGAGGGTTTCTTACTGTCTACAGACCTATGTTTCCTTCTCCATAAAATAGAAATAATAATAGTACTTCCTCAAAGGGTGGTCCTGGGGATCAAATGAGATAATAAATTCCATATACCATTCTTTGATCATTGTATACTTCCCTCAATATGTGTTAAAAAGAAAAATAATTTCTCCCTAGGTGGCTCAAAAATTCCTTGACCACAGAGACCATTAAAAAAATTTTTTTTTTCTTCACAGCAGTTTGTATTGCACATTTCATATATGAAAGGTGCTGAGTATTTTTGAATGGATGACTCCGCAGGCTCCGAGTCTGGAGAATGCAGAAAGAACCAAAGTGTGTTTCCCACGACAGAAGCAGGGTGGTTTGCTGATACGGTGATTTGGTGATTTGAAGTCCCTGGTCCACCATCTATGACAGTATATGTAAAAGTGCCCAGCAAACTATTTTACATAGAATAGGTAATTCATGTTTGTTTTATTTTTCCTAGATGTGATCTTCAAAAGTTACTTAATTGCTGAGTCTCTTTTTTTTTTTTTTCGCCCGTACCGAGCGGCTTTCAGGGGTCTTAGTTCCCCGACTAGGGACTGAACTCAGGCCCTCTGCAGTGAAAGCGTGGAGTTCTAACCACTGGACCGCCAGGGAATTCCTGAGACTCTTACTTTTAATCATTTTTTAAATGGAGACATAGGGACTTCCCTGGTGGCACAGTGGATAAGACTCCATGCTCCCAATGCAGGGGGCCTGGGTTCCATCCCTGGTCAGGGAATGAGATCCCACATGCCGCAACTAAGAGTTCACATGCCACAACTAAGGAGCCTACCTGCTGCAACTAAGGAGCCCACGAGCTGCAACTAAGGAGCCCCCTGCCACAAGTAAGGAGCCTGCAACTAAGACCTGGTGCAACCAAATAAATAAATAAATAAATGGAGACATAAACATGTGATTTTTATTTGTAATTATGTATGTATTTACTTATATATGCTTTTTTTTGAGTTTTTATGTGTATCCATTTATTGATTGCTGGGAATACAACTTATTGAGGATACATGACATGATGCTTATATTTTTAAATGAGAAAAATGAAGTTTAGAGAGGTCACATACAGCTATCCAGTTCCATATATCACACTGCAGAAGTTAAGGATGGAAGATATTAATCCATTCACTTGTCTGTTCCATGAGGTCATAATTTGCATATCTTGCTCACCATTGTTTCCCTAGGACCTAGATTATACCAGTTTTCAATAAATATCAATTGAAGAAGTGATGCATGCAAGCTTCAGTAACCCCCAGCAAATGGGTTAATGGATGAAAAGGCAGTGGAGTGCAGGGCAAAGAGCAGCAGCATTGATTGCATCAGACAAAACCGAATTTAGATTATAACCCTGCCATTTGCTAATCTGTGAGTTTGAACGGATAAGGTAATCTTACTGAATATATTTTAACTATAAAAATGTACTAATACTTATAGGGTTACTGAGAGGAATAGGTGTGATAATACAGGTAAAATTTGTAATACAGTGCCTGGCTTGTGGCGGGCACTTGCTTAATAGTAGCTATTGTTTGCAGTCTCTAAAGAGCTATTCAAATAATGAGTAAACAAGCTGAAAATGGAGAGTAATATAGACAACTATTATTATAATTTATGTGGGTTTTTAAAAAATTATTTATTTTTGGCTGCGTTGGGTCTTCATTGCTGTGCACGGACTTCCTCTAGTTGTGGCGAGTGGGGGCTACTCTTCGTTGCTGTGCGCAGGCTTCTCGTTGCGGTGGCTTCTCGTTGCAGAGTATGGGCTCTAGGCTTGCGGGCTTCAGTAGTTGTGGCACATGGGCTCATCAGTTGTGGCTCACGGGCTCTAAAGCACAGGCTCAGTAGTGGTGCACAGGCTTAGTTGCTCCACAGCATGTGGGATCTTCCCGGACCAGGGCTCGAACTGTGTCCCCTGCATTGGCAGGCAGATTCTTAACCACTGCACCACCAGGGAAGTTCCTATTATTGTAATTTAAATGTGTAATTTGTGAGGTGATAGTTATAATATCCAACATATATTTATGCTTACTATATGCCAAGCATAGTCTGCAATTTTTTTAACATGAAATCAAGTACATTAAATCATCACCCTATGAATTAAGTGCTACAATTACTTTATTTTTATAGAAGAGGAAACTGGGACAGATAAGTAAGAGGTGGAGCCGAGCCTGGAATTCAGGCACAGAGCTACAACAAATTAGAGAGGAAAAGTGACTAATCATGGTTTCACTAACCTTGTTTTTGTTTTTTAACTTTCAAATATCTTTACAGCCCAAATTAAGATGAAAACATATTTCTATTCATCCAAGTAATCCAAAACACTCATTCACTGGTTAGATCAGGGTTGGCCCCATGACCCTGTAATATTAAATTACCCAGTTGGGCTGGAGCTATCTGATGTTGTACCATGAAATACAGAAACAGCATTGCACTGGGTGTCAAGTGACAGCAGCTCATGGGCTTTGTTTTGTGTGTGTGTGTGCGCTTACATTTTTTAATTTTAATTTTTATTTACTAATTTATCACTAACCTTGGTTCTTAATTCAGCCTGTAATCCCATTATATTTCCCTATACCATTCTCAAGATTTAGTATACATCAGAATCATCTTTTTTTGGCTGCGTTGGGTCTTCGTTGCCGTTCGCGGGCTTTTTCTAGTTGCAGCAAGCAGGGGCTACTTACTCTTCGTTGCGGTGCGCGGGCTTCTCATTGCGGTGGCTTCTCTTGTTGCGGAGCACGGGCTCTAGGCGCACGGGCTTCAGTAGTTGCAACATGCGGGCTCAACAGTTGCGGCACGCGGGCCCTAGAGGGCAGGGCTTCGATAGTTGTGGTGCACGGGCTCAGTAGTGGTGGCACACGGGCTCTAGGGTGCTCAGGCTTCAGTAGTTGTGGCGCACGGGCTTAGTTGCTCTGCGGCTTGTGGGATCTTCCTGGACCAGGGATCGAACCTGAGTCCCCTGCATTGGTAGGCGGATTCTTAACCACTGCGCCACCAGGGATGTCCCTGAAAGGCTTCTTAAAACAGTTAAAACTGTGGTGCCACGGACAGAGTTTTTGATTCAGTAGACTCAGTGGGTGGGGCCCCCAAATTTACATTTCTAACTAGTTCGCAAATGATGAGGCTGCTAGTCTGGGGACCACACTTTGAGAACCATGACCCTAATTCACTCACTTTCCTAGACTATTTCCCACTTTCTCTGCCCTCCCCTCAATTGATGACTTTGATTCTTATTTTCAGTAAGAAAATAATAGAAATCAAAACAGAACTTCTGTATATTCTCACCATATCTGTGGTGTGGTACCTGCGTTTGTACCTAGATTTTCTGTCTTCTTTTCTGTTACTAATGCAGTAAATCCCATCTTTCTTGCTTATACAAGGTCTCACTCCACTGTTTTATCAGATCCTCCCCACCCCGCCAACTACTGGATCATTTCCAACAGCAAACATACATGCTTTATATCTCCCATATCTACAAAACAACTATAGCAAAATTAAAAACTCTTCTCTTGATCTCATAACTCCCTCTAGCTCCTTATTACTATTCCCCTTCATATAGTAACTCTTTAAAAGGATTGTTTATACTCATTGTCTCCAATATCTCTTTGGTATTTGGTACCTACTCTGCTACCACCCTGGTCCAACTCACTATTATCTTTCACCTTTGTTTCTGCAGTAGCCTCCTAGCTGGTCCCTCTCTTCTCGTCTCAATATAGCAGCCAAAGTGACCCTTTTAAAATGAATCAGATTGATTGACTTAATAAATTTTAAGGTGCTTGTTATGTGCCAGGCACTGTACCAAGTCCTGGGGATACAGCAGTAAATAAGACAGAAAAGGGAGTTCCCTGGTGGCCTAGTGGTTAGGATTCTGGGCTTTCACTGACGAGACCCGGGTTCAATCCCTGGTTGGGGAACTGAGATCTTGCAAAAATTGACACAACATTGTAAATCAACTGTACTTCAACAACAACAAAAATTTTTTTTACAGACTTCCCTGGTAGTTCATGGTAAGACCCCACGCTCCCAATGCAGGGGGCCTAGGTGTTCGATCCCTGGTTGGGGAACTAGATCCCGCATGCATGCCGCAACTAAGAGTTCGCATGCCACAACTAAGAGTCCACATGCCACAGGGAAGATCCCGTGTGCTGCAACTAAGACGCGGTTGCAGCCAAAATAAATGAAAAAGAAAAAAAGAAAAGAAAGAAAGGAAAGAAAGAAAGAAAGAAAAGGAAAGAAAGAGTAGGCAATTTTAAAAAATGTTAAAAAGGACAGAAAAAAAAATCCCTGCCCTCATGGAGCTTGCATTCTAGTCATCCTGTTAAAATATCAGGAACGTGTCACTTTTTTGCTCAAGACCATCTGATCTTCCCATCTTATTCAGAATAAAAACCAAGTCCTTACAATGAGAGGCTTACATGACAGACCCCTAGCTACTCCTCTGACCTCATCTTTATCTCTCTTTACCCACTCTGCTTCAGCTACATTAGCCTCCTTGTGTCTTGAACCCTCTCTCAGGGCCTTTGCACTCATTGTTCCCTTTACTGGAAATTCCCTTTCCTCGTATCGCCATAGCTCACTCTCACTTTCTTCAGGTCTTTGCTCAAATGTCATCTTCTCAGTCTTTGTGCAAATTAGAAAAGGGATACCCTGTTATTGGGTGCAATCTTTTAAGCACTTGGCTTAAAGGCAGATAGTACCTGTGTATGAAGAAAACAGTGCTTCTTCTAGCAAACACGGCCCTGCACCAGAGTGCATGGCTTGGAGAGGGTTGTATGGGTGTTTCTTGCACAGTGAGCAACCTACTTAGAAGACAGTCCCCAACCACCTTGTATAAAATGGTAATGCCTCCCCACTACAGCATTCCCCTTTCTCCCTTAACCTTC